>NC_140997.1:69223260-69643318 GCF_052327205.1 Somniosus microcephalus
GGGAAGAGGGAGACGGGGGGAAGAGGGAGACGGGGGGAAGAGAGGACGGGGGGGAAGAGAGAGCCGGAGGGGGGTAGAGAGAGATGGGTGGGAAGAGAGAGACGGGGGGGAAGAGGGAGACGGGGGGAAGAGGGGAGACGGGGGGAAGAGAGAGACGGGGGGAAGAGGGAGACGGGGGGAAGAGAGAGACGGGGGGAAGAGAGAGACGGGGGGAGAGAGAGACAGGGGGGAAGAGAGAGAGAGAGACTGCTGGATTTAGTTCGGGATTAGCCTGGAGAGAGAGGGGGGGAAGGAGCGCCTGTGGGCTGGCCCGATGGACCCCTGCGAAGGAAGGAAGGAAGAAGGTAAGCTGTCCCTCCCTGTCCCACCCCCTCACTCTTTCCCTCCTTCACTCCCTCACCCTCTATCTCTACCCTCCCCGTCTCTCCCTGCTTTACTCTCTCTCCCTCTCTCCCCTCCCTCTCACTCCCTCCCTCTCCTCTCCTCCTCCCTTCCCTCCCACTCCTCTCCTCCCTCCCCGCTCCCTCTGCTCCCCTTCCTCCCCCTCTCCTCTCCATCCCTGCCTCCCCTTCTCCCCCCGTCTCCTCTCCCCTACTCCCCCCCGTCCTCTCCCCCCGTCCTCTCTCCCCCCCGTCCTCTCCCCACCCCTCTCCTCACCCTCCCTCCCTCCCCACCCTCCCTCCCCCCCTCTCCTCACCCTCCCCCCCCTCTCTCCTCTCCCTCCCCCCCTCTCCCTCCCCCCCTCTCCTCCCCCCTCTCTCCTTCTCTCCTCTCCCCCTCTCTCCTCTCCCTCCCCTCTCTCTCCTCTCCTTCTCCCCCCTCTCTCCTCTCCCCCTCTCCCTCTCCCCCTCTCCTCTCTCTCCCACCCCCCTCTCCCCCCCCCACTCTCCTCTCCTCCCCCTCTCTCCTCTCCCTCCCCCCTCTCTCCTCTCCTTCCCCCCTCTCTCCTCTCCTCTCCCCCTCTCTCCTCTCCTCTCCTCTCTCTCCCCCTCTCTCCTCTCCTCTCCTCTCCCCCTCTCTCCTCTCCCCCTCTCTTCCCACCCCCTCTCTCCTCTCCCTCCCCCCCTCTCTCCTCTCCCCCTCTCTCCCCCTCACTCCTCTCCCTCCCTCCCCCTCTCTCCTCTCCCCTCCCCCTCTTCTCCTCTCCCTCCCCCCCCTCTCTCCACTCCCTCCCCCCTCTCTCCTCTCCCTCCCCCCCTCTCTCCTCTCCCTCCCCGTCTCTCTCCTCTCCCTCCCCCCCTCTCTACCCCTCTCTCCTCTCCTCTCCCTCCCCCCCTCTCTCCCCCCCTTTCTCCTCTCCTCTCCCTCCCCCCTCTCCCCCCTCCTCTCCTCTCCCTCCCCCCTCTCTCCTCTCCCTCCCCCCTCTCCTCTCCCCTCCCCACCTCTCTCCTCTCCCACCTCCCCCTCTCTCCTCTCCCTCCCCCCCTCTCTCTCCTCTCCCTCCCCCCTCTCTCCTCTCCCTCCCCCCCTCTCTCTCCTCTCCTCTCCCTCCCTCCCTCCCCCCTCTCTCCTCTCCCTCCCCCCTCTCCTCTCCCTCCCCCCCTCCTCTCCTTCCCCCTCTCTCCTCTCCCTCCCCCCCTCCTCTCCTTCCCCCCTCTCTCCTCTCCCTCCCCCCTTCTCATCTCCCCCCCTCTCCTCTCCCTCCCCCTCTCTCTCCTCTCCCTCCCCCCTCTCCCTCCTCCCTCTCTCCCCCTTCCCCCCTCCTTCTCCTCTCCCTCCCCCCCTCTCTCCTCTCCCTCCCCACCCCCCCTCTCTCCTCTCCCTCCACCCCCCCTCTTTCCCCCCCGCCCCCGCGGATCAGCGCCTCAGGGCCGGCCGGCCGATGCGCGGCATAGCGCGTGAGGCCCCAGTTGGACTCACCTTAGCTTTCTCCCTCCCTCTCCGCGGATCAGCACCTCAGGGCCGGCCGATGCGCAGGCTAGCGCGTTGAGTCCCGGCCGGACTCACCTTAGCTGCGGTCCGGGCCGACATTGACGCGCGCGCGCTGACTCCCGCCCTCCCGAGCTGGTTTCAAGACGGCCGGCGGGCCCGCGGGGTAACCCTTCCGCTCTCCAAGCCCCACCCGAGATCCGCACTCCCGAGAGCCCCGCCGAGCGGGGAACAGAGAGAGACGCCACGTCCTGTTTATGTCCTGTGACCCTCGTGGCTGACGCCGTTGCCCCGGGTAACGTGACGACGGGGGGCGGGGGGGGAGCTTAGCAGAAGCCGTGGGACAATTACCTAGCTCGGGCGTGGCTGGGCCGGAGATGCCCAGGCTTTGAGGTCTAGGTTATGAGGCCTTACAACAACGGGAAAGGTAGGAAAAAGAATCTTCAGGTTAGAGAAAAAATTACAATGAATTGAGTATTTTTAAAAACAATTTAATAAAAGCAATTTTTTTTGCTGGAAATGTAGGTTTGAAAAGAAAAACGCAGAAACATAGAAGATAGGAACAGGAGTAGGCCATTCAGCCCCTTCAAGCCTGCTCCGCCATTCAACGAGATCATGGCTGATCATCCAAACCCTAGCACCCGGTCCCTACACCGACAGCCATCCCACCCAAGCCCTATCCCCATAACCCCCGTAACCCCCACGTATTTAATCCCCCCTAACACTAAGGGCCAATTTTTTTATCATGGCCAAGTCAACCTAACCCGCACATCTTTGGACTGTGGGAGGAAACCGGAGCACCCGGAGGAAACCCACGCAAACACGGGGAGAATGTGCAAACTCCACACAGACAGTCACCCGAGGCCGGATTTG
The DNA here is from genome assembly GCF_052327205.1 of Somniosus microcephalus. NCBI lineage: Eukaryota > Metazoa > Chordata > Chondrichthyes > Squaliformes > Somniosidae > Somniosus > Somniosus microcephalus. The sequence continues at coordinate 69,226,003 of NC_140997.1, forward strand.
AACCCGGGTCCCTGGCGCTGTGAGGCAACATTGACGCACGCGCGCTGACTCCCGCCCTCCCGAGCTGGTTTCAAGACGGCCGGCGGGCCCGCGGGGTAACCCTTCCCGCTCTTCAAGCCCCGCCCGAGATCCGCACTCCCGAGAGCCCCGCCCGAGCCGAGCGGGCAACAGAGAGAGACGCCGCGTCCTGTTTATGTCCTGTGACCCTCGTGGCTGACGCCATTGCCCCGGGTAACGTGACGACGGGGGGGGGGGGAGCTTAGCAGAAGCCGTGGGACAATTACCTAGCTCGGGCGTGGCTGGGCAGGAAAGGCCCAGGCTTTGAGGCCTAGGTTATGAGGCCTTACAAAAACGGGGAAAGGTAGGAAAAAGAATCTTCAGGTTTACAAATGAATTAAGTTTTTTTTTAAATAATTTAATAAAAGCAATTTTTTTTTGCTGGAAATGTAGGTTTGAAAAGAAAAACGCAGAAAGCGGGAAAAAAATGGAATCAAGATGGCGGCCACTCACCTCGGTTCAGAATGATAAGGCCCGCCCACACCATCTCTGTAAATTCCATTGGACTCTGGTGAGTACTGGTGAAATTGTGGCCATAAGCGAAGCCTCCAGCACTCATTCTGCTCCTGCAGCTTATTCAAAATCTTTTGGGCAGAGATCCAGGATGGAGAAAGCTGTGGACCTTGCAATTTATGTTTTCAGCTTGAATGTTCATTTGAATAAGTTGATGGTGCACTGGAGTGGGACTTGAAAAAATATTTTAATCGCTAGGGCAGACACTGCAGTTTCGAGTTAACAGGTAAAATGATTTATATAGAAGGAAATAAAAATTGTATTTATGAACAAAGAAGTGACAATAGTTAAAAGATAGGGCAATTGCACAAGTGGAGATAGAGAGCACCTGGGGAGTCAAGCTAAATCCTCTTTTCCCCAAGCATACCAGATAGAGTTTCCGCTTTGCGCGCAATCGGCGATTTTGGTGCAAATTGCGCCCAAAGTTGTGCCCGTTTTGAAAAGTGCTTTTAACCCCCTACCCCCGAGTTTCCGCTCAAACTCATTTGCATATCGGCAAACGCAAAATCTGCCATGAGCCAGTGCAATTGGGCAGCGTTTACAAACAATTTTTTTTAAATGTTGCTTAAAAAATTTTCTTCATATATTTAAAAGTGCTAACTTGGTGAAGTTTGATTGAAACAGCTGAAAATAGGTTTATCATAAAAAATAGGCATTTTTAATCACAGTGTCAATCCAGCACCTCTGAGTAACGTGATTTTAAATGACTGAAATTCACTTTTAAAAAATGTATAAAACTAGTTATATTGGGGTACAGTAGTCAGTTTCTTAGTAAATTAAAACAAAAATCATATGTGATGAAATATTTCCATTCATCACTGCCTGTGACTGAGATCGGTTTCAGTGTAATTTCCCTTCCCCCAGGCCTCATTGTATTGTGTACTGGAATGTGCTGTATTGTATACTGGAATGTGCTGGAATGTGCTGTGTGTAGGGCTCCGCCCATACCTGGCCCTGTTTGTAAGCTAACTCAGTCTGGCCTCAGTCTCCAGAAGGAAGACATCTCTCTCTCTTACGTGTTATGTTCTAAGTTAATAAAAGCCTTGTTTTGTTCTGCTAACTTCGAGTCTCGGAATTATTGAGGCACATCAATTTTATTAACTTATTTTTCAACACTATGGATCAACTCCTGAAACCCGAACGTTTGGATTTGGATCAACATGCTCCGGACGCATCAGCACGCTTCGGACACTGGTTTGAGTGTATGGAATTCTTCCTGGACAATTCCGCAGCCGCCAAAGATGCTACGGACGCTGCGAGGATGAGACTCGGAATTCTGCGGAACTGGGTAAGCCACCGGGTTTACCCCCTCATCCAAGACGCCGAGACGTACCTGGCCGCCTGCGACATCTTAAAGGTGCATTACCAGCAGCCTACGAATGAGGTGTATGCTAGGCACCTGCTCGCCACCCGCGCACAGCGACCTGGGGAATCGGTGGAGGAGTTCCTAAGCACCCTGAAAATGCCTGGCAACGACTGCAAGTGCCGAGATGTAAAAGCCGCAGTGTACACTGACGAGCTTGTTCACGATGCCTTCATCACAGGCCTCAGCTCCACTTACATCCGGCAAAGACTGCTGGAAAAAACGGGGTTGGACCCGAAACAGGCTGCGGACACCGCGCGATCCCTGGATGTGGCCCAGAGAAACTCGGACGCCTACTCTTCAGCCCGCGCCATCCACGCCGCCACGTGTGCACCGAGGGTGCCGCCATCTTGGAAGGCATCTTCCCCGCCCGACAGCCCGACACCGGCTGGGCCCCGCTCTCCCCCCAGAAGCCCTACGACAGCCGCGACGCATCAGGGACCCAACTGCTACTTCTGCGGGCAGCCAAAGCACACCAGAAACCTGTGCCCAGCGAAAGGCACCACCTGCTTTAAGTGCGGTAAGAAGGGGCACTTCGGGAAGGTGTGCAGAGGGAACCCCGCCGGAAAACCAACCGCCGGAAAACCCGCCACCGCCGCGTGTGCGCCGTGGGAGAGGCCATCTTGGACGCCATCTTGCCAGACCTCGTGGGGTCCACCATCTTGTGAGCAGACAGCATGGACGCCATCTTGTATCGATCAGGGCCCTACAGTGGCATCGGTCACAGTGGACCAGACCAGGCCGCACCCGCTATCCAGATCAATGGTGGACATCGAGGTAAACGGGTGCCGGGTTAAATGCTTAATTGACAGTGGAAGCACGGAGAGCTTTATCCACCCAGAACTGGCACAACAACTCTCCCTAAAGGTGGTCCCTACTCAGGGTACCATCTCTATGGCTGACAAAACCCAGACATCGACCATTCTGGGTTACTGCACGGTAAAATTGTGCGTTAACGGAACTGTATATGATAATTTTAAAGTATTAATCATGAAGAACCTATGTGCGAGCGTGATCTTGGGCCTGGATTTCCAGTGCAACCACCAAAGCATCACACTCAAGTACGGTGGGTCCCAGCCGCCCCTCACAGTGTGCGGTCTGGCTACCCTGAAGGTAAAGCCACCTTCGCTATTCGCGAACCTTACCCCTAACTGCCGGCCAATAGCGACCAAAAGCAGGAGGTACAGCTGGGAGGACAGGCGGTTTATCGCGACCGAGGTAGACAGGCTCCTGAAAGAGCGCATTATTGAACGCAGCAATAGCCCGTGGCGCGCCCAAGTGGTGGTGGTAAGGGGTAGCGAGAAGAAACGGATGGTGATCGACTATAGTCAAACGATCAACAGGTACACCCTACTAGACGCCTACCCGCTACCCCGCATATCAGAAATGGTGAACCAAATCGCCCAATACCGGGTGTTCTCCACCATCGACCTCAAGTCAGCGTACCACCAGCTCCCTATCAGACCAGAGGACCGCCCGTACACCGCCTTCGAGGCGAACGGACGCCTCTACCAATTCCTCAGAGTCCCCTTTGGGGTGACGAATGGGGTCTCGGTCTTCCAGAGGGAGATGGACCGCATGGTCGATGACCACCACTTGCAGGCAACCTTCCCCTACCTCGACAACGTCACCATCTGCGGTCACAACCAGCAGGATCACGACTCGAACCTCGAGAGGTTCCTGAAAACCGCACAAAAACTCAACCTCACCTACAACGAGGGCAAGTGCGTTTACAACACCACGCGCCTCTGCATACTAGGCAGCGTGGTGGAGAATGGGGAAATCGGACCAGACCCCGACCGATTGCGCCCCCTACGGGAGCTGACCCTGCCCAACACTCCCAAAGCCCTGAAAAGGTGCCTGGGGTTATTTTCTTATTATTCCCAATGCGTCCCCAACTACTCCAACAAAGCCCGCCCCCTCTTGAAAGCATCCTCTTTCCCGCTCTCTGCTGAGGCCCACGCCGCCTTCAAAAGCATTAAGCAGGATATTGAGCGGGCCACGCTACAGGTAGTGGACGAGAACACTCCATTTCAAGTGGAAAGTGATGCGTCTGACTTCGCCTTGGCGGCCACCCTCAACCAGGCGGGGCGGCCCGTAGCTTTCTTCTCGAGGACCCTCCAAGGGCCCGAGATCAGACATTCCTCCGTGGAAAAGGAGGCCCAAGCCACCGTGGAGGCAGTGCGCCACTGGCGCCACTACCTAGCCGGCAAACGCTTCACCCTACTTACCGACCAGCGGTCGGTAGCGTTTATGTTCAATAATAAACAGAGGGGGAAGATTAAAAATGATAAGATTCTTAGGTGGCGGATCGAGCTCTCCACCTTCGAGTACGACATCATTTACCGGCCAGGGGCCCTTAACGAATTCCCTGACGCCCTCTCACGAGGGATGTGTGCCAGCGCCACCGGGGATCGGCTACAGACCCTCCACAACGACCTCTGCCACCCAGGGGTCACGCGGCTGTTCCACTTCATAAAGTCCCGTAACTTACCCTACTCGATTGAGGAAGTTCGGTCCCTGACCAGGAACTGCCGCACTTGCACTGAGTGCAAGCCTCGGTTCTACCGCCCAGATAGAGCCCACTTAATCAAAGCTACACGGCCCTTTGAGCGGCTCAGCTTAGATTTCAAGGGCCCCCTCCCGTCCGTCGACCGCAATGTTTACTTCCTGAACATTGTGGACGAATACTCCCGGTTCCCATTCGCCTTCCCCTGCCCAGACATGACCAGCGCCATGGTCATTAAATGCCTCAACAGCCTGTTCTGCCTGTTCGGTATGCCGAGCTACATCCATACGGATAGGGGGGCGTCCTTCATGAGTGAAGAGCTACGCCAGTACATGCTGTCCAGGGGGATCGCCACAAGCCGTACCACCAGCTACAACCCCCGGGGTAACGGCCAAGTGGAGCGAGAGAACGGGACAGTATGGAAAGCAGTCACTCTAGCTCTAAGGACCAAGGGCCTCCCTATCTCCCGCTGGCAGGAAGTCCTCTCGGATGTGCTCCATTCGATACGGTCGCTATTGTGTACGGCCACTAATACCACGCCTCATGAACGAATGTTTGTCTTTCCCCGGAAATCCACCTCAGGCGTATCCATGCCGTCATGGCTCTCCACCCCAGGTCCGGTACTCGTGCGAAGGCATGTGAGGGGCCACAAGACGAACCCTCTCGTGGAGCCAGTACACCTACTCCACGCCAACCCCCAATACGCATATGTCCGGCACGCCAACGGAAGGGAGGACACCGTGTCCATAAAAGATGTCGCCCCAGCCGGCATCGACAACAACCACGGCAATAGCGGCAACGACGATCACAGCAACTCTTACCCACCCACTACTCTTTCATCACCCCCGGAAGAACACCGACCAACGGCACCCCCACCAACTACCCCTTCAACAACCCTGGCGGCACCCCCGGCAGAGACCCAGGAGGCTACCGGGGACACCCAGCCGACACCCGCGGCACCGCAACAGCCACGTCGGTCGCAGAGGACTATCAAACCCCCGAACAGACTAAATCTATAGAAGGGGTGAATGTGATGAAATATTTCCATTCATCACTGCCTGTGACTGAGATCGGTTTCAGTGTCATTTCCCTTCCCCCAGACCTCATTGTATTGCGTACTGGAATGTGCTGTATTGTATACTGGAATGTGCTGGAATGTGCTGTGTGTAGGGCTCCGCCCATACCTGGCCCCGTTTGTAAGCTAACTCAGTCTGGCCTCAGTCTCCAGAAGGAAGACATCTCTCTCTTACGTGTTACGTTCTAAGTTAATAAAAGCCTTGTTTTGTTCTGCTAACTTCGAGTCTCGGAATTATTGAGGCACATCATCATATTTAAAAGCTTTTAAAATGTACCTTTTAGTGTCCTTGCACCCAAACGAACCAGCTTAATTTTTGGAGCCTCCTCGAAGGCCTTTAACTGAGCACAATTAGCGGAAACTCCCAATGGTGAGTAATTCAACCTGCGGGCGTGGCCAGTCTTGTGGGCGGGGCCTGTTTCCAGCAAGATGTTTTTAAAACCAGCGCAAAAGACCGCGGAAACTCGAGTTGCGCTAAAGGCAAATTGTGCTTAAAATTCCACGCTCTTTTGCGCCGATTACAACGAGCTCAGCCAAATTGCACCGAAAAAACCAGCGCAATCGAGCGGAAACTCCAGGCCACCACGTTGACTGCTTGCTGGAGTGTATCATCATTGGCTGTCAGCTCTCAGGACATGGATCGCTGAGAAGGTGAGGAGGAAGTAGCCAGAATATTCAATTAGCTCCAGGATATTTGCATATCCCTGCAAAAGGTCCTGATTGCATTTGTGCAGGGGAGTTTAAGTGGCCTTGGGAATGTTAACGGCAGGAGCCTGAAAGCTTGAAGAAGGGTTGGATGTGAGAAATGTGCCAGAAAAAAAACTAGAAACTGCTGTGATTTAAATCAGCTAATTTTGACACAAATTCACAGCGAACTGGGGGGAAAAAAAGCTGTTTTTTTTTTTGATAATTAGATAAACATTGAATATTTATTTGTCTTAACCTCAGTGTTAGACAGCCAGGAGATTGGCCAGCAGGCCACAATTACATCGTCACTCCAGCACACCAAAAAGAGGCAGGTTGAATAATTAATAAACATGCCAGTTGACTTAATTACAGGAGATTACTTTGAATTTTAATTTTCCATTTTAAGTAGGTGGAAGTACAAAATGCTTTACTGCTGTGTTCCTCTCTAACTCCTACCCCAATCCAAGCCTGCCCTTAATGCAGCCGCTAATTATGTGCCTCTGCAGCTCATCATTTCACGCTGTTCTGTATTGATTATAATTTCATCCCATTATGGCTTCATTTTTATTTCATTTGAATCCTGGCCAATCAGAGCAAAAAGTTCTTGATAGATGGTGGTAGATTGTAATTTTGCACAAAATTTAAAGAAGAGATTAACTTCTGTTACGGAGAATTCCATTTCGAACAACTTTCGGGGGCTTTCACATGGCTTAGTTGGCGAACTCTTTTCCGAAGTACGGAACTGAGCATCAAACTCCAGTCCATGCTGAGTTAGCTAATCTCACCCAGGAGGAGTGCTACAATTGGACTCAGCACCCCAGTGTACATAGAGGGTTCAAAATAGAGCTTCCAGTCCAGGTCACTACCCAGTGACTCTTGCTGGAAAATGGGCCTCTGATGAAGGCAGGCTCAAGCTTAGTTCTAAAATAAAAGCAGAAAATGCTGGAGATACTCAGCAGGTCAGGCAGCATCTGTGAAGAGAGAAACAGAGTTAACGTTTCAGGTCCATGGCCTTTCGTCAGAACTGGAAAGGTCATCGACCTGAAACATTAACTCTGTTTCTCTCTTCACAGATGCTGCCTGACCTGCTGAGTATCTCCCGCATTTTCTGTTTTAATTTCAGATTTCCAGCATCTGCAGTATTTTCTTTTTGTTTCAAGGTTAGTTCTGATCACTCCATGATAAAATATCCTGCCAACACTCAAGGGCTAATTTTAACCCAGCTCACCCAGCAGGGTCAGGGTGGGTGGAGGGGTTAAAATCGTGTCTGGGTGCTGCTTGTACCCTTCCCGCACCATTCCCGCCTCCCCCATTTTAACTCCTCGGTTTCTGGCTGCATTTCAGGTGCTCGTCCAAGGCAAGCGAGCACCCGGCCAGGGTTGCCTTACAACCCTTTAGTCAGCTTTGTCTACTTATTATGGAAGCTGTTCTTGCTTCTTTGTTCTGGATGGAGCAGGACATGGAGGAGGTGGAGGAGCAGCAGCAGTCACAGCAACCATCACCAGCAGTAGCTGGGCCTATCAGAAGACAACAGGTGAGGGGGATTGGGCACAGGAGTCTTTTGATGAGGTAACAGAGAGGGTTGATGAGGGCAATGTGGTTGATGTTGAGGCTCATGGAATAGGTGGGTCAGTAGCAGCTTGGATAGGAATTGGCTTAAGGACAGAAGACAGCGAGTTGTGGTAAATGGCTGTTTTTCAGACTGGAAAATGGTAGACAGTGGTGTTCCCCAAGGGTCAATGCTGGGCCATTGCTTTTATTGATACATATAAATGACCTGGATATTGGAATACAAAGTAGAATTTCTAAATTTGCTGATGACACCAAACTTGGGGGTGTGGCAAACAGTGAGGAGGATACCAATCGACTGCAAAAGGACATAGAAAGGCTAGCAGAATAGGCAGACAAGTGGCAGATGGAATTTAATACAGAGAAGTGTGAGGTGATGCATTTTGACAGAAGGAACAGGGAGAAGCAATATGTACTTAATGGCATAGTTTTAAAGAGAGTGCATGGACAGAGGGACCTGGGAGTTAATGTGCAATAGGTCCCTGAAGGTGGCAGGACATAGTGAGAGAGTAGTTAGCAATGCATATGGGATCTTGGGTTTCATAAATAGAGGTATTGAGTAAAAAAGTAGAGAAATTATGCCGAGCCTTTATAAAGCGCTGGTTAGGCCACAACTGGAGTATGGCATTCAGTTCTGGTCACCACACTTTAGGAAGGATGTGAAGGCCCTTGAGAGGGTGCAGAGGAGATTTACCAGAATGGTTCCTGGGATGAGGGATCTTAGCTACAAGGACAGGTTGGAGAAGCTGGATTTGTTTTCATTAGAGCAAAGGAGGTTGAGGGGTGATTTGATAGAGGTGTACAAGATTATGATGGGTTTGGATAGGCTGGACGGGAAAAGACTGTTCACACTAGTTGATTGTAGAAGGACTAGGGGACACAGATTTAAGGTTTTGGGCATGAGATATGGGGGGATGTGAGAGAGAACCTTTTTACGCAGTGAGTGGTGAGGACCTGGAACTCGCTGCCGATGGAAGTGGTGGAAGCGGAGGCACACAATGCTTTCAAGGGGAGACTGGATAGGCACTTGAGGGAAATAAACTTGCAGGGCTATGGGAATAGAACGGAGGAATAGGACTGGCTGGATTGCTCTACAGAGAGCCAGCACAGACTTGATGGGCCAAATGGCCTCCTTCTGTGCCGTTATGACTCTAGGGGGGAGAAATTCAGTATCGCCCTGTTTGGGGCGACGTTATCGACTGTGTGCAAAATTTAGCGCCTGGCACTAATCATCGCCTCCGACGGCAAACTTGGTTTTTATCGCCCCTGGAGGTGATTGGAGCGCTAAATCAGGCGCAACACACCTCTCTTAAGACGCTAAGGCCGAGGAGCGAGGTGCTACCTCAGAGCGCGAGCGCAGCACAGGTGCTGTCAGTTACCGATTGAACACAGACACACTGGCGCCGGTCAGTTCTTAAAGGGGAAGGTCAATCTTGCGCTCCAGCCACACCCTGCTCATTGGAGCCTTGAATCTCGGCCTGGACAGACCTGTGGCTAAAGCTTCCAGCCCAGGAATATGGAGAGGGCCAGGGAGCGAGCACAGCACTTCCGCAAGCGGGCCTTGGAGGCTCTGGTTGGTGCGGTGGAGCGCAGAAGATCTGTACTTGTAGGATTCGCAAAATTGGACTTTGTATTAATAAGGGTCAAATGGCAGAAGAGGCCATGATTTTAAAGACTGTTTTAAAAGAAGCCCAGAAAAAGGGGCATACAAAATGGCCACCATACCATGTGACCGGCTTATGGGGACACTTTAAAATGGTTCCTGCGAAACCTCAGACAGCTTTGTGGATTCAACCCACAGTAAGTTCTGGAAGCCGTTTCTGAGAGAACGAAACCAGACCCACACATATACATATGGATTAGATGCAGATCCAGTCAAGATCGGCCTGGAGACAGAGGCCATCTAAATGTTGACCCAGACAAAAGGGGACAATTTCATATTCATGAGAACAGCACCAAGGACTAGATAACTTGATCAGCAGCACATTAAAAACAATGAAGGTCATTCCAGACCAGAGATGGGCCTTTACCGGCCATCTAAAACATTTTAAAATATAATAACTACCCCGCTGTGCTCCCAGCCCGCCAAAAGTTAAACAAAGACTAACCTGATTTTGGGCGGGAAGTGGAGGCTCCTGAAGAAAAAGTATAATTGGAGGAGTTGGAAAGGTACGGATACTCAGAAGACACGGCGGAGACACACACTCTGAGAGAGACACACGACCGAGTGGCAGTGGAACAAGAGGAGTTGGTTTGGGAGAAGATCAACGAACTCCTCTCCACCATCGGAGGAGGAAGAAGAATTAAGCCAACATCAAGAAGGCCGTTCGAAGCCGGCGTCCCACCCTGGGGAAAAACATCGGGAGATCATCGACCATCCCCGGGCCGTCGCCGAAATGAGAGGCCATCGAGCCAACTTGGGAGAAGAGACAAAAAAATAAAACCCCGAGAGAAGAAACCTTCCAGCCACTCCGGCTTGGGAAGAGACAAAAAGTAAACTGAAGGAACCTATATGAAGACCAGCCCAAGGCTCCTCTGACCAGGGTCGAGCCGATGATCCTCGACCCCGCCGACATCCAGGCCTGCCGGTGTCCAGCTGCCCCGACCCCCACCTCAGGAGAGAGGTGTGGCGCAGCTCACAGGGGTTCCACGATCCACGAGGAGACGGGGTGCCTGAAGGGATCAAAACACAGACTTGTTTTCAAAACCTGGTACTTCCTAGTTGGATTGGTGAGCATGTTTCTGGCCCTTCACAATCAGATCTAGATAGGTTTAATAAGGGGTTGGATTTAAGGGTACAATTAACATGAGTTGTTGTCCTTCGATGTTCCGTGTGTTTCCTTATTTCATGATGATCTTTGTAGAGTATAAGATGCCTGTATTTGCCTTAGTTAGTATTGTGTCATTATGATTTGTTTGTGTTTTTCCCTCCCATGTACTCTCTTATCTGCTTGCATTTGATTTATTTTTCCACATGCAATAAAATTTCATTTCGTTTCATCAAACTTGGTCTACAAGAGTTTTCTCTACATTGTAGTTCCTGCCCCAAAGTCCAGACTATAGAATCTAAGGGGCGAGTGGGTCGAACCACTCAAGGTTTTACTGTGCAAGAGAGAGAGGCCTCTAGAGAGAGAAACCTCTGCGATCTAAAACCCCTTACAGAAAATGGCGACCGCGGCAGGACTCTGGCAGCAGGATTGCAATGTAGTAGATCCAAGTTTGAATGGTCGAAATGCAATGGATGAGAGGATAGCGGATTATGCCTTTGGCAAGGTAAATCTCACTAAACAGTGGATTTCCGATCTCTTACTGGATGGGCGTCCAGTGGACGCAACCATCAGGTGGACAGAGAGCAAAGAGCAAAAGAAGTCAGTGGAGAAGGCAGTGTGGCTGATGTGTTACAAGAAGCAGGTCCAGATCTTGGACCGGGTCGTTGCAGCACAGGCAGCCAGGATCACAACCCAGGCAGCAGAGATAGAGGAAAAGGCCATGGGAGGGGAAAAACTCATCACAGTGCTTCACGCGCTGAATCAGGAATGCCAAGTGGTAGCTAGTCAACATCAGGCTAGGATAGAGTACCTGGAGTGCTAGGTTACTGAGGCAAAGATTAATGAAATGAGGATACGGGAGAAAACCGCCCGCCTCGCACAACAGCTAAGAACGCAGGAGGACATAGAGCACATTTACCAGAAACGCTGTTTACGGAGGTCACGGACCATCATCAAATACCCTACCCACCCCAGCCACAGTCTGTTCGCCCTCCTGCCATCTGGGAGACGCTACAGATGCATTCGCACCCGAACGACCAGATTTAGGAACAGCTTCTTTCCCAGGGCTGTCATCCTACTGAACTCCACAAATGAACTCTAAAGCCTGCACATCTGCCAATGCACTTTATTATGGTTATGTTTATGTTAATGTATTACAAGCCAAATGAATGTTGAATGTTTAAATGTCTTAATCTAAATGTACACTCTCGGGAGCCGCAAGCCTACATTTCGTTGTACTGCACTTGTGCACTAACAATGACAATAAAGTTGATTATGATTATGATTATGATTATGAGAGAGTAGTGGAGGTTAAGGCAGCTTACAAGCTAGCCCTCGAGCACGGGTTTGAGAGCACAGACCACGGCCCCTGCCAAAAGACCATAGAGGACCTAAGAACGGCCCTGGTTAAGGCAAAAGGCATGGTGTGTCTCGTCAGCCCAAAAGCTAGTCACATGGACTTTTTAAGGGAATCAAAACAGCCGATTCCAGCTGAGGTAATTGTGGTACCAGCCACCGAGCCCTCAGCACTGCCGAGCTATAGTGAGACTTGGCCGGAAAATGAGGGGGTAGTGAAAGAGGAGGTAGCCGAGGTGGAGTGTGGGGAAGAACCACTGGTAGCCAAGCCGGGACCGGCACCAATGTGTCCTGCTCGGCTCCAGAGGTTCGGTCCCAACGTTGCCGATGGCGGTATCGGACCCCACCAGAACCAGCTCGTGGTGCCCTACGCTGGCCCGCAATTAAGGTCCATGGTGAGCCACCTCGCACGACTCACCGTAAAGGGAGATCCCTCGATTCATTTCAGGGAGATAGAGGAAACAGCAACCATTAATGACTGTGATGATCAGGAACAGGTGAAACTGTTGCTTTTCTCCCTGGATTGCACAATCCTTCAGTGCCTCTCAGAGGATAGTAAGAGGGGACGGAAAGGGTATACGGATCTCAGGGAGGAAGTTTTAGAAATAATGGGAGTGGACGACGGTAGTCCGTTCGACCGTGTGGAAGGGACCGTGCAGCTATCTGGAGAACCCCCACGGGTTTTCGCAGAAAGGCTGTGGCCAGTGTATCGACGCAGCTGTCCGGGTATGCCTGAACGGGCTGCAATGAGCAACGAACAGTGGGTTCATTGGCTCCGTTGCTTGGTTACCAACAGCTTGCCAGAGATACGGGCCCTAGCCAGATCTTGGTTTGATCCGCAAGGTCCCGGCGTCACGGAGGAGATGGTACTCCGTCAGCTAAATATTGCGTACAAGAATTGTAGAGGTCAGGAAACACCTCCCCAGAAGGGAAAGGTGCATGAGGCAAAACTCGCAGCCCCAAGCAAGAAGGAATGGCGTCAGGAGGGGAATCGCCCTGTCCAAACCAAGCTCAATTGCTACGGGAGTGGGAAGGATGGACATTGGCGCAAGGACTGTAGAAATCCGTGGATGGATAATAAAGGGAGATTTCCCGCAGCCCAAGCCCAAGCCCAGACCGCCGCCCCAGCACCAGCCAAAACCCAAGCCGTAGCTCCTGCCCCAGCACAAGGAGCTGGTGCAGTTTTGGATCCCGCTGCGATTGAATCAATTTTAGAGACAATGCGGTCTCTGATGATTTCGCAGGGGAAAATAGCTGTCACCACCGGTCTTGTCGCTCCCGAAGCCCCGACCGCTGTGCCCAAATGACTAGAGCCGGCGCAACCCGTTTACTTGTGTGCCCTGCGATACGATATATGGAGGCGACCCCTCATGGAGATGGCAGTGCAGGAGGTAAAAGGGACCTATTTGTTGGATACGGGGGCATCGTGCACCGTGATCCACACAGATAACCCCACCGCCTTGCCTCTGTCCACCGGGGTTCCATATATTCTGTCGGGCTTCACAGGCAAGGAACAGGCTGGCGCACATTCCATTCTCCTCTCCATTCATTTAGGACCACTCTGCACCAAGTGGAGGTGTATACTGGTGAAGTGGGAGGTGGAGAATGGGAAAGGGATCCTCGGGTCCGATTTCTTGGTCAAACACGGGATCCTCGTGGACCTAAGAAACCATTGTCTTTGGGGAGCGGGTAAGGGTGAGCCGGGCAAGGTAGTCGTCATCCCAGGGGAAGGAGAAAGAGGGACCCTGTGTACCGTGAAGCCAAAAGAGGGCTACGACCTCGAGCTCATGGTCTCAGGCATCCCACAAGATTTGCAGGCATTCGTGTCCGACCACCTGACTACGTTTGCCACTCACAAGCACGATTGCGGGAGGGTCACTGGGTTTGAGGTCAGAGTAGACGGAGACCCCATGGCCCGACCCCAAAAACAGTACAACTTCCCCCGGGAAGCGGGGCCCGACATGGAGACAGCAATATCTTCACTGGTGCAGAAGGGCATGTTGAGACCGATAGTCACCCATGTGAACTCTCCGTTATGGCCGGTGAGGAAGCCGGACGATTCCTGGAGAGCCACGGTGGACTACAGAGTCCTCAATAGCAACATCCCAGCCTGCATGCCGACAGTGGCAGCAGTTGCCGACCTGATAGGAAGTATTCCAGCCTCCGCGACCACGTTCACGGTGCTGGATATTTCTAATGGGTTTTGGTCCATCCCTTTAAGGAGGGAGGATCAATACAAGTTTGCCTTTACGTTTAAAGGGCAACAGTACACCTGGAACTGCTTGCCACAGGGTTTCCACAACAGCCCCAGCATTTTCCATCAATGCATGGCAGGGAGTTTAAAAGAGTTCAGCCAGCCCAATCAGCTAGTGCAGTATGTGGACGACCTGCTCCTGTTCACAGACTCAAGAGAGGAGCATAGCCCACTATTGGCTGAGTTATTGGAGCTGTTAGGAAGAAAGGGTTTCAAAGTAAACCCAAAGAAGGCATGGATTGGCCAGCAGGAAGTGAAATTCCTGGGTCTTACCATCCGCGCCGGTGAGAGAGCCATAGATAAGGCCAGACGGGAATCGGTGCAAGATCTGCCGATCCCCAACACCGTAACGGGTGTGAGGTCCTTTCTGGGATTGACCAGGTACTGCAGAGACTTTATTGAGGACTATGCAGCCACAGCAGCCCCGCTGCTCCGACTCCTACACAAGGAAGTGGAGTGGTCCTGGGATGAGGGTTGCCAGGCAGCATTTGAGAAACTCAAGAGAGACTTGCAGACCGCGCCAGCCCTGGGGGCCATAGATGGGGGAGAGGAGTTTTTCCTGGAGGTAGCGGTTAGCGGGGATAGCTTGAGTGCTGTACTGCTTCAAGAGTGACACGGCAAGCTGAGGCCAGTGGTCTATTCCACCAGAGTGCTCACTGATGTGGAAAGGAGCTTTTCCAATTGCGAGCGGCATCTCCTGGCCACGCATTGGGCTGTGAAAAGATCTCTGATCTTCACAGGCACCTCTCCCATCACTCTCCTCACCCATCACACACCTACCCGAATGCTTCTAGATGGAAGGATTAAGGATGGGACAGTAAGCAGTGCCCGCATTGCGTGCTGGACCCATCTCCTTTCACGGATGGAGCTGAAGGTGAAGGGTCTCTGCGAGCCCAAGCTCGCGGCCAACATGGTATATCCCGGAACAGCCCATCGGTGTTCCGTAGAAGGGGTATGGGAGGTGGACATAGGTTTACGGGCCGGGATACATCCCACGGGCCGTGAGATCTACGTGGACGGGTCCAGCACGGTATCAGCTGGCAAACGACTCACAGGGTGTGGAGTTTATGACCCCGCGGCAAACATTGCCCTGGCGATTAAGCTCCCCAGCACCATGAGCGCCCAGCAGGCTGATCTAGCTGCGGTAGTGTACGTCGTTACACACCCTGAGATCTTCCCCACCCCATACACGATTTGCTCGGACAGCATGTTCACATGCAACTTGTGTACGGAGTACCTAGCCATCTGGTCCCGCCGCAGATATACCTCTGTGGACGGGCGACCCTTAACCATGAAGCCCCTGTTAGAAAAGATCTTAGCTGCGGTGGGAGAGAAAGGGGAAGTCTTTATCCACAAGGTAAAGGCCCATTCCTCCACGGAACCCCGCGGCGAGGGTAATCAGCAAGCGGATACGCTAGCCAGGGAGGGTGCCTGCACCGGTACCTTTTGGGATCCCTATGGGTCCAAACCCATGGCAGTGATCCAAGGCAGGGATGGGACTCAGGGAACCACAGGGGTAACACTGCCCCCAGACCTCAAGACCGTCCAAACCCTAGATCCCACCCTAAAAACAGTCCTCAAGGCTATCACTGAGGGCAAGGAAGTAGAGGGTCCATACGGTACAGCAGCCCTCTCCATCAAGGAAGGCATGCTGTTCCGAGAGGAACAGTGGGTTGTGCCACAGCAGCACCGGAGGGAATTCCTTCAACTGGCCCACAAGGGTCCAGGAGCAGGACACCCCGGGCCTGAGGTCACCTGGCAACGGGTGGAACAGGCGGGGTGGTGTCGGGACTTCGGGACGATGTCCGGGAGTTCTGCGCCAATTGCCTAGTGTGCGCTGCAAACAACCCAGACCCCCAGAAAAGGAAGGTGCCCATGGGGCACATCAGGAGAGTAGAGGGACCATGGCAGTCGATACAGGTCGACTACATCGGGCCCCTGCCCACCGCCCAGGGAGACTATAAGTACTGCCTTGTCCTGGTGGATGTGTTCACCAAGTGGGTGGAAGCCATCCCATGCCGAACAGCCACTGCACTTAGTACTGCCAGGATCTTGGTCAGGGAGGTGTTCTCGCGGTGGGGACTACCACAATTTGTGGAGTCTGACCAAGGGGCTCATTTCACTGGCCAAGTGATGCAGGACACCCTCATGCTCTTAGGCATTGAAGGAAAGTGACACGTGGCCCACAACCCACATTCATCTGGGATTGTGGAGCGCATGAACCACACCTTAAAGGAAAGGCTGAGGAAGGAGACGAGGGACTCGCCCCAGAAATGGGCGGAGGCCTTGCCTCTAGTCCTCATGGGGATCCGGGCTAGCCAGTCTAAAAGTACGGGGTACTCCCCGCACGAATTAATGAGTGGAAGAGTCATGCGAACCCCCACCCATGTACTAGCCCCGGTGCTCACTGAGGGGCAGCTCCGAGAGGTGAATCGGGACAAGTTTGCCCGGAACCTCTATGAGCGCCTGAAACAGATCTATGGGCAAACGGCTGGGAACATGGGGAGGCAGCATCAGGGCAACCGATTGCTGCTTGAACCCCGAAAGACAATCGAGTGGGAAGTTGGAGATCAGGTCATGGTGAGAAACTATGCCCAAGTAGGGAGTTTAGAACCACTGTACATGGGGCCCTACAGCATTGTAGACAAGGCCAGCCCCATGGTATACGCAGTGAAGTTGCCCCGGCGCACTAAATGGTTTCACATCAATCAGTGCAAACTGTTTAAACCGGGTGCAAGAGCATCAGCAACCGAAGCCAGGTCTGACGGTAAAGATCCTCAGCCTGAGGTGCGCGATGAGTCACAGACCACACAAGCTGGCATTGTAGCCTGCTTGGAAGGAGAAGCTGCCCCGCCCACCTGGGGGGAGGCTTCCCCTATGGCCTGGGACTCGGACGAGGAGGGGCCCGAACAACAAGGTCCCGCCCTCGACACGATTCTGGAGGAGGAGGAGTCGGAGGACAGAGGTCCCGCCCTCGACTCGAGCGTGGGGGAGGTAGAAATTGGGGGCGGAGATCATCCACCTGTAGGGACAGGTGAGGAGGAGTCGTCTGCCACAGACCCAAATCCCAAAGGGGCGGAGCCTGAGGGGAGGGGGCCGAAGCCCACAGTCGTGGAAGAGCCACGGGCTGTGAGAGCTAAGGTCCCACCCGAAGGTCCATTTGCTAAGGGAGCCACGCCCAAAGTACCTTTTCGCAGGTCGACTCGAACGCCTCAGCCAGTAAAACCTTGGCCCGAGTCCCCCGCTCCTAGTAAACGCCGACCTGAGAAATCCTTGACAAAACGCAGTCCCCGATTAACAGCAAAAGGCTGCGGGGAACCCAAGCCACAGGTCACTGCAGCCCCACCACAGGGAGCGGCGAGCTGCAGTCCAATCAGGGATTAGGCAAGCCGCCCGGGGGCGGGCGGCGCTGTAGATAAGTTAAGTTTAGGTTTAAGTTTAAGGTGTGTAAATATTAAGGGGATTAGAGTTTAAGTAGTTTTGAAATCTGCCCAGTGTGTGTGTATTTTGGATCGAGGTCGAAAGACCCGATCATGCCGTCACCTAAGCCAGAATCTCTCGGGAGCCTGGCTATATTGTGTGATTTGTTGCAGGAACCAGGAGAAAGATGAGAGGGATCCTCGTCGCGTTTGTGACGATCGGGTGGAGCTGGGCCTATCGGGGCCGCACTAAGGACTCCACCATTTACGGGTGCTCTGGCATCAGAGGCCCCATCGCAACTGATGGAACCGGCCCACGGGATGCTGAAGAGACTGCTGTCTACTTCCATGAAGGAAGGTGGCCAGGCTGGCTGGGGTCGAACTCTACTGAATACTCCAGCCAGACGGGGTTCGCATACAGAGAAACGTCTCTGATGTGCCCCAGGGTGCGGATCATTGCACCCAGGATCAATGTCACCGTGGGGAAGAAGATTTGCTTGAACTGTCAAGGACATGTACCTTTGGATCGTTGGTGGTGGCTGCGCAAGTTGAGCAGCACCATGAAGAACTCCACTGTGGAGTGGGAGAGACTGGGTAACAACACCCATCGGACGATTACGGGAACTCATGGGGGATTGAGTGCCTGTTGGGACAAATGGTGGGAATCAGATGAGGGGATCTACATCTGTATGTGGGGTTCAGAACACGCTTGCCCCACAGGTGTCTCCATCTTTTTCCAAAGACAGTGGCAGGATGCTGGACAAGGAATGAGGTGGGACGTCAGCACACGGGCGTGCGGAGTCCCATACTCTCAGATCCCAGTAAATGCCACTGAGCTCATCACCCGACCCCGCAAGCCCCTGCCCACAGTTCCGGTAGCAAAAGCCCTCAAGGAAGGTTGCCCCACCACAACAAAGGGACCCGGGAACGGATTGGTATTGGTACCCACAGGTCAGGTGCTGTACCAAGGGGTGCACTACGCGGTGGCTTCGGTGATTTTAAACCTCACCAAGGTACGATTGCCAGAGTGGTGCCCCAGGGAAACGGAACAATTATACCAGGCTGCGCAGAACGAAGCTTGTGTGCTATACGGGGCGTGGTTACTGGGCGAGGGCCGCAGTAACCTGGAGGATTTGAAACAAGGTTTAGTCCCCTCCTGGATCAACAACAAGCACCTCGCAGCCCTCCACCCTTTTGAGAATACATTGAGTCTGTGCCAGCTCAGACTAGCCTCAGAGGCCTACCCAGTCCCAGTGGACTGTGGACGGTCTAATCACACCATTATGGGTATAGTGGTAAGAATGCCGGTGATGGGAAAGACAGCTAAACCCGCCCTGGTATACAGGGTGGAGAACATTGGAGTCATTCAGGGGGGTGCGCACATTCGCTACACAGGGGTCCCACCTTACGTCATTCGATGGGAGCATGCAATGATGGGTACCAACCTCTCGGGGTGCCGGAGCCGGGGAGCACACATCATCCTGTGTCCCCAGCACTTGAATGCCCATTTAAAACCACAGTGCGGGTTCAGAACTGCTGGCGCGAAGCCTATAAATTGCACCATGGAGGCAATGGCACAAGGCCATGTGCCCCCGCAGGTGGCATATAGAGGAGGTGGGACATACTGTGTCACAACTGCAGCGCCCCACTACCAGCATGGACAGCACGGTTGGTGTCCGGTTAGTGACAGCAGCTTCTGTTTCAAGCCCAGGGCAGAAGTTCAAGTGGCCCAAGAGCGAATTGTCCCCATTCCTGAACCTTCCACTGTTCACATTACTGTTAAAGAGAATTTCACCGATCTGTAGCAATTCGTTTCACATTTTGGATATATCATTCCCCCTCTCCCTGAACACCTCACCAAGATATTAAAAGCCGTTGTTGTTTCAGAGAAACACTTCTACACACTGGAGCAGAAGACTTTAGAGATAGGGGCAGACATATTGGACATAGTGACCCTACCGTGGTGGGACCTGATCACTAATATAGAAGTCCCTTCTTGGATTAGGATTGCCACCCACATTCTTGCAGTGTGCCAGGTTATCATTGTAGTTTATTTGCTGTTTGTACACTGTAAAAAGGTCAAACATTCACAAAAGTTTGAGAATAGAGGGGAATGGAGGGAGCATTACGTGCGGGTAGAAGAAGAGACACCCATTTAGATCTTTGCTGCTGTGTATAAAGTTAAAGTTTTCCCTCCCTCCTCTGTATTATTTTTGACATGTATTCATGTGCATTGTGATTTTTTCGTGTATATTTTATTCTATTATTTGCTTATTAGATGTGATGTTATTATTAGAAGGTAATGTGTATGCACTAGGTGATGTAGGGGTATAAGGACCCCCTCCACGCCTGGAAGTAAGTTGTTAGATTTTTAACTCCAAGGTATTGCCATCTATAGATGCTTAATGTACACTAGATTTTTCTGAAATGGGAAATGCATGTGTCGTGGGATCATAGATAGGTAAATACTGGGGATGGTTTGATTGTGGAAAGTCAGAAAACTTTGCTCACCCAGAATTATGATACTTCAAGCAAGTTACAGTATCATCAGGGGGGAGTGTAGGATTCACAAAATTGGACTTTGTATTAATAAGGGTCAAATTGCAGAAGAGGCCATGACTTTAAAGACTGTTTTAAAAGAAGCCCAGAAAAAGGGGCATACAAAATGGCTGCCATACCATGTGACCGGCATATGGGAACACTTTAAAATGGTTCCTGCGAAACCTCAGACAGCTTTGTGGATTCAACCCACAGTAAGTTCTGGAACCGTTTCTGAGAGAACGAAACCAGAACCACACATATACATATGGATTAGATGCAGATCCAGTCAAGATCGGCCTGGAGACAGAGGCCATCTAAATGTTGACCCAGACAAAAGGGGACAATTTCATATTCATGAGAACAGCACCAAGGACTAGATAACGAGATCAGCAGGACATTAAAAATAATGAAGGTCATTCCAGACCAGAGATGGGCCTTTACCGGCCACCTAAAACATTTAAAAATATAATAACTACCCCGCTGTGCTCCCAGCCCGCCAAAAGTTAAACAAAGACTAACCTGATTTTGGGCGGGAAGTGGAGGCTACTGAAGAAAAAGTATAATTGGAGGAGTTGGAAAGGTACGGACACTCAGAAGACACGGCGGAGACACACACTCGGAGAGAGACACACGACTGAGTGGCAGTGGAACAAGAGGAGTTGGTTTGGGAGAAGATCAACGAACTCCGCTCCACCATCGGAGGAGGAAGAAGAATTAAGCCAACATCAAGAAGGCCGTTTGAAGCCGGCGTCCCGCCCTGGGGAAAAACATCGGGAGATCATCGACCATCCCCGGGCCGTCGCCGAAATGAGAGGCCATCGAGCCAACTTGGGAGAAGAGACAAAAAATAAAACCCAGAGAGAAGAAACCTTCCAGCCACTCCGGCTCTGGAAATGACGAAAAGTAAACTGAAGGAACCTATATGAAGACCAGCCCAAGGCTCCTCTAACCAGGGTCGACCCGACGATCCTCGACCCCGCCGACATCCAGGCCCGCCAGTGTCCAGCCGCCCCGACCCCCACCTCAGGAGAGAGGTGTGGCGCAGCTCACAGGGGTTCCACAATCCACGAGGAGACGGGGTGCCTGAAGGGATCAAAACACAGACTTGTTTTCAAAACCTGGTACTTCCTAGTTGGATTGGTGAGCATGTTTCTGGCCCTTCACAATCAGATCTAGATAGGTTTAATAAGGGGGTGGATTTAAGGGTACAATTAACATGAGTTGTTGTCCCTCGATGTTCTGTGTGTTTCCTTATTTCATGATGATCTTTGTAGAGTATAAGATGCTTGTATTTGCCTTAATTAGTATTGTGTCATTATGATTTGTTTGTGTTTTTCCCTCCCATGTACTCTCTTATCTGCTTGCATTTGATTTATTTTTCCATATGCAATAAAATTTCATTTTGTTTCATCAAACTTGGTCTACAAGAGTTTTCTCTACATTGTAGTTCCTGCCCCAAAGTCCAGAGTATAGAATCTAAGGGGCGAGTGGGTCGAACCACTCAAGGTTTTACTGTGCAAGAGAGAGAGGCCTCTAGAGAGAGAAACCTCTGCGATCTAAAACCCCTTACATACTCTACCCAGAGAGCGGCAGGAGGCCTTTGCCACGTGAGTACAGAAGAGTGTGGAGGGAGGTGGCTCAGAGCGTCTCCTCAAGGAGCATGGTGCTCAGGACCAATATCCAATGTCGAGAAAAGTTCAACGACCTCACTCGGGTCGCCAGGGTGAGTGGCTTTTTTTTCAAAAACCTCTCCATCCCTCCATCTCAACCTCAATCTATTGCCAGAGGGTCTTAAAACCCCAATGCCCAAGACTCATCCAACATCTATGGCCCTTTCATCAAACACACACGCACATTCCACACTTTGCATACAGTAAGGGCTATTCAACTATGGGAGGCACATCAGGCAAGACCATGGCTGCATACAGTAAGGGCTATTCAACTATGGGAGGCACATCAGGCAAGACCATGGCTGCATACAGTAAGGGCTATTCAGCTATGGGAGGCACATCAGGCAAGACCATGGCTGTATATTTACTCAGACGCCGTCCTTTTTCTTGCAGGCCAAGCTGTATCATAATAGGAGATAGCAGCAATGGACTGGTGGAGGGCGGCCTCAGCTTCAACCCCTCAGCGATCTTGAGGTGCGCGTCCAGAGGATTGTGGCAAGCCGGGTGATTGGGCCCGTCACCACTGGAGATGCCTACCCCATTCTGGACAGCAATGGTAAGGTCATCACCTTTTTGTCCTCTCTCTTTCCACTTGTTCCTCACAACACCAGCCTTTGACACTTTCAATCCAACTTACTAAATCGCTGCACTCATCCCTCCTTTGCTGCCACCCTGTCCTCATGCTAAAGCCACTCATGTACCACCCTGCTTTCAGATGGTGATTCACCAGTTGAGGAGACGGGCGCTCAAGCTGCCAGAGGGAGTGAAGCTGAAGGCGAGGAGGAAGAGAAAGCCGGAGTATCAGCGCCACCCTCTTCTGAGGAAGCCCATGCCCACACTGGGAACACGCCTTACCTCGAGGGGAGCGGGGTGGAATGGTCTGATGAGGGTGAAGCTCCAGGACCCAGCGGGCTGCAGCAACGCGATGGGGGCAGGGAAGCTCGGGGGCCTTCTCCCCGGAGGGAGAGTATGCCATCGAGTTCTACTGCACTGGACGCAGAGGAGGAGTGGCTCCTTGCTGAAATGAACACTGAGGCAGTGCAGAGGCACACTGAGCTCATGGGTGCAGTGGGAAGGGTGCCCGAATGCATTGAATCACTGGCAAGGAGTGTGGAGCACTTTGCAGTATCACAGGCAGATGCCACACAAATGCTTAGTGCTGCAATTCAGTCACTGGCTGCCATGAGCCCATCTCTGACTGTTGTCATGCAGACTCAGATTGAGGCCACGCGAGCACTGACTGCTGCCATCCTCGCTGGTTCGGACACATTTCCCCGGGGCTCTCACTGCGCCGCAGCAGGCCAGCAATCTGTGCTCCAGCAGATTGCTCCGGATGCTGAAGTGCTGCACTGTGGGAGTGCCAGTGTGTCGGTCGAGCAGGGAGTTGCTGTCCTCTTTCAAGATGACAGCATTCCTGCTGCCACCACTGTCACTTCTCCACTGCACTTGCCACCACCTGTAGGACAGACTGCTGCCACCCATGCAGAGTTGGTGCAGTCTGCAGCTGGGCCCTCCAGGCCCAGAGCTGGTCAAGGCCGTCCTGCAAGGGCATCTGCAGTCTCAGGTTGTGACAATCAGCAGCCTTCCACCAGCCTTGCTGCAGCCACTGGGATCCCATTACAGAGGAGCAGTAGGGTGGGAAGGGGGAAATGCGCAAGGGAAGGAGATCACCCTCAAAGGGCTAAAAGTAGGAGGTGTGACAAAATGTTGTTCATTTTTTTATTAAAGCCCGAGGTTCGTGGTCACTTTTTTTTTACTGTTTTGGACATTATCTCCAGGTTGTGAGAGCCAGTTATGTTAATGACTGTTTTTTTTTGTGATTCTTTATATTAGTTTGTCATGTGGAAATGATACACACAGAGTTTGTAAAATAAAAACGTTTATGTATTCAAAATGTACATGTTTGGGCTTTGCAATCATTGTTGCCTTGACCGGCTTAGGGGTTGAGGTTTGGTTTCATTCAGGTTGTTCTCAATGGCAGAAGCCATTTCCTCAGAACGGGCCAAGAAGCGGCTTGCTATCAGCCTTTGACGGATGGCCCTTCCAGTTTCAACATTGTGTGCCTCCCTCCTGCCTTGGTGCTGCTGATGATCATACTCCTCATCTTCCTCCTCCTCTGCCTCCTCCTCCTCTGGTGGTGCTCCAAGGCCTGGTGGCATTGGCTGGGTCCTGAGGATTGCCAGGTTATGCAGCATGCAGCACACAACAACGACGTGGGAGATCCACTCAGGCGAGTACTGCAGGACTCCTCCAGAATGGTCCAGACAGCGGAACCATTGCTTGAGCACGCCAATTGTGTGCTCAACGATGTTCCTGGTAGCTAGATGGATCTCGTTGTATCTCAGCTCAGCAGGGGTGTTGGGTGAACGGAGCGGTGTCATCAGCCAGGTGCACAGAGGATATCCCTTGTCCCCGAGAAGCCAACCACCCGGGTGATGCGATGCCTTGGAAAAGTTCTGCCACAGTAGTCTGGCGCAGGATGAAGGCATCGTGGCTGCTGCCAGGATAGTGGGCATTGACAGCGAGTATCAGCTGTCTGTGGTCACAGACCAACTGAACGTTTAAGGAATGGAAGCCCTTTCGGTTGCGGAAATCTACGGCATTCTCATGCGGAGCACGCAAAGCCACATGCATGCAGTCAATGGCGCCCTGCATCATGGGGAAACCTGCGATCCTAGCAAAGCCCATTGCGCGTTCTTGCTGCTTGTCCAGGGTCATGGGGAGAGAGATGTACTCTCGTCTCCTTTTAAAGAGGGCATTTGTGACCTGACAGATGCAGCAATGCACCGCAAACTGGGAGATATTGGCGATGTCCCCAGTAGCTGATTGAAATGAGCCGGTGGCATAAAAGTTGAGAGCCACTGTTATCTTCAGTGCCACCGACAGAGATGTCCTGCCCCTCAGTTGAGGCTGCAGATCTGGCTGCAGCAGGTGGCACAGCTCAGTGACCACCTCCTTGCTGAAGCGCAGCCTGCGCAAACACTGCTCCTCAAACATATTAACGTAGGAGAATTGTTGGTGAAATACCCTGGGAGGGTAAGGTCTCCTGTACAGAGGCCTGTTGGCCCTACTCCGTCTGGCCATGATTGCCACTCTCTCTCTGCGTCTCTGTGCCCTCCGAATGTGATGGCGCAGGATGACGTCCCCATTCATTGCAGCCCCCATAGTATCTTGGCAATCAAAGTAATGAAGATCAAAAACCAAAGTACCTGCAAAGTTATGGTCAGAAGCCAAAACTATTTCAGACAGCGTTGACTCAATGCAGAAGTCTCTCTTTCTCTCTCTCTCAAAATCTCTCTCTCTTTCTCAGAACGAGTGGTGCAAAAATGTCTACCACAGAAAAAGCCAGGAAGAGGCCCCCTTTAAATAGCGCCACCCCAGCCCCACAGTGACTGGGTAGCGTTCCAGTCT
The DNA here is from genome assembly GCF_052327205.1 of Somniosus microcephalus. NCBI lineage: Eukaryota > Metazoa > Chordata > Chondrichthyes > Squaliformes > Somniosidae > Somniosus > Somniosus microcephalus. The sequence goes on from NC_140997.1 coordinate 69,251,195, forward strand.
ACCTGTCGTTGGTACCGCTAGGCAGAAAGGAGGGGGGCACCACTCAATTTCCGTTCCGGGGTGCCACAAGGGCGTTGCATGCTCGAATGACGTCAAGATCTGCGTGCGTAGGAGATCAGGCGGTATTGTTTAGCGCTGGCGCAAAATGTCCGGTCAATTCCGCGAGACACGGAGATATCGCCTCGCCCGGGCGCTAGTTGTTTTGCGCCCCATTCGCGCCCTCTTAAGGCGCTAACGGGAGGCACAAACCAACTGAATTTTTTCCCCTTTGACTCTATGTGGTGTACATGGATTTCCAAAAGGCATTTGATAAAGTGCCACATAGTAGGCTTGCCAGCAAAGTTGAAGCCCATGGAATAAAAGGGACAGTGGCAGCATGGATACAAAATTGGCTAAGTGACAGGAAACAGAGAGTAGTGGTGAACGGTTGTTTTTTGGACTGGAGGAAGTATACAGTGGTGTTCCCCAGGGGTCGGTACTAGGACCATTGCTTTTCTTGATATATATTAATGACTTCGACTTGGGTGTACAGGGCACAATTTCAAAATTTGCAGATGATACAAAACTTGGAAGTATAGTGAACAGTGAGGAGGTTAGTGATAGACTTCAAGAGGATATAGACAGGCTGGTAGAATGGGTGGCAGATTAAATTTAATGCAGAGAAGTGTGAAGTGATACATTTTGTTAGGAAGAATGAGGAGAGGCAATATAAACTAAAGGGTACAATCCTAAAGGGGGTGCATGAACAGAGAGACCTGGGGGTATATGTGCACAAATCATTGAAGGTGGCACAGCAGGTTGAGAAAGCAGTTAAATAAGCATATGGGATCCTGGGCTTCATAAATAGAGGCATAGAGTACAAAAGCAAGGAAGTTATGATGAACCTTTATAAAACACTGGTCTGACCTCAACTGGAATATTGTGTCCAATTCTGGGCACCGCACTTTAGGAAGGATGTGAAGGCCTTTGAGAGGGTGCAGAAAAGATTTACAAGAATGGTTAGAGGGATGAGGGACTTCAGTTATGTGGATAGACTGGAGAAGCTGGGGTTGTTCTCCTTAGAGCAGAGAAGGTTGAAAGGAGATTTGATAGAGGTGTTCAAAATCATGAGGGGTCTAGACAGAGTGGATAGAGAGAAACTGTTCCCATTGGCGGAAGGGTTGAGAACCAGAGAAAGCAGATTTAAGGTGATTGGCAGAAGAACCAAAGGCAACATGAGGAAAACTTTTTTATGCAGCGAGTGGTTAGGATCTGAAATTCACTGCCTAAAAGGGTGGTGGAGGCAAATTCAATTGTGGCTTTCAAAAGGGAATTGGCTACGTACCTGAAGGAAAATCATTTGCAGGGTTACGGGGAGAGGGCGGGGGAGTGGGATTAGTTGAAGTGCTCTTGCAGAGAGCCGGCACGGGCTCGATGGGCCGAATGGCCTCCTTCTGTGCTGTAACCATTCTATGATTCTACATGGTATAATAGTAGTTATTTTACTGGACTAGTAATCTAGAGGACTGGACTAATAAGCCGAAGACATGAGTTAAAATCCCACCACGGCAGCTGGGGAATTTAAATTCAGTTAATTAAATAAATCTGTGATAAAAAGCTAGTATCAGTAATGTTGACCATGAAACCACTGGATTGTCATAAAAACCCATCTGGTTCACTAATGTCCTTTAGGGAATTAAATCTGTTGTCTTTACCCGGTCTGGCCTATATGTGACTCCAGACCCACAGCAATGTGTTTGACTCTTAATTGCCCTCTGAAATGGCTTAGCAAGCCACTCAGTTGAATCAAAAATTCGCTATGAACCACACAGACTGCAGTCGTTCAAGAAGGCAGCTTAACATCACCAAGGCGAGTGAGTGATGAGCAATAAGTGCTGGCCTTGCCAACGATGCCCACATCCCGTGAATGAATACAATAAAAAGAACACAGGACCTACAGGTCAAGAGTCACCTTCTTGGACCTATCTGAAGAGCCGTACGGCAGAAGGCTGTGTTTCTCCAGGCAGGCTGTCGCAGACCTCTGCAACATGAGCTGCTGCTTGCTGGACCTAGATCTAGAGGGGTGTTAAATCCGTGAATCTTTAGGTAGTGTGTCCGTCAAATAATCGACAGAGACTGCAGAGGAACAATCAACAGGTGTTTACTGGATGAGGGTTGTTCTAAAACTAAAAGTACAGATCCCTACGCAGGGTTTATATACAGGTGTGGTCACTGCCGGTACTATAGTATACAGGAGCTGTAAAAAGTAGTTCTCCCCTTAAAGGTACATACACTACAATTCCTCCCCTTTTAGATTAACAGTACCATAACATTCATTTAACAGTTAACACTTTTAACATGCAACATTAACTGAAAATAGTCCATTTATAAATTCAGTCTTTGGGGCGGCTTCCTGATCTTTTCTGGATAGCGCCTTTCCTGAGTGTCTTGCTCTTGGTGCGGAGGCGATTCTGCCCCCCTGTCATCGGTTGGTTCATCAGCTTCCGATATTACTGTTTCTGAGGTAGATGCTACCTGTATGTCGGGTTCATCACCAGGTACGCGAGACATGGGGTTGACTCGTTCCTGTGACGCTAGGATCTGGTCGACATGGCGTCTCACAATTGTAATGATATCAGCAAATAGTGATGGTATTTGCCTGTTTGATTATTTATGCCTTACCAGCATATTTGCCTGATTGATTATTTATGCCTGACCAGCAGAGGGCATGTGAGAGACAAGCAGTTTAGTTTTGGTTTCATTTTAGATGGATCTCTAAGATGGTGTCTCCTGTAATGCTGTTAACAGAGTTGAACATTATTTAGATTAAAAGACATTCTCTTTCATGAATGTGTCGTCATTGAACCCACATACAAATCAATACATGGTGTCAGAAGTGATTGAAAGAGATGAAGAGGAAAAATCTGAAGTTAAATCAGCTCTCCACATATTAGCAAGCCAAAAAAGAACATCGTTACTTACCATTGGAGAATAGCTAACGAAGTGAAAAAATGGTAGGATTACACCCACCGGCGAAGCTTCAGTTGACAGGTAATGTGGCTGAAAATTGGAGGAGATTCAAACAACATTTGGAGTTGTATTTAGTGGCAATCGGAGCTGGCGAGAAAAGTGATAAAATGAAAGCGTCAGTGTTCTTACATGTCGTGGGTGATGAAGCGCTGGAGGTGTATAATAACTTCACATTCGCTGCTGATGGAGACAAAATGAAGTTGGATAAAATAATGGAACAGTTTGAGGCCTACTGCATACCTAAACGTAACGTGACGTTTGAGAGGCACAGATTTTCACATGTGTACAGAAAACGGGAGAGACTATTGATCAGTATGTGACTGAACTGAGAAACCGAAGCAAAACATGTGAATTTGGGGGACTGACAGACTCGCTGATAAAAGACAGACTGGTGTGTGGTATTCCAGATAATGGTCTAAGGGAAAGACTGCTAAGAGAGCAAAATCTAGACCTGGGAAAAGCCATAGCACTGTGTAGGGCTACAGAGACTGTGAAGTCACAGGCAAAGGAGCTGTTCAGTGACAGTAGCTGCAACGTGGATGCAGTGAGAAAGAACGGACACAAACCGTTTAACAAAAAGAGCGCCAATGTGAAAAAAGAGGCGTGGCCAGCGAACAAAAATGAAAGGGGCAATCGAAAGTCATGTAGTCGATGCGGTACACAGCATCCACCAAAAAAGTGTCCAGCATATGGTAAAAAATGCAATAGTTGCAACAAAAACAACCATTATGCCCGTTGCTGCAAGAACCAAGCGCAACAAAGCAAGGTCCATGCAGTAGATGAAAGCGAGATAGAGGAGTTCTATGTAGATGTTGTGTTTGAAAACAAAGAAGAAAAAAGAGACTGGATGTTGACACTAAAAGTGAATGACATACACATTCCATTTAAATTGGATACTGGAGCACAAGTTAATGTGATATCAGAGACTGATTTTAAGAAAATTAGACCCAGACCAAAGATACATGGAATAAAAGTACGGTGGCATAGTGGTTAGCACTGTTGCCTCACAGCGCCAGGGACTCGGGTTCGAATCCGGCCTCGGGCGACTGTCTGTGTGGAGTTTGCACATTCTCCCCGTGTTTGCGTGGGTTTCCTCCGGGTGCTCCGTTTTCCTCCCACAGTCCAAAGATGTGCGGGTTAGGTTGATTGGCTATGATAAAATTGACCCTTAGTGTTAGGGGGATTAAATACGTGGGGTTACGGGGATAGGGTGGGATATGTGTTGGTGTAGGGGTTACGGGGATCGGGTGGGATATGTGTCGGTGCAGGCTCGATGGGCCGAAATGGCCTCTATCTGCACTGTGGGGTTTCTGTGATTCTGTGATTCTGTGATACTCAGGTACTAATATACCAGTGAAAGGAAAATGCATTGTCAAAGTAACACACAAGGACAGACAGCACACGCTAGCATTAATCGTGGTGCCAAAGGATGTGCAAGCCATACTAGGTTTAAAAGCCTGTGAGAGACTGAACCTGGTAAAGAGAGTCCTCGTTGTGGAAAGCAAAGGAGAGACAGTCTATGATGAACTCATGAAAGAGTACAACAACCTATTTCAGGGTCTAGGCTGCCTTCCAGGAGAACACACGATCAGAGTAGATAAAAGTATGCCAACGGTCATACATCCAGTCAGAAAAGTTCTGTTTGCTCTTCAAAAGCAACTGAAGGCAGAGTTGGACAGGATGGAAAGCCTGAACGTGATTCAGAAGATAGATGAGCCAACTGAGTGGGTGAGTTCCCTCGACGTTGTGGACAAAAAGAATGGAAAGCTCAGAATTTGCCTGGATCCAAGAGATCTAAACAGAGCAATAAAGAGAGAGCACTTCAAGCTTCCTACATGTGAGGAAATCATGTCACAGTTTGCAAATGCAAAGTATTTCCGCAAGTTAGATGCATCATCAGGATTTTGGCAGATGAAACTGGACGAGGCAAGTTCAAGACTGTGCACATTCAACAGTCCATTTGGCAGATACAGATTCCTAAGGTTACCATTTGGCATTGCCTCAGCTCCTGAAGTGTATCACAAAACTATCCATATGATCTATGAGCACCTGGAGGGAGTTGATACATCAATGGATGACATCATAGTATGGGGAACCACGAGAACTGAGCATGACGAGAGACTGAAAAAAGTGCTGGAAGCAACAAGGAAAACAAACCTGAAGCTGAATAGAGAGAAATGCCAGCTCGGGGTGACAGAACTGACATTCGTGGGAGATATCCTTAGCAGTGAGGGCATCAGACCAGATCCCAGAAAGGTGTCCGCCATTGAGAATATGCCAAAGCCACAATGCAAAAAGGACGTGCAGAGGTTTAATGGAATGATCAACTACATGGGTAAATTCATATCCAACCTCTCAGAAAAGATGGCACCACTGAGAAGACTAACTGAAAAGAACATAGAATGGGAATGGAATCATGAGCATGAGAAGTCATGGAGCGATCTAAAGAAACTGCTCACAGAGGAACCAGTTCTGAGGTTTTATGACCCAGCGAGACCCATCAAGATATCATCAGATGCATCACAGAGTGGGCTCGGTGCTGTTCTTCTGCAAAAATATGACTACTGGCAACCTATTGCATATGCATCGCGCTCAATGACAGACGCGGAGACGCGATGTGCTCAAATAGAAAAGGAGCTGCTCAGCATCACATACGCCTGTGAAAGATTTCACCAGTTTGTGGCAGGACAAGCAATCAGTGTAGAGACTGACCATAAGCCTTTGATTGCATTGTTCCAAAAGCCACTAAATAGCTGTCCGCTTAGAATACAAAGAATGATGATCAGGCTGCAACGCTATACACTGAATGTTGCGTACACACCGGGTAAGCTGATGTATACAGCAGACACGTTGTCCAGAGCTGTTGACCCAAGTGAGCCCGCAAACACCAAAATGGATGAAAAAGTGAACGCTTACGTGGACATGATCACAAGTGCACTGCCCATAGCAGATGCAAAAATGGAGCTCATAAAGACTGAGACAAACAAAGATGAAACAATGAGACGACTGAGGAAAAGCATCTTGGATGGATGGCCCAACATGAAGCAAGACTGCTCACCTGACATGGCAGAGTACTGGAACTGCAGGGCGGAACTATCAGTGGTCAAAGACATCATCTACAAAGGAAGTAAAATAGTTATCCCAAAGAGTCTGAGAAAAGAGATGCTAAAAAGGATCCATGGAGGACATCTGGGAATCGAAAAGTGTAAGAAAAGAGCACAAGAGGTGATGTACTGGCCACGAATCAACCAAGATGTGACAAATGATGTGTCAAACTGCACGATATGCCTGAAATATCGAGCAAGCAATCCGGTAGAACCACTAAAGCCACACCCAGCGCCAGACAGACCTTACCAGAAGGTAGGCGCTGACCTATTCGTATGTCAAGGGAAGGGCTATCTTGTAGTCACAGACTATTACTCCCTGTATCCAGAGGTTTGTAGACTGTACACCACCACTGCAGATGCTGTGATAACATGTATGAAAGCCATATTCTCCAGACATGGCGTGGCAAGCGAGGTCTTCACAGACAACGGACCCCAGTTTTACAATGCAAGTTTCCGACACTTTGCCAAAGAGTGGGACTTTGTCCACACAACGTCAAGTCCTCACTTTCCACAGTCCAATGGACTAGTGGAAAAATCGGTCCAGACAGTGAAAAGACTGATGTACAAGGCAAAAGATAGTGGAACTGACTTCTACCAGAGCATGCTTGTATACCGCACAATGCCGCTCGAGTGTGGTATGTCACCAGCCCAACTCCTTATGGGACGTCTGCTAAGGTCAAAACCTACCCATCCCGGAGAACCTCCTGAAATCAAAAGAGGGGGAGAAAGTGAGGAAGTTCAAAGAACAACAGAAAGAAAAGCAAAAGTACTACTATGACAGAGGAACACAAAACCTACCTGAACTCCACACTGGTGACCAAGTAAGGTTCAAAGACAAAACAAACATATGGACTCAGAAGGGAACTGTCCTGAGTGAAGTTCAACCAAGATCATACACCATTCAGACAGATGAGGGTGCTGTTCTGCGAAGAAATCATCGCGATCTTCTCATGGGACCAGCCATAGCAAGTCAAAAGACTGATACTGTTGAATAACTTGATCACACAGCAGGTCAAAAGACTGATACTGTTGAACAACCTGATCACACAGCTGAGAAATCATCATCTGAGGCAACAACTCAGATTCAAGGACAATCAATCAGAAAATCCTCAAGACGCGTGAAGCCTCCTGAGAGACTCATTGAGCAAGTTTAAGGACTCTTGTTATAGAAGGAAGTAATGTTATCTTATTCTTTCTTAAAGTTCTAGCGTATTTACATATTTCATGTGAACACACAAAACAAGGTTAAAAAACCTTGATAATGATAATGTAAGTTCATTAAGTGTTACAGTTAAAATGCAGAGTAATACAAAGAAAACATGTTGTTAGATAAAAGTAAAATACTTTTGTTTTAAGAAAGGGAGATGTAATGATATCAGCAAATAGTGATGGTATTTGCCTGTTTGATTATTTATGCCTTACCAGCATATTTGCCTGATTGCTTATTTATGCCTGACCAGCAGAGGGCATGTGAGAGACAAGCAGTTTAGTTTTGGTTTTGTTTTAGATGGATCTCTAAGATGGTGTCTCCTGTAATGCTGTTAACAGAGTTGAACATACTTTAGATTAAAAGACATTCTCTTTCATGAATGTGTCGTCATTGAACCCACATACAAATCAATACAACAATGTTCTCCCCAACATCCACTGTGTACATTAGTGGCCCCTGCCGTGTGCATATCGTTCCTGGTTGCCATTTCTCTGTTCGGTAGTCGCGGGCCAAGACTGGTTGCCCTACATTGAAGCTCCTTGTCGGCTTCTCATTGATGTGCTGGAATTGCTTATTCTCAACATTTCTTCGTACATTTGGTCTGAGCAAATCCAGACGAGATCTCAACCTTCGGTTAAAGAACATCATGGCCGGGGTCTGGTTGGTAACTGCATGTGTCGCATTTCTGTAGGCTAACAGGAAATTGTCCACCTTATGCTGCAGGGGAATGACGTCATCGCACATGGCCCTTACTGCCTTTTTAAAGGTTTGTACGAACCTCTCAGCCAATCCATTTGTGGCTGGATGATACGGGGCAGATGTGTAATGCCTTACCCCTTTCCTTCTCATAAATTTCCGAAACTCTTCGGACACAAACTGTGGTCCGTTATCAGAGCAAATCTGCTCTGGCAAGCCGTTCCTGGCAAATATGGGCCGTAGGACTGCAATCGTTTTCTCCGTGGTGGTGGAGGACATTTTGATCACCTCAGGCCATTTCTAGTGCGCATCCACGGCTATTAAGAACATTGAGTCCATGAATGGACCAGCAACATCAATATGCACCCATTGCCATGGAGAGGAGGGCCACTCCCATGGGTGTAGAGGGGCATGTGGTGGTGCATTTTGGACCTTCTGGCATCCTGAGCAGCTCTTTGTCAGGTCCTCGATTTGCTGATCGATCCCCGGCCACCACACATAAGCCCTAGCAAGGCTTTTCATTTTCACCCCTCCCAGATGGCCTTCGTGAAGCTCATTGAGCACTCTCTCCCTTAACTTGGGTGGAATTGCCACTCGGGATCCACACATCAAGGTCCCCTGGCATACTGACAGCTGTTCTCTTCTGGATGAGAATGCTGGCAACAGTGAGTCGCCATGTGTTGGCCATCCCTTCACAATCAAATCATATACCCGAGACAATGTCGCGTCATTTCGGGTCTCCTTCTCTATATCCGCATTAGTTACTGGCAAGCGTTCAATTATAGTCGAATAAAATATTTCGACAGGGTCCACTGCTGATGCTTCCTCCGCAGTAGGCAGTGGCAGGCGTGATAGCCCATCAGCGTTTCCATGCTGTTTCGTGCCCTTATACTCGATTTCATATTGGTTCGCCCCAAGAAAAAGGGACCATCTTTGTAGCCGTTGCGCAGTCATCACCGGAACGCCCTTCTTTGGATTAAAGATGGAGACAAGTGGTTGGTGATCAGTCAGCAAGGTGAACTTCTGCCCGTGCAGATAGTGGTTGAACTTTTTTACTCCCCACACTAGGCTGAGGGCCTCCCTGTCAATCTGGGCGTAGTTACGCTCGGCTGAGGTTAGTGACCGAGACGCAAAGGCTACTGGCCTCTCCAAGCCGTCCGGGAATTTGTGCGACAGCACCGCACCAACACCATAGGGTGATGCATCACACGCCAACCGAATTGGTAGTGCTGGGTTGAAATGAGCCAACACCTCTTTTGATGTGATCAATTCTTTACACTTCTGGAAAGCTCGTTTACATTCGTCATTCCACTTCCATGGTACCCCCGTTTGCGGTAGGGTGTTCAGTGGGTGTAGTACTGTAGACAAATTCGGCAAGAACTTATGGTAGTAGTTCACCAGCCCGAGGAACGACCTCAGTTGTGACACATTTTCCGGTGCTGGAGCCTTGACTACTGCCTCAATCTTTTCAGGGGACTTATGTAACCCCTCTTCATCAATAACGTGGCCACAATACGAGATCTGCTTCTGGAAAAACTTTCATTTGTGGTGATTAGCTCAGAGCCCATATTCCTTCAATCTAGTGAGCACCTGATCCAGGTTGGCGAGGTGATCACTGTCATTTTCGCCCGTGACCAGGATGTCGTCCAAATAACACTGGGTCCCTGGAATCCCTTGCAGGACTTGATCCATTGCCCTTTGCCAAATAGCCGGAGCTGATGCTACCCCGAACACCAGCTGGTTGTATTGGTAGAGACCTTTGTGAGTGTTGATCATGAGGTACTGTTTCGAGGCTTCTTCTACCTCCATTTGCAGGTACGCCTGGGCCAGATCAATCTTAGTGAAGCGTTTTCCTCCAGATAGCGAGGCGAAAATATCTTCAATCCGCGGAAGCGGATATTGTACCGTGTAAAGGACTGGGTTCACTGTCACCTTAAAGACCCCACAGATGCGAACCTTCTTTGGTTCCCCAGGCATATTACTCAACGACCTCTTCATTACAGGAACGATGGGTGTAGCCCACTCGCTCCAGTCCACTTTGGACAGTACTCCAGAACGTTCCAACCCTTCCAGCTCTGCTTCGACGGCTGGGCGGATCGCATAAGGCACCGGTCTGGCCTTAAAAAACTGTGGGCTTGCATTTTCCTCTATTTTGATTGTTGCTGTTATGCCTTTTAGTGTTCCGAGTCCCTTCTGGAACACTTCTTGTGCGTCAGTTAGCATTTTTGACAGTCGTCCAGGTGTGACGTCGTCATCCTTTTTGGCATCTACCGTCAGTGCTTGTATGGAATGCCAATCTAACTGTATCTTCCGAATCCATTCACATCCTAGTAGTGGTGGTCCTCCATCTGGCAATACATATAGGTCCATTTTTGGTGTTTCTTTGCCGTTGTATATCACGTTCACCTTTATTTTTCCTTTGGGGTAGACTTTTTCCCCATGTACGTCTTCAAGACAATCTCTGTATCTCTCAAGGGTATATGTGAGAATAGCCACTTGCAGTACCTTCGGTTTATGACTGTTAGGGCTGATCCTGTGTCCAATTCCTTTTCACTTGGACTCCGTCTATCTTGAGCGTGACCCAGATAGTTTGGTGATCCTCCATTTTGATTACATTATGTAGTTTCAGACAACCCAGCTCCTTGCTTCCGGAGTCTGTATCACTTTTCTGTTTGTCTGAACTACTCTCCGTCACCTTATGTACCTTTTTGTACTTCTGTGGAGATTTCTTGCTGCTGGTTTTCTTTCCCGACCTGCAGACTCTTGCTATGTGTCCTACTTTTCCACACTGTCTGCACACTTGGTCCTTGAACCAGCAATCATTATGGTTGTGTGTTGTTCTGCTGCAGCGATAACTCTTCACTGCTCCATATGACATTTCATTTGTGCCATATTCTTGCGGTCTCCGTTGTATCTCTGCAGCACCCCGTGCGGCTGCTTTGTGTGATACTGCCATGCTGAAAGCCTTGTCCAGCGTAAGATCCTTTTCTGATAGAATCTGTTTCTGGGTTCCTTCACTTTGAAGCCCACACACAAACTTGTCCCTTAAAGTATCTGCTAGTCCCGTTCCAAACTGGCAGTGTTTTGATAGCTTGCGCAGTTCCGTTAAATACTCAGCATTACTTTCGTCTTTATGCTGGTTCCTTTTGTGAAACTTAAATCTTTCTGCTATCAGCAGCGGTGTGGGGTTTAAGTGGTCCTGTAGGATTGCCACTATGCTTTCAAAATCCTTTTCTACTGGCTTCTCTGGGGTTACTAGGTTTCGCAGTAAGCCGTACGTTTTTGCACCCATGGAATTCAACAATACCAGTGCTTTCCTGGCATCTGGCACTTCATTCGCCTTGCAGTACACTTCTATGCGTTCTATATATGTCGCCCAATCTTCGACTTCATTGTCGAACGCTGTGACACTGCCACTCTTCGGCATCCCTGGGTGTGGTTAGACTGGCTAAAAATGGCATCTCCCGCGCTCTCCCTTCTTCTCCGCTGGCTCAAAATGGCGTCTCCCACGCTTTCCTTTCTTCCCGCGCTCTCCCTTCTTCTCCACTGTGGCTCAAAATGGCGTCTCCCGCGCTTCCTTTCTTCCCCCGTGGGCACTGCTCAGCCCTTGGACACCGGCCGCGCTCTGCGTGTTTTCCTGCGCGCCTCTCTCGTTGACGCCGCTCGGTCCTGAACCCCGGCTGCGCCCTGTGCACTTTACCCTCTCTCTCTTTTTTTTTTCCGTCGACGCTGCTCTGTCTTCAACCCCGGCTGCGCCCTGTGCGCTTTACCCTCTCTCGTTGAGGCCGCTCGGTCTTCAACCCCGGCTGCGTCCTGTGCACTTTACCCTCTCTCTTACCCCGTCGACGCTGCTCGGCCTTTTTTTGTGCCGTCGGTCGGCTCCAGCCGCCGCCGTCCGGGAAGGGTCTGCGCCGTACCTGCTGCCAGCCCACTGCGCTGGATCATCGCGACTGGAGAACCAAGCCCAGCTCTCCACAGCGTCCTCTGCGATGCTCAAGTCCTGTCTGGATGGTCGACGCCCGCACTGATGGAATCGGCCTTCTTCTGCAGAGTTGCAGGTAGGTTTGAATTGCCTCGTCGCCAATGTTAAATCCGTGAATCTTTAGGTAGTGTGTCCTTCAAATAATCGACAGAGACTGCAGAGGAACAATCAACAGGTGTTTACTGGATGAGGGTTGCTCTAAAACTAAAAGTACAGATCCCTACTCAGGGTTTATATACAGGTGTGGTCACTGCCGGTACTACAGTATACAGAAGCTGTATAAAGTAGTTCTCCCCTTAAAGGTACATACACTACAAGGGGTACGCCACATCAGTGGCCCTCAAAGTCACCAGAGCCCTGAATTTTTATGCCACTGTATCCTTTCAGTCTGCTCCAGGGGACATCAGCCATATCTCCCAGTCTGCAGTTCACAGCTGCATGAAACATGTAACCAACGTAGTATATCACCTTCCTCACTGACCACAGCAGTCAACAGGACAGAGCTCATGCATTTCCAGCCAGTGGCTGGCGTCTCTCACGTGTAGGCTATGATTGACTGTACACACACGGCCATCAGGGCACCAGAACACAAGCCTGCAGAACACATTCAGCAATAGAAAAGGATACCACTCTATCAAAGTCCAGCTAGTGGCCGATCACAGGAACAACGTCATGCCTGTATGTGCAAGATAACAAGGGAGGCGCCATGATACTTTTACAACTCAGACACTCTATCAACCTCCCGCTATTTGACCCTGTGAGAAACATGACAGGAGGGTTGCTGGAGGTCAAGAGGCACTTCCGGCAGATCTGAATGATGACACCCCTGAGCAAACTCACCACACCCGAGCATCACAAGTACAACTGAAGCCAGGGCACAACCTGGATCCTTATTGATCACACAATAGCAATGTTCGAGCAGAGGTTTAGGTATCTGGACCACGTGGGGCCTCCCTGCAATATGCCTCAGAAAGAGCGTCGCGCATCATCATGGTCTGTTGCGTATTACACAGCATTGCATTGCAGAGAGGCCTGCAGTTGGAGAATAGTACTATCCCTTCTGGCATTCACTTTGCTGAAAGGAATGCAATTTTATCTGTTAGGAAAGAACCAGGGGGAGAAATTCCCTACCTTATCACCACCCGATAGCACGGAGTAATGTCAAGAAAGCGACGGCAGCTGCTCTTCTGCCAGCTGGTGGTGGGTCCCGCGGCGTCCGCAATTTTCCTAGGCCCAGCAGCGCTCCCGTTAAGTAGCAACACCCTGCAAGGAGAAATGGCGGAGTGGTGACTATTCAGCATTGCTGGTGACACCGGCAGCTCTGGTGTTGGTCACAATTTCTCGGCTCCAGTGACCTTTCTTTGGATGCTTCATGGTTAGTCATTCTCGGGATGTGAGCGTCGTTGGTAAGGTCGATCTCTATTTGCCTTGAAAAGGTGTTGCCTTCTTGAACCACGGCAGTCCATGTGGAGAAGGTGCTCCCACAATGGTATCAGGTAGGGAGTTCCAGGATTTGGCCCAGCGACAATAACGGAAGGGCAATATATGTCCAAGTCAGGATGGTGTGTGACTTGGAAGGGAGCTTTCAGGTGTTGGTGCTGACATGTACCTGCTGCCCTTGGCTTTCTAGCTGGTGGAGGCCTTGGGTTTGGGAGGTGCTGCCAAAGAAGCCTTGGCGAGTTACTGCAGTACATACTGTAGATAGTGCACACTGCAGCCATGGTATGCCGGGGGAAGTGGGAGTGGAGATTTAAGCTAGTGGGTGGGGTGCTGATCAAGCGGACTGCTTTGTCATGGATAGTGTTGAACTTGTTGAGTGTTGCTGCAGCTGTATCCATCCAGACAAGTGCAGAGCATTCCATCACATACCGCATTTGTGCCTTTTGTTGTTGGAGAGGCTTTGGAGACTCAAGAGGTGAGTCACTTGCTGCAGAATTCCCAGCCTTTGATCTGTTCTAGTAGCCATGGCATTTATGTGGCTGGTCTAGTTCAGTTTCTGGTCAATGGTGACCCGCCAGGAAGTTAATGGTGGGGGATTCAGTGATGGTAATGCCATTGTATGGCAAGGTAAGATGGCTGGAGTTTGTCATTGCCTGGCACTTTTGTGGTGCAACTGTTACTTGCCACTTATGAGCAATGATCCCCCATCGATCGATAGGTCCCACGCAGGCCGCTCACCAGCTAATTTAAAGGGACTGCGCAGTAAAAAAAAATTAGAAGGAACATTGCTTATCAGGCCAGGCCTGGATGTTGTTCAGACCTTACTGCATGCAGGCATGGGCTGCTTCATTATTTGATAAATTGCAAATGAAACTGAACACTGTTCCATTATCGGTGATCAGCCCCACCTCTGACATTATGATGGAGGGCAGGTCATTGATGCAGCAGCTGAAGATGGTTGGGCCTAGGACACTGCCCTGAGGAACTCCTGCAGCGATGTCCTGGGGCCTTCATCATGTCCGCAGTCTGTCCGCTTTTATTCTTTGTAGTGGTTTAACATGACTGAGTGATACGACAGCAGCCAGTCAAGATTATTACTGATTTTCCTTTTTAAATTGAACTCAGATTCTCAAACTACCATGGTGGGATTTTAACTCAAATTCTCCAGATTACTAGTCTAGGCCTCTGGGTTATTATTCCGGTATCATAATCACTGCATTACCATATCTGAGTGGGATAATTTTCACTGTTTTTCTGAAGGAACACCCTGCTATGTATTGTGTGTTCTATTGTGTGTTCTCCTCCCACCTGTGGTGGCGCTGTCACAGGAGATAAATGGTTGGGTGTTCTCTGTTAAGTTTAGCTCTCTTTGTTCGGAACTGTCCAGAACTTCCTTTCCTTCCAATAAAGCACTTCGTGTTTGAATCTCTGAGTTCTGCGTCCTAAATTGTGTCTAGGTAGAAAGGTACCGACACAACAAGTGGCAACGAGGAGCGGATGAATCTGCGTACGTTACGGGTGCATTGAGTAAACAGAAAATTTAATTTGAAACGTGAGATGGCTACTATATTAGGAAACATCGGTGATTTTTATGAAAATGTGGAGCAATGGAGCGCTTATACAGAACGTTTTGACTATTTTGTATTGGCGAATGCGGTGGCAAATGAAAAGGTCATGCCTACCTTTTTGAGTGTAATCGGGCCAAAGACATTCAATTTACTTCGCAGCCTCGTGCAACCAGATAAGCCAGGAACTAAAACATATAATAACTAGTGGAAATTCTTGGAGCACATTTTTCACCAAAAACCCTGGTTATTGCTGAGAGATTTAGATTTCATAAACGGAATCAAGAAGAAGGGGAATCAGTGACAATGTTTATTGCTGCTTTAAAAAGGTTGTCGGAACACTGCCAGTTCAAGGAGGTGCTGAATGACACCATTAGAGACAGACTTGTGTGTGGTCTGCAAAATGCAGCCACACAGAAGCGCCTTCTTACTAAGGACAACCTTACTCTTGAAAAGGCCATTGAAGTTAGTGTCTCCATGGAGATGGCGGAAAAGGAGGCTCACCAGTTGAGTTCAACAGGGAGAGTTCACAAGGTGTCATCTGAGCCTAAAGGTGCGCGGAACGGCACATGTTACCGTTGTGGGAAAATGGGCCATCACGCTAATGACTGCTGGTGTACGGAGCTGGAATGCCGAAATTGTGGCAAAAAGGGTCACATTGAACGCGCCTGTAGAGGTAAAAAAAGAACAGACAGAGCTGGGAAGCATGGAAGCAAAATGTCTGTATTTGGACAAGAGAGGAAAAAGAGTGTTCATTCAGTGCAGTATGATGGAACAAGCAAAACAGAGGGGAGCGACACCTCTGAGGAGGAAGAGGTGCACATACTGACGGTTGCAGGTGATTTAAATGGCTACTGGGTGTCACCACTGGTGAAGGGACAATCACTGCGGATGGAGGTGGACACAGGCGCGGCTGTGTCCCTTGTTTCAGACACTGTCTACAACAAAATGCTAAAGCATCTTACCCTTCAGCCAACAAACATTGTGCTAAAGACGTATACCGGCGAACCTGTGGCCATGAGAGGCGTCATTGAGGTGATAGTTAAATTGAACGGACAGACTGCAAAACTGCCACTATATGTGGTAAAGGGAAATTACCCATCGCTACTGGGACGTGCGTGGCTAGAGAAAATCACGCTGGACCGGCCTGCAGTCCGCATGATGTCAAAAGGGGAGTCAGGTCTGACTGCAGTGTTAAGCAAACATGCAGAACTCTTCAATGGGGAACTTGGGAGCATGAAAAAGATCAGCGTGAGACTGGACATTAAACCTGACAGCAAGCCGAAGTTTCACAAAGCCCGACCTGTACCCTATGCAATTAGGCCAAAACTTGAGGCTAACTTGGAGGCCTTAGTCGAGAATGGAGTCCTGGAGCCTGTGAGCGTGAGCAAAGGGGCCACACCCATTGTTCATGTCCTTAAAAAGGATGGATCTGTTCGAATCTGTGGGGATTTTAAAGTGACTATTAACCCGGTGCTGTCTGCGGAACAGTACCCTCTTCCCCTCATTGATGATCTTTTTACGGGCCTGGCCGGAGGGCAAAAGTTCAGCAAAATAGACTTATGCCAGGCTTATCTACAAATGCATGTCGATGACAAATCAAAGGAGCTGCTGACAATTGTGACACACAAGGGGTTATACAGGTACTGCCGCCTCCCGTTTGGAATTACGTCGGCCCCTGCTCTATTCCAAAGGGCAATGGATCAGATTTTGAGTGGACTGCCAGGAGCCCAGTGCTACCTGGGCGACATCCTTGTCACTGTGACAAATGAGGAGGATCATCTTCTGAACTTGGATGCGACACTACAACGACTGAAAGAGTACGGACTCAGAGTTCGTAAAGACAAATGTGAATTCTTTCAGTCTTCAGTTGAGTACCTGGGGCATGTGATTGATGCTATTGGCCTGCATAAGGCGCCGTCAAAGGTCAAGGCGATCGTGGAGGCCCCAGCACCCCAGAATGTGAGCCAGTTACGTTCATTTCTGGGGCTACTTAACTACTATGGGAAGTTTATTCCAGACTTAGCAACATTGCTGAAGCCATTACATCAGTTGCTATGTCAAGGCAAAACATGGAAATGGACTGAACTGTGCAACGAAGCTTTCGCCCAAGCAAAGAAAGCATTGCTGAAATCGGAGGTCCTGACACACTTCGACCCAAAGCTACCCATGCAGCTAGCATGTGATGCATCACCATATGGTGTGGGAGCAGTCATATCCCACATCATGCCTTCGGGTGAAGAGAAACCTATCGCCTTCGCATCACGCACCTTGAACAAGGCCGAGAGTAACTATGCGCAGATCGAGCGCGAGGCCTTGAGAATCGTTTTTGGAATTCGAAAATTTCATCGGTACCTGTTTGGGAGAAGGTGCACACTCCTGACGGACCACCGTCCATTGACTTCAATCTTCGGGCCCCACACCAGAATTCCGTCTCTAGCTGCAAGCAGGATGCAAAGGTCGGCTTTACTGTTGTCAGGACACACATACGACATCAAATATCGCAAATCAGACTTGCATGGCAACGCAGACGGTCTCTCGAGGCTACCCTTGCCTGTTACTCCCCCAGAGCCTCGTCAGATAGACATTTTCTACTTTAGACAAGTGGAGGGAGCACCTGTCACTGCAGTTCAGGTGCGAAGGTACACCCGCAATGATCCAGTCCTGTCTGAGGTAATGGACGATGTCATTCGAGGGAGAGCTATAGGAGATTCTCCTAGTTTGAAACCTTACGTTTCAAAAAGAAATGAGCTCTCCGTCCAGGCAGGTTGTCTTCTTGGGGGACGCCGTGTCACCATTCCGCCACCTCTGAGGGAACCTATACTGCAACAACTTCATACAGGCCACAGTGGGATGGTTCGGATGAAGGAAATGGCAAGAAGCTACTTCTGGTGGCCAGGTCTCGATGGGAATATTGAGGAGAAAGCCAAAACATGTTCCCCATGTCAAAGGGTCCGGAATGTTCCACAGCTGGCAACTCTACACCCCTGGGATTGGCCTGCAGAAGTGTGGCAGCGAGTACATGTGGACTTCGCCGGTCCTTTCGAAGAGAAGATGTTTATGGTGGTTGTGGATGCTCGTAGCAAGTGGCCGGAGGTCGCTGTGATGAGGTCTACCACGGCAGAGAAAACAATTGAGAAACTTGGTGAGATGTTCAGCTGTTATGGCTCACCGGAACAACTCATAAGTGACAACAGTCCACAATTTGTATCACAGGAGTTTGCAACCTTCCTGCATGTGAATGGTGTCCATCACATCAGGTCTGCGCCCTATCATCCCTCTACTAATGGCCAGGCAGAAAGGTTTGTGCAAACTTTGAAGCACACCTTGAAGCAATCGCAAGGTCAGGGCTCAATCCACCAATGGCTGAACAGCTTCCTGTTGTCCTACAGGAACGAGCCGCATGCCACAACCAAAACTTCCCCCGCTTTGCTCATGATGAAGAGGCAGTTGCGGACAAGTTTTGACTTACTCAAACCTCCAAGGGCAGAACAGGTTGTCCATTGTCAACAACAGGTTCAAGTTGAAAAGAGAGAGAAAAGAGCCAAGGAGAGACGGTTTCACCCTGGAGAGCACATCCTAGCTCGAAACTACAACACTGGACCGAAATGGGTTCCTGCTACGGTGATCGCGCAGACGGGCCCTGTGTCTTACACGGTTGAGACTGCTGAGGACGTCGTCTGGAGAAGACACACAGATCAACTGTTGCTAGGAGCAGAGACAGCCACAAAGGCTCCAATGGCTGGTTGGCCTGAACTGTTTCTGGTTGATACCGCAAAGCAGCATCCTTTGCCACAGTGCTCTTCTCCAACACAGGAAGTCAAAGAGACTGTTCCACCTGTGCAAACTCCTGACTTTCGACTGACACAGGCACCTTCTCCATCCAGGCCTGTGTCAATGCCTACTGCTGTGGAAGCCAGCGATGACCGCCGGTATCCTTTCAGAGAGCGGCAGCCTCCAAGACGCTTGGCTCTGTAGGCTTAGTGACTTACCCACAAGACTGGGGCAGAATAAACCACAGGGGTTGAGGCAGTCTACCTCTACCCTAGGTTAGTTGAGTGCATTGAAAGTAACTTACCTGTGGAGGAATAATGTGGACCTTCCATTTAAGAGGGGAGGAAATGTTATGTATTGTGTGTTCTATTGTGTGTTCTCCTCCCACCTGTGGTGGCGCTGTCACAGGAGATAAATGGTTGGGTGTTCTCTGTTAAGTTTAGCTCTCTTTGTTCGGAACTGTCCAGAACTTCCTTTCCTTCCAATAAAGCACTTCATGTTTGAATCTCTGAGTTCTGCGTCCTAAATTGTGTCTAGGTAAAAAGGTACCGACACAACACACCCTGGGCTGAATTTTGACATTTTGCAAAAGTTCATTCTGTTCATATGACAGCACAGGTATATTTCTGGACCTGCCACTGGAACACATGGAGGTTTATTCCAGGCCCGAGGCGTTCATAATTTTCACCTTTGTGGTAGCTGGACTAGAATGTGCTGTAAAAGGGATGGCAATCCAAATAATCCTCTTAAAAATTAGTTCCTGAATGCTTACATCGTAAAAAGAAATTGCTGGGCCCTCATCTATAGCATCAGAGTCCAGGAATACTCTGTAGTAGCCTAACAAGACAAATCAGCAACTAACCTGTATGATGGGAATGACCCCTTTCTTGCTGGGTGAGTTTATCACATGGCAAGTTAGACACTGGGGCAAACTAATTTAATTAAAGGGTCCCACAACCAGTGTAGCAGCCTTATTTAAATATTATAACGGCATTTTTTCATGCCTCCACCACGTGCCTGATCCTAAATGGCAGATGATGAACGTCCGCCGCCGGATGGAGGTATGCGCGCTGCCTGCCATGTTAGAGCATTAGCTGCCATTGTACAATGGGTGTAGTGCAATCGAATTTCAAGGCCAGACATTCGATTGTCTGGTTCAGAACCATTTTATCAGGAAGACCCTGAATCCACAATTTTGTACTGTAAGAATTACATAGAATTACAAAGAATGTACAGCACAGAAACAGGCCATTCGGCCCAACTCTTCCATGCTGGTGTTTATGCTCCACACGAGTCACTTCCCATCCCTCTTCATCTCACCCTACTAACATAATTTTCTATTATTTTCTCCCTCATGTACTTATCTCGCTTCCTCTTAAATGCATCTAAGCTATTCACCTCAACTACACCTTGTGGTAGCGCATTCCACGTTCTTACCACTCTTTGGATAATGAAGTTTCTCTTGAATTACCTATTGGATTTATTAGTGAGTATCTTATGTTTATGGCCCCTTGCTTTGGACACCCTCACAAGTGGAAATATCTTCTCTACGTCTAACCGATCAAATCCTTTCATAATCATAAAGACCTCTAACAGGTCACCCCTCACCCTTCCTTTATCCACCAAAAGAAGCCCCTGCCAGTTCACTATTTCCTGATAGTTATAACCTCTCAGTTTTGGTATCATCCTTGTAAATCTTTTTTGAACCCTCTCTACTGCCTTTATCTCCTTTTTATTATGGCCTTATTAACCTGCATCACTACTTTTAATGATTTGTGAATCTGCACCCCTAGATCCCGCTGTTCCTCTACCCCATTTAGACTCCTATTTTCCAAGGAGTATGTGGCCTCCTTATTTGTCCTACAAAACTGCACCGGGAAGAGCATTTTATAATCTTCACAAGATTTTTACAATATATAATATTGCTTAAATGGCTTTATAGGATAATTCTTTAGTCCTATAATTTTTCAGAATGAGAGGAAAAGCCACACGACAATCAGAAACTGTAATTAGATTGGGTTTTTATTCAGCTTCAGAGATGCCTTGAATTAGTCTAACAGTACCGAGCTTAGTCACAGCAGCAGTGACACAGCTTTCACACCAGACAATCACAAGATATCCCCAGTCTCCCAGGACTGTAACTCATGTTTGCTTGCTGTAGTTGTAATGGTTCAATAGTTCTGGTCTTAGATTGGATTGATAACTACAGCACCATTTATTTTCTTGGATTTCTTGAGTGAATCCTGTGTTCATCAAGATGATGGATGTCAGTGCTTGGGAATGGATCCTTTCTACACATTTTTCATCCAATGTCAGCATCGAACATTCACTGATTAGACATATCATGGTTTAGGTGCAGAGTAATCTTCCAGCTACACTGTTCCATCAATGTAATACTCATACCTAGTGTCAGACGACCACCATCATCTACTTCAGAGTGTCATTTCTATTTAAAACGCCAAAGTTAAATATGTAGCATGGGGTGATTTTTGCCTCATTAATGTCCTATTCGTGCTCAAAAACAGGGTGGTAGCAGTCCAAAAATAAAGCGGCTGTTCGTCCTCCCCCACTTACCGTTGGTTTTACATGTGTCCAATTTGCAGGTGGAGATGGATCCAGGCAGCCAGAGCGCCCATCTGAAATATTGAGGAGCGTCATGAATAAATGCAAGTAGGGGTTAAGTGACGTTATTTAGACCCTGATGGCATTCCCTGCCATTATTGCCTGACTACCGCCGGTTCCTCCGCTCCACCAATCATAGGCGGTGTAAGTCAGGAGGTGGCCATTTGCAACAATGTTTAATGGGATCCTCAGCTGCTTTCTGGTAAAGCTGTTAAGAACTTTTGGTGAGCTTTCTTCCACTCGGCTGTGGCTTTTTTCATCTTAGCACTGTGGGAGCACCTTCACAACACGGACTGCAGTGGTTCAAGAAGGCAGCTCGCCACCACCTTCTCAAGGGCAATTAAGGATGGGCAATAAATGCTGGCCTGGCCAGCGATGCCCACATCCCAGGAATTAATATAAAAAAAGACTTTGAAAATGCTTGTCGTCGCTGCTGTAGATTCTACTGCTCCCTAATGCTGCACTTCCCCTTGAAGCTGCAGACCCTTGAGTATTGGCTGCACCACCTGACTACCCACCTCCAAAGTGGTCAGCTGCCTATAGGGAACGTGTGTTGTGCTGGCAGCTCACCTACCGCAAACCAGAAAATGGCACAGATCCTCCACCGATTCCTCTGGGCGACCACTGCCCTCACTCCACCCACCAACTGCCCATGTATGCTTGGACAAGAAGATAATCCCCATGATGCATACCCTCTTTAAAAGTGCATGATTAATGCTGAGTAACAAATTACTTTTGTGCAGTGGCTCACAGCTTTTTGGTACTGCTTATGGCGATTCATGAAGACCTTTATAATCCAACTCGCTTCGGGATTTTGGTGTGCCATTTCAGATTGGAGCGCACTTCTTCAATTTACATTAAACATGCTCCAAGAGGCCACTTCCTTGATGATTTCAGTGCTGTACAGTGTCACTGTTTAAAGCTCTTGCTAACTGCACCAATTATGTTGGTATGAAATTATACATCTATCCACCCCTGTTGCCAGGGAAGCAGGGAATAGTTTGTGATTCCAGTAATTTCACCATCATGGGGCCTGTGTGTTAATCTCCCTGGTTGCAGCTGAGCTTCATAAACCTTACAAATCCATGATTAGTCAGATGCGGGGTATTTTAACCTAACCCACTGGGTGGGAAACGGGTGGGTTCGGGTCAGATGCCCGTTTTGCACTCCACCTGATTGAGCAGCATATAAAATGGGTGTCTGATCCAAAGCCACTTGTTTCCCTCCCAGCAGGCTAAAGATTCTGGGGGCGAAATTGAGTGCCTTTGCGTCTCCCGTTAGCGCATCCGGGTGGCGCAAATGGCTTTGCAACTGGGCGCGGTGTTGACATTAACTCCCTCCTTATTCAGCGGGAGTTTTGTGGCGGCGCTATGGCGTTGCACCCCGATCTCCTTCACCCGGAGATCGTGACGTCATCTCTGCACACATCGCCCCGGACCCGAAATTGACTTCTGCCCCCTGCAGCAGCGCTGGTCGAAAACACTGACAGCTGCAGGAGGCATGCATCAGACAGCTGGCCGCTTCGGGGGCAATGATTAAAGGCGAGGTGGTCGAGGTAAGTGGAAAAATAACTTACCTTTCCTGTTCTGGTTTTTTCCGTGGGTTCCTGCCCGCGGCCGATCAGCCCGGCACTCTGCTTGAGTGCCGGGCTGATCGCGCAAGATCGCAGCTGCCTTGGTGGTCAAGGTAGGTAGTTTTTCTATTGCAGAGTCTGCAGCGATGGCCCTTCCCTTTAAGGGAGGAAGGAGCCTTTGAATGCGGCAGTGCTGCATGGCCCAGTGTGCAGCGCTGCTGAAGTCTCCGCCCCGCCTGCTGCCGATTGCACTCCAAGAAGGAAGTGGAGCGCTTGATTTAGTGTTTCCCTTCCTTCCTGGAGCGCAAAACCAAATTTTTTTAAAGTTTATAAACATTAGCACCTGGCGTTAATTTTCCAAACTTTTAGGGGGAAACATTTGGTTGCTTTGCCCCTCCCGTTAGTGCCCTAAGAGGGCGCTAATGAGGCGCAAAGCAACTAGCGCCTGGGCACGGCGATGTTTGCACCGCTCGCGAAATTGACCAGAGTTTTTGCGGCGGCGCGAAATTCTACCACCTTGATCTCCTGTGCCCGCAGATCGTGACGTCAGCTATTGACCGAACCGGATATTGAGTGGCGCCCCACCTCCTCTCTGACTGCCGCAAGCAACGACAGGGAGACTGGAATGTTTTCCAGTCGGTGAGGGGCCGGGGGGTGCTATTTAAAGGTGCCCTCTTCCTGACTTTTTTTGTGGTAGACATTTTAGCACCACTCATTCTGACAGAGAGAGAGAGATTCTGAGAGAGAGAGAAACACTTCTGCATAGAGTCAATGCTGTGTGAAGTAGTTTTGGCTACTAAGCAGCACTTTGCAGGTTCTTTTGGATTTGATCTTCATTACTTCAATTGTCAAGAGACTTTGGGGGCTGCACAGCTTCGGGGCTTCATCCTGCACCTGCAGAATCGGAGGCAACAGAGACGCAGAGAGAGAGTGGCAATCATGGCCAGACAGAGGAGACCTTACCCTCCCAGGGTATTCCGGGAACAATTCTCCTACATTCATTTGTCTGAGGAGCAGTGTTTGCGCAGGCTGCGCTTCAGCAAGGAGGTGGTCACTGAGCTCTGCCACCTGCTGCAGCCAGATCTGCAGCCTCAACTGAGGACCAGGACATCTCTGTCGGTGGCACTGAAGTTCACAGTGACTATGAACTTTTATGCCACCAGCTCCTTTCAAGCAGCTACTGGGGACATCGCCAATATCTCCCAGTTCGTGGTCCATTGCTGTATCCGTCAGGTCACAAATGCCATCTATAAAAGGAGACATCAGTACATCTCTTTCCTGATGACCTGGGCCAAACAGCATGAACGCGCATTGGGCTTTGCGAGGATAGCGGGCTTCCCCATGGTGCAGGGCGCCATTGACTGCACACATGTGGCATTGTGGGCACCGCATGAGGATGCAGAGGTTTTCCGAAACTGCAAGGGGTTCCACTCCTTAAACGTCCAGTTGGTCTGTGACCACAGACAGCTGATACTCGCTGTCAATGCCTGCTATCCTGGCAGCAGCCACGATGCCTTCATCCTGCGCCAGACCGATGTGCCAGAACTTTTCCAGGCAGCGCATCAGCCAATTGGTTGGCTCCTCGGGGACAAGGGTTATCCACTCTGCACCTGGCTGATGACACCACTCCGTAACCACAACACCCCTGCTGAGCTGCAGTACAATGCGAGCCATCTCGCCACCAGGAACATCATTGAGCAGACGATCGGCGTGCTCCAGCAATGGTTCCGCTGTCTGGACCATTCAGGAGGAGCCCTGCAGTACTCGCCTGAGTGAGTCTCCCTCTTCATAGTTGTTTGCTGCATTCTTCATAACCTGGCAATCCTCAGGATCCAACCAATGCCACCAGGCCTTGGTGTACCACCGGAGGAGGAGGAGGAGGAAGAGGAGGAGGAAGAGGAGGAGGATGATCAGCAGCAGCACCAAGGCGGGTGGGAGGCCCACAATGTTGAAACTGCAAGGGCCGTCCGTCAATGACTGATAACAAGCCACTTCTAGGCCCCTGCTGAGGAAATGGCTTCTGGCATGGAGATCAACATGAATGAAAGCAACCCGCAACCCCAAAGCTGGCCAAGGCAGCAATGATTCCAAAGGCCAAACATGTACATTTTGAATACAAAAACTTTTTTATTTTACAAACTCTGTGTGTGTCATTTATTCATGACAAACTAATAGAAACAAAGACAAAAAATCATTAATTAACATAACTGTTTCTCACAACCTGGAGATAATGGCCAAAACACGAAACAGAAGTTATTACATGAACCTCGGCCTTAAATAAAAACATTCCCAACATTTCTTCAGACCTCCTACTTTTTGCCCTTCGAGGGTGATCTCCTTCCCTTGCGCACTTCCACCCTTCCCACCCTACTGCTCCTCCATAATGGGGCCCCAGTGGCAGCAGCAAGGCTGGTGGAAGGCTGCTGATTGTCAGAACCTGAGACTACAGATGCCCTTGAAGGAGGCCTCGACCAGCTCTGGGCCTGGAGGCCCCGGCTACAGACTGCACCAACTCTGCATGGATGGCAGCAATCTGGGCTACAGGCGGTGGCAAGTGCAAAGGGGAAGTGACAGTGGTGGCAGCAGGAATGCTGCCATCTTGAGAGAGGACAGCACCTCCCTGCTCAACCGACACACTGGCACTCCCACGGGGCAGCACCTCAGCATCCGGGGCTATCTGCTGGAGCACAGATTGCTGGCCTGTTGCGGCGCGATGAGAGCCCCGGGGAAATGTGTCTGAACCAGCAATGATGGCAGCAGTCAGTGCTTGCGTGGCCTCAATCTGAGACTGCATGAGAGCAGTCTGAGATTGGATTAAGGCAGCCAGTGACTGAATTGCAGCACTAAGCATTTGAGTGGCGTCCGCCTGTGCTGCAGCGGAGTGCTCCACACTCCTTGCCAGTGCATCAATGCTTTCAGGCACCCTTCCCATTGCACCCATGAGCTGAGTGTGCATGTCCACTGCCTGGGTGTTCATTTCAGCAATGAGCCGCTCCTCCTCTGCGTCCAGTGCAGCAGGACTCGCTGGCCTACTCTCCCTCCAGGGAGAAGGCCAGCGAGCTTCCCTACCCACATGGCATTGCTGCAGCCCACTGGGTCCTAGAGCTTCACCTTCATCAGACTTTTCCCCCCTGCTCCCCTCCAGGGAAGACGTGTTTCCAGTGTGGGCATGGGCTTCCTCAGGAGAGGGTGGCGTTGAGGCTCTGGCTTCCTCTTCCTCCTCGCCTGTGGCTTCGCTCTCACTGGCAGCTTGAGGGCCCGTCTCCTCAGCTGGTGAATCACCATCTGAAAGTAGGGAGGTACAAGAGTGGCTTTAGATTGAGGACAGGGGGGCAGTAATTGAGGAAGAAGTGGAGTGATTTAGTAAATTGGATTGAAAGTGTCAAAGGCTGGTGTTATGAGGGACAAGTGGAATGAGAGAGGAGAGAAAAATGATGGCCTTACCATTGCTGTCCCAAACGGGGCAACCTCTCCAGGGGCGACGGGACCGATCACCTGGCTTGCCACAATCCTGTGGACGCGCACCTCAAGAGCGCTGAGGGGTTGCATCTGAGGCCGCTCTCCACCCGTCCGTTGCTGCTGTCTCCTGTTATGAGATAACTTGGCCTGCAAGAAAAAGGACAGCGTCTGAGTACTCTGCATGGGGGGCAGCAGTCTGGGCTACAGGCAGTGGCAAGTGCCTAACATCAGTGGTAGGGAAATTATTGGAAAAAATTCTGAGGGACAGAATTAGTCTCCACTTGGAGAGGCAAGGATTAATCAAGGATAGTCAGCATGGCTTTGTCAGGGGGAGATCATGTCTAACCAATTTGATTGAATTTTTCGAGGGGGTGACTAATTGTGTGGATGAGGGTAGTGCAGTTGATGTAGTCTACATGGACTTCAGTAAGGCTTTTGGCAAAGTCCCGCATGGGAGACTGGTCAAGGAGATAACAGCCCATGGGAGCCAGGGCAATTTGGCACATTGGATCCAAAATTGGCTTAGTGGCAGGAGGCAGAAGGTGATGGTCAAAGGTTGTTTTTGTGACTGGAAGCCTGTGTCCAGTGGTGTATTGCAGGGATCGGTGCTGGGTCCTTTGCTGTTTATAGTGTACATTAATGATTTAGATATGAATGTAGGAGGTATGATCAGTAAGTTCACAGATGACACGAAAATTGGTGGAGTGGTAAGTAGCAAGGAGGGAAGCCTCAGGCTACAGGATGATATAGATGGGTTGGTCAGATGGGCAGAACAGTGGCAAATGGAATTTAACCCTGAAAAGTGTGAGGTGATGCATTTTGGAAGGACCAACAAGGCAAGGGAATACACAATGAATGGTAGGACCCTAGGAAGGACAGAGGATCAGAGGGACCTTGGTGTGCATGTACATAGATCCCTGAAGGCAGCAGAACAGGT
This sequence comes from Somniosus microcephalus, assembly GCF_052327205.1. Classification (NCBI taxonomy): domain Eukaryota; kingdom Metazoa; phylum Chordata; class Chondrichthyes; order Squaliformes; family Somniosidae; genus Somniosus; species Somniosus microcephalus. The sequence goes on from NC_140997.1 coordinate 69,278,569, forward strand.
AGATAAGGCGGTTAAAAAGGCATATGGGATACTTGCCTTCATTTGCCGAGGCATAGAATATAAGAGCAGGGAGGTTATGATGAAGCTGTACAAAACGCTAGTTAGGCCACAGCTGGAATACTGTGTGCAGTTCTGGTCACCACACTATAGGAGGGTGCATTGGAGAGGGTGCAGAGCAGATTCACCAGGATGTTACCTGGGCTGGAGCACTTCAGCTATGAAGAGAGACTGGACAGGCTGGGGTTGTTTTCCTTAGAGCGGAGAAGGCTGAGGGGGGACCTGATTGAGGTGTACAAAATTATGAGGGGCATAGATAGGGTAGATAGAAAGGAACTTTTCCCCTTAGTAGAGGGGTCAATAACCAGGGGGCATAGTTTCAAGGTAATGGGCAGGAGGTTTAGAGGGGATTTGAGGAAGACTTGTTCACCCAGAGGGTGGTTGGAGTCTGGAACTCACTGCCTGAAAGGGCGGTAGAGGCAGGAACACTCACAACATTCAAGAAGCATTTAGATGAGCACTTGAAACACCATAGCATACAAGGCCACGGACCAAGTGCTGTAAAATGGGATTAGAATAGATAGGGCTTGATGGTCGACGCGGACACAATGGGCCGAAGGGCTTCTTTCTGTGCTGTATTACTCTATGACACTAAGTATACAGCCATGGTCTTGCCTAATGTGCCTCCAATAGTTCAATAGCCCTTACACTATACAGTCGTGGTCTTGCCTGATGTGCCTTCCATAGTTGAATAGCCCTTACTGTATGTGGCCATGGTCTTGCCTAATGTGCCTCCCATAGTTGAATAGCCCTACTCTATGCAAGGTATATTTTAGGAAAGGGCCATAGCTGTTGGATGAGCGTTGGGCATTGGGGTTTTAAGACCCTCTGGCCATACAGTGAGGTGGAAATGGAGGGATGGAGAGGTATTGAAAAAAAGCCACTCACCCTGACGACCCAAGTGAGGTCATTGAACTTTTTGCGACATTGCATATGGGTCCTGGGCACCACGCTCCTGGAGGAGACGTGCTGAGCCACCTCCCTCTACACTCTTCTGTAGTCAAATGGCAAAGGCCTCTTCCCACTCTCAGGGAACAGTATACCTCTTCTGTGCTCCACCGCGCCAACTAGAGCCTCCAAGGCCCAGTCACTGAAGCGCTAGCTCATTCTCTCACCCTCTCCATAGTCCTTGGCTGGAAATTTAGGCACAAGTCTCTCCAGGCCGAGATTCAAGGCTGCAATGAGCAGGGTGTGGATGCAGAGCAAGAGCGACCCTCGCCTTTAAGAACTGGCCGGTGCCAGTGTGTTTGTGCTCCATTGCTGACTGACATCACCCGTGCTGCGCCTGCGCTCTGAGTTAGCGCCTCGTTCCTCGGCCTTTGCGCCTTAAGACAGGTGTGCAGCGCCTGATTTAGCGCTCCAATCACCTCCAGGGGCGATAAAAGCTAAGTTTGCAATCAGAGGCGATAATTAGCGGCAGGCTAAACTTTGCGCCTGGCCGATAATTGCGCCCCAAACGGGGCAATACCGAATTTCTCCCCCTTAAAGTTTAGCGCCCCAAATGGGGCTATAATGAATTTCTCCCCCTCTGTCTCATGTCACAGAGACTATGGCCGGAATTTTCCCGCTGCCGTACGTGCAGGGTTGGAGGCGGGTCGGCAGTAAAAGTTACAGAAAATGGGAGCACGTCGGGAACCTGCCGTCATCCCGCTTCCTTGTGCCTTTAACTCGGGCGCGTTTACCAGCGCGGTACAGACCCAAACGGCTGAGGCGGGCGACCTAATTAATCTCATTAAATAATTGTCGTGAGATCCTTAACAGAGATTTTAATCAGACCATTTAAATTTCACTGGAGACCCACGGGAATCACGCATCTCGGAAACCACGTCTGTCAGGCTGAGGTGGAAGCTCAATGGCCATTGATCGCGGTCATTATTGCAGAGCATGGAAAGCTCAATAAATACTCCCACATTGTGGTGTATGTAACCTGTTCCACCTTAAGAGAACTTAAGCCTGTTCCACCTTAAGAGATGTACTACTTTCTCTGGCTGCTGTATACGTAATACTGGTGGTGACCACCGGTATATAAGCACTGGGTAGTAAGATGTATTGCAGATCGTCCTGACCTCCAACCAGTAAAGACCTGTTGAACTTTAAGCTTGTAGCCTGTGTGTTATTAATTACAACTAGAACACACAGACTTTACAGTGGCGACGAGTCAGATTCTTACCCTGCGGCAGTTATATCCACGGCGGCTTCGTCCACTGAACGGACGTCGAAGAGAGGTTTCCACCCTCATCACCCTGCTGGAAGACATGTCGCGCGGCAGACATCGAGAAACCAGAGTGCAGAAGACACCCTGAACTTGAAGCCTCCATCAGCGGCTGTCAGCTATCTTCTTTCTACCTCGGTAGTGGGTAAGCCGGGCAGCGACGCGACCAGAAAATCGGCCACGTTGGCTGTACAGACGGGGAGGGAAGACGGAGGAATAAGGGCGGTGAGATCGATCGCGACCGGAGATAAGGGCCGGGCCGCATTCAGGCCAAAAGGCGCAGCGCGGGGACATCGATCGCGGCTGGTGATAAGGGCCGGGCCGCATTCGGGCTAAAAAGGCGCAGCGTCTGGGGGCAACTGAAGGCGCGAGAGCCACGGTGAAGCGGAGACAGTGTCGGGGGAAGGGTGAAGACCGCCAAGCGTGGGAAAACCACCATTTTGTAGGCGGAGGACGAAGAAAAGAGCGCGGAAGCCGCCATCTTGGATGAAAATAAAAAGAAATTAAATTGCAACGATGCCTAAACATAGGAACATTAATACCTTTGATAGCGACATCGAAGATTGGGCTATGTATGTAGAACGCATACAAAATTATTGTAAAGCAAATAAAATCCCAGATGCAGAGAAAGCACTAACATTATTAAACTTAATGGGTGTGAAGACATACGGGCAATTGAAACACCTTGTATCACCAGATGAACCGGCGGATAAGACGTTCGAGGAGATTGTTACTGTCCTGAAAAATCACCTAAACCCCACGCCGCTGATGCTAGCGGAACGATTTAAATTTTACAGCAGAAGGCAGCTGAAGGATGAAAGCAATGCTGAATATTTAATGGAATTGCGTAAGCTAGCAAAGTACTGTCAATTCGGAACGACATTGACAGAGGCGCTACGAGATAAATTTGTGTGTGGTTTATTAAAAGAAGATACACAAAAGCGATTGCTCGAGGAGAATGAGCTGACGCTTGAGAAAGCGGTCACTATGGCAGCAGCACATGAAGCCGCAGCGAGAGGCACGGCAGTAATGCAGCTACAGTCACCGGTTCTCAGTACAAATAAATTGGGTTTGAGTACTGTAAAATGTTATCGTTGTGGAAAGACAACGCACGATCAGAACCAATGTTGGTTTAAAAACCAAGAATGCAGAACGTGTGGCAGGCTTGGCCACATAGCTAAAGTATGCCGGTCAGGAAAGAAGACCAGCAACAAAAAGTCACCGCAAGGAAAATACATAAAGGTACACAAGGTGACAAAGAACAGTTCGACCGAACAGAAGTCAGATTCAGACGCTAGCAGTAATGAACTGGGTAGCTTAAGAGTACACAAAGTTGGTAAGGATGCAGATCTCCAGACAATTTGGGTCACCCTTCAGATAGCAGGAGTCCAAGTAAAGATGGAATTGGACACTGGATCGGCATTGACGGCCATGAATAAGAAAGATTACAAAAGGTTATTCCAACATATTCCCCTACGGGATACGGAGATTATATTGAAAACCTACACGGGGCAAAGAGTGTACCCCGTCGGAAAGATAGAGGTAAAAGTGGTCCACAAGGGCGAAGAAAGCCAAGTAATGGACTTATATGTGCTACCTGAAGGAGGTCCACCACTACTGGGATGGGAGTGGAATAGGAAAATGAATATGGACTGGCACTCCTTGAAGGCACTAACGGTAGATTCCGGGGAAACATGTCAAACCTAAACGATTGTCCAGAATATTGGATGATGCTAAAGAGGTGTTCCAGCAGGGACTGCGAACACTCAGAGGAATTACGGCAAACATCAAGATTGATGAACATGCACAACCAAAATTTTTTAAAGCCAGACCGGTACCCTATGCAATACGACCTACTGTAGAAGCGGAACTGGAAGCGCTAGAACGTTCAGGTGTACTGTCTAAGGTAGATTGGAGTGAGTGGGCTACGCCCATTGTTCCCGTTATGAAATGTCCTTCGAGCAACAAGCCAGGAGAAACAGGGAAGGTTCGCATCTGTGGAGATTTCAAAATCACCGTTAATCCGGTGCTTCACACGGTGCAGTATCCGCTTCCGCGGATTGAGGATATTTTTGCTTCGTTGTCTGGAGGGAAACACTTCACCAAGATAGACCTGGCGCAGGCATACTTGCAGATGGAGGTTGAAGAAGAGTCACGCCAATACCTCACGATCAACACGCATCGAGGTTTGTACCGGTACAATAGACTGGTTTTTGGAGTGGCATTGGCTCCAGCAATTTGGCAGAGGGCCATGGAGCAGGTATTACAGGGAATTCCAGGCACACAATGTTACCTGGACGATATTCTGATTACAGGTGATGGTGATGAAGAACACCTCGCAATCTTGGAACTGGTGCTCAACAGACTGAAAGAGTATGGACTTAGAGTTAATCGGCAGAAATGCGAGTTCTTCCAGAAGCGGATCTCGTACTGTGGTCATGTCATTGACCGGGAGGGGCTTCATAAGTCTCCTGACAAGATAAAGGCAGTTGTAAAGGCTCCCGCTCCGGATAATGTCTCTCAATTGAGGTCGTTTCTAGGATTGATTAACTATTACCATAAATTTCTACCAAATCTATCCACGGTACTGCACCCGCTAAACGCTCTTTTACAGAAGGGGGTGCCATGGGAATGGAGCGAAAACTGTAAGAAGGCATTTCGCAAAAGCAAAGAATTGATCACCTCAGAGGAAGTGTTGGCTCACTTCAACCCGACACTGCCTATTCGGTTGGCTTGTGATGCTTCTCCATATGGTATTGGGGCAGTACTCTCACACAAGTTGCCAAATGGCACGGAAAGGCCAGTCGCGTTTGCATCCAGATCATTGACCTCCGCTGAGCGCAACTATGCACAGATCGATAGGGAGGCTCTCAGCCTTGTATGGGGAGTGAAGAAGTTTAATCATTACCTGCAGAGCCAAAAATTCACACTTCTGACAGACCATCAGCCGTTGGTATCCATTTTTAACCCTAAGAAGGGTGTTTCAGTGATGACAGCACAGCGTCTCCAGAGATGGTCCCTTTTCCTAGGGGCACATCAATATCAAATAGAATTCAAAGGTACGAAGCAGCATGGCAATGCTGATGGGCTGTCGCGCCTACCACTACCTGAAGAAGAAGAAACGACGAAAGTTGACCCTGTTGAGTTATTTCATTCGACCATCATCGAGTGTTTACCAGTCACCAATGCGAGTATTGAAAGGGAAACCAGGAACGACCCGACACTGTCCAGAGTCTACAAGGTGACAGTGAAAGGATGGCCAACACGTGGTGATCCTCTGTTACCAGCATTCTCGGCAAGGCGAGACCAGCTGTCCGTCTGCCATGGTACTTTGATGTACGGGACAAGAGTGATTATTCCTCCCAAGTTAAGGGAAAGAGTTCTAAAAGAACTGCATGAAGGTCATCTGGGGGGAGTTAAGATGAAAAGTCTTGCTAGGGCTTATGTATGGTGGCCGGGTATTGACCAACAGATAGAGGAGTTGACGAAAAGCTGCGCTGGGTGCCAAAAAGTGCAAAATGCACCTCCGATCGCACCACTACACCCATGGGAATGGCCTTCAGCCCCATGGCAACACGTACATATTGACTTTGCTGGTCCATTCATGGACTCCATGTTCCTAATTGCGGTGGACGCACATTCCAAATGGCCAGAAGTGATCAAGATGAATACCACTACTTCAGAAAAGACAATTGCGGTGTTAAGAACAATATTCGCAAGGAACGGATTGCCAGAACAGATCTGTTCGGACAATGGACCACAGTTCGTGTCGGAAGAATTTCAAAAATTCTTAAAGAAGAATGGGGTGAAACATTATACCTCTGCCCCATATCACCTGGCGACAAACGGGTTGGCCGAAAGATTTGTCCAAACATTCAAAAAGGCAATAAAGGCCATGAACGATGATCAGATTCCGTTACAGCACAAGGTGGACAATTTCCTAATGGCGTATCGAAACGCTGCTCATGCAGTGACTAACCAAAGTCCTGCCATGATGTTTTATAACAGGAGGTTGCGGTCCAGGTTGGACTTGTTAAAACCAAATGTGCGGAGGGAAGTGGAAAACAAGCAGTCCCGGCATATTAATAACAAGTCCACGCGAAGTTTCGAAGTAGGACAACCAGTGTTGGCAAGGGGCTATGGAAACGAAAAATGGCAGCCCGGAACAATTCGGGCCAGACAAGGACCTCTGATGTACACAGTAGATATTGGTAACAATGTGATAAGGCGTCATGCGGATCAATTGGTAGAATCAAGTGCAAGAGTCGAACCCATGGTTGCGACAGAGACAACTGTGGAAGACGTTAATGAACCTGAAGCATCTACCTCGGCAGGGACTGTACCTGATGATGACGTCCAATACATAGGGAACCAACAAGCAGAGTCACCTCAGCAACAAGAATCAGAGACCACTGAAAGGCGTTATCCAGACCGAATCAGAAGGCCTCCTGAGAGACTGAACCTTTGAACTGTTTATACCTGAAGTTATATATGTATATATGTTATGATGTTATGTTAAATGGGGATATGACTATTAAGCTAAAAAGGGAGAATTGTGGTGTATGTAACCTGTTCCACCTTAAGAGAACTTAAGCCTGTTCCACCTTAAGAGATGTACTACTTTCTCTGGCTGCTGTATACGTAATACCGGTGGTGACCACCGGTATATAAGCACTGTGTAGTAAGATGTATTGCAGATCGTCCTGACCTCCAACCAGTAAAGACCTGTTGAACTTTAAGCTTGTAGCCTGTGTGTTATTAATTACAACTAGAACACACAGACTTTACACACATGACACCTGCTTACTTGCTGAAGGGAAAGGCTCTGGCTGACTCCATTTTGTGCACAGATTTAGGTGGCTAGAGTTTGCAAGTCTTTTCTGCAACCTCAGAAGCCACTCTCACCATTTTGCTAGTAACTATCACACCATTGACAGATCGCTCCCCTGATCTCTACTTGACCTGCCATCTATTCCATCAGCATGGGTGCCATTTATACTCTCTCACCTTGGTCCTCAGAATTGGACCAGGATGAGCCCCAACACCAGCAGCACCAGTCACACCAGCAGCAGCAACAATACCAACAACTTTCTCCTCAATGACCTGATGCTGCACAGGACAGAGGGCATCAGCACAGGGCTGCACCGTGCCAGAGGAGATACCCCCAACACAGGGTATACAGACAGAGGATGAGCTTCCTGGACGTGACTGAGCAGCAGTGCTTCAGAAGGCTCAGGCTATCGTGCCAGGTCATCGCAGACTTTTGTAGATTGCTGGAGCAAGACTTGCAGCCCAGAAGACCTTGTGGGCACGTCTTACCAGTAGCTGTCAAAGTCACCAGCACCCTCAGCTTCTTCGTCTCAGGCTCTTTCCAGGGATCTGCAGCAGACATTTGCAGCATCTCGCAGTCGTCCATCCACATATGCATCAGATGTTTATCAAGTCAGTCAATTATGTAAACTTTGCCACTGATGAAGCCAGTATTACTGAGCGGGCGCTCAGACTTGCCGCTCTGGCTGGCTACCCACGGATGCAGGGCATCATTGACTGCACACATGTGGCCATCGGGGCACCCCATCATCACCCAGGAGTTTTTGTCAACTGCAAGAGCGTCCACTCCCTCATTGTGCAGCTCGTCTGCAACCATAAAAAGATCATCATGCATGTGTACGTCAAATTCCCTGGCAGTTATCATGACTCTCATTCTGCGCCAGCCCACCTTCCCTCAGCTCTTCGCACCACCAAACAAACTTACCAGCTGGCTGCTTGGAGGCAAGGGCTATCCACTGACAACATGGCTCATGACTCCCTTGAGGAGGCCAAGCAATGAAGCTCAGGAGTGCTATAATGAAAGCCACATGTCCACCAGATGTGGCATGCTGAAGATGCGCTTCAGATGCCTTGACAGATCTAGAGGGGCCTTTCTGTACACACCAGCCAGGGTCACCAGAAACATCATCGTTTGCTGTGTGCTGTACAACAGAGCGCAGCAACGTGGATTAGAGCTGCATGAGGAGCAAGGCACAGAGCGCACAGCCTCTTCAGAGGAAGAGAAGGAGGAGGAGCATCAGCTGGAAGACAAGGACAAGGAGCAGGAGGAACCTGAGGTCCAATTGCCAGCAGCACCAGAGCACAGTGCTGCCCGGCGGGCCAGGAATGGCCACATCATGGCCAGATTTACTTAACTTCCTGCATTGCACCCATATGGCTGCCACATGCTTTGCCATGTTCGCCCCACCCCCTAACAACACTATAAAGCATTCCTACAATGACCAAGCCATTCCTTTCACACTGACCCCCAATGCTGGAGGTAACGTTATGTCTCACCATTCATTCCAACTCACGAAGCCACTTCCAAAGTAAGTAGACAAAAATGGGCATGACTGTAAAGTGGTGAAAACAAATACTTTTATGTGTCGTAACAGTAACGGTACTTTAGCAATAACATTTCTTCTGCTTACCCTTGTGCATCTACTTCTGTGTCATTTTTCTGTGGCTTCAGCAGAGGTGGAGGCAGGCTGCTCACTTCCCTACTGCGACTGCATAGACCCTTTTGGCGTATGGCCTCTGGGTTTTAGAGCCTGTGATGGCCCCGCCAAAGTCTGTTCCTCCTGCGACTGTGCAGGGGCAGACTCGGCCATCGCGATCTGAGGTGGCATCTGGGGCTCTGACTTGGGGGAGGCAACGGGGAGAAGTGTGAGCGCTTAGAGAGGAGCCCCCACTTCCATGTCTCCTCTCACCATCATCCCTCTCCACCTCCTCCTCCAGCCTCAAAGGCAGGCCTACCAGACCACCTTGACAGCAGTAAAACTGTTTAGAAGGCAACCAAAAACAGTGCAGCACCAGCAAAATCTTCTTGTCAGTAGTCAGAATTAAAACATTGTCACTGTCAGGGTTGCTGTCACGGGGCCGTGTAGACATGGGGCCGTGCTGTCCGGGCGAGGCTGGTTCTGGACCCAAGTGCAGATAGACGAGGCGAGAAGCAGGTATGCAGTCTTAAATAACAATACTTTACTATAATCACACAGGTAAACAGTTGTAAAACATAGGAGCTCAAGACAAGCTACCACATAGGCAAACGGCTAGTCAAGATAGGAACTCAAGACAAGCTACCATGAGGCAACCGGCTTGTCAAGACTGAGCTCAAGACAAGCTACCACAGGGCAACCGGCTTGTCCAAACTGAGCACCTTATCAAGACTGAGCAACTTGTCAGCACGTTGTCAAGACCGAGAACAAAGGGAAGAACCACAAAACTTAAATACAAGCAAAAACATAACACAGATAAACAGTTATAGACATAGGAGCTCAAGACAAGCAACCACTAAGGCAAACGGCTTATCAAGACTTTGCCCAAGACAAGCTACCCCTAGGCAACCAGCTTGTCAAGGCAAGCTACCACAGGGCAACAGGCTTGTCCAGACTGAGCTCAAGACAAGCTACCACTGGCAACTGGCTTGTCAAAACTGAGCACCTAGTCAAGACAGGGCACCTTGTCAAGACTGACTCCCTTGTCAGGACTGAGCCCAGAGGGAAGAAACCACAGAACTTAAATACAAGCAAAAACAGGTGAAACCAATAAACCAGATAAAAGGCAGTTAAATAATAAACACAAGAGAAACTAGTAACAATTAACAAAGGGAAACCAACAAGTGAAGGTGCCATCTAGAGGTTACTGAAGGAACTGACCGGCACCCTCACACTCACTACAGACCTTGCTTTCTGTGGAGCTGGTTGTGCTGCAGCAGAGTGGGAAGTGGTGGTCGCCTTGACCAGGGAGTGGAGGGGAAGGAGAGACCCCAGGCCACCACTACCATCAGCCGGCAGCAACATCATCTACCGAGGTGCCCGGGGAGAGAAGAGGAGAGGGAAAAAGGAGGCCAGCATCTACAACAGGAGAGGCTTTTCCATCACTGCCTCCCCAGATTGGCCTCCATTCCAGGAGAGGGAGAGAGGGGAGAGGAGCGGCATTCAACACCCACTACTTGGAAGGAGGGTAGGAACAACTTCTTTTCTATTGAACTTCTGCAGGGGGGTGTCATTCGGTGCATTCCCCAAAGACTTTGTATTGTGGGTAGGGGGAGGAAAGAAGACCGGGCCGGAAGACCAAGGGGTGTCAAAAACCCCTTCCATTGCCTGGCCTGGGTTAGCTGGAGCTGCCCAGGTGAAGCCTTTTCAGTACATCGCGAAGACCTGGTGTGGGGCTGAGCCTGGGTTTTTCTCCAGCTTTCCCAGGCAAAGACATCTTCTCCCCCTGCCTGAAGACCACCCGCAGAGACTTTATTATTTTTCCATCGGGGAGTGCACCCCCTGCCGACACCCACCCACCCACCTACCATCCCGAATGGCGCCCCTGCCTTTGCAGCCTCCCTCCTTCCCACCACCCCCCCACTCCCTCTCTTTATCTCTCTCTCTGTCTCTCAGGAGGCACCTCTTTTTCAAAACTCTTTACTAATTGCCACTTGAGCAGAGGGGAGAAGGCCCCTCTCCCAATTACTTCCAATAAGGGGAGAGGTGGGCCTTTAATTTAACAGCTCCCTCTGCTCAAGGGAAGACTTAAAAAACCGGAGGCCTTTTTTAACACCTTCAGGCCTGTGACTTGGGGTGAGTGTAGCTTTTTCTTTTAAAAAAAAAGAACCACCCCATAATGGCGACTACATCTTCGCCGGTGGCGAGGTCAGCCAGGTCGTATGCGAGAGTGGCAGCCACAGCCACAGCCGCTCCCACTTCTTCTGCTGCCCCGTCACCTTTTAAACTTATTACCAAAAAGCTTGGGGTGAAGAGCTACACCCACCCCAACATGACAATTGAGGCGTGCGTTAAGGCCATGGCTGGGATTGTCGGCCCTTCAGCCATCCTCGCCGCCTCAAAAATGTACGGGAGGGCTGTGTTCTTCCTGGGGTCGGAGCGGGCGGTGTCCCTGGCCGTTGCCAAGGGGCTCACCGTGGGCAGGACCTTCCTGCCGGTGGATCCTCTTGAGGCCACCGTGCGGATTGTTATCTCCAACGTCCCGCCCTATATTTCTGGTGAGCTCCTCCTCCCCCACCTGCGCCAACTTGGGGAGGTGAGGTCCGGGATTGCACCTATCCCGCTCGGCTGCCGGGAAGCCAGCCTTCGGCACGTTTTCTCCTTCCAGCGCCAGGTCTACACCCAGCTGGCGCGGGAGGAGGACACCGACGGGGCTTTTGTCGTCCTCCATGAGGGGACCGCCTACCGCGCCTTTTGGACATCGGACGGTGTGCGGTGCCACGCCTGTAAGGAGGTGGGGCACATCCGAAAGAACTGCCCCGCCTCCAAGGCCGCCAGATCGTCTGGTGCGGCCGAGGCTGGCGCCGCCGCCGCCCCCCCCCGGATCTGTCCGCGCGTCGGGTACCACTGATGCACGGTCGACGTCGGAGGCCGATGCCACCGGGGCCTCCAGCGGGGGGGAGGGAGCCCGTCCGGGCGGAAAGAAGTCGCGGCGTAAAACAAAACATCTCAGGGTGGGACCCCCCACGGAGGGCGAGCCCCTGGACTTAGAGCCCCTGACACCCGCGCTCATTGCGGAGTTGGTCGGGGCAGGCGAGGGTGGGAGGGGCCTCGTGCCCGAGCCTGTGGCCGCCGCCGCCGAGGCGGAAATGTTAATACCGGCGGCCGGGCTCGGGCCCGAGGGACCCGACGAACCTGCCCCGCCGGAGGGAGCAGAGGAGGGGGCCTCTACAGGCATGGAGGTCTCCCTCGCTCCCTCCGCGTTAAAAAGAAGGCGCGACCCCCTGGAAGAGGAGGAGGACCGGGAGGAGGAAGGTCCCTCCGAACAGGGGGAGTCGTCGCCCGCCGCGGGTACTGTGCCCCCCCGCCCCCGCTGTCACCATCTCCGGCGTTCGGCAGGGGTCGCCTGTCCCTCGGGAGGCTGAGGCAGTTGTGTCTGTCCAGCACGCGCCTCCCGGGGATGGGGACGAGGCCCTGCCCGTGGGGGGGGTCGCAGAACAACCCGCGGCTGAAATAGATTATCTCTCGGTGCCGTTACCCCTCGACGGGTCGGGCGGCCTGGGGTCTGGGTCGGGCGAGTTTGATGAAAGTGAGCTCGCCCCAAGCGACCCGGACATTTCCCAGGGGCTGCTCGACCTGGTCGACATTTTAGCCGAGGTCACCCCATCTGCTGGGTCGGAGGCCGGTGGCAGGGAAGAGGAGGGCCCTCTGACTGTGTCTCCGGCGCTGGACGTCTTGGAGGAGTTGGGTTTTGTTTTTTCCACGATTCCTCCGGCGTCTGAGGCGTCTGAGGTGGAGGGGGGCTTCGAACCGCCGCCGTCTTCTGGCCCGGCGCCCCCAGAGGAGCCCAGGGAGGATTCCTCTGCCACCGATCCTGGGGGTGGGGTCCGGGCAGAGGCGGGGCCGGCTGTTGCGGCCGAGCCGTTCGCTGCGCACTGCGCGACGGACGGGTCAGCCGCCGGCGATGACCCCCCGGAGGAGGATGGGGACTCGGTGATGGGCATGGAGGACAAGTTGGATTCCATCGCCGACGAGGCGGTGGATGACCTCGTGCCCCTCGCCAAGTCCGCCCTCATTCCCGTCAGGGAACTCCGGGATTTTGTGGCCGTGTGCCAGGGTCGTCCCAACAAAACCCAGCTGGCCCTCGCCAGGTGGTCGGAGCTGGCGCTGCTCATCGGGTCGGTCCGCGCCGCCGTCAAGGCCATGGGCGCGGACGCGGACGTGGGCCCACTCGAGCTGCGTCGGCTCAGGTCATTCCTCACTGGGCTGCTGAGGGAGTGGCGGTCGACTAGCGGCTGCGCTCCCTCCCCCCGTTAGTTGTAGGTAGAGGTTGCACTATGCTTCTGAGATGAAGATAACCATAGCCAGCCTCAACATCAACGGCAGCAGGGAGGCTCGCCGCAGATTTAATAACCTTTCGGTCCTTCGGGACGGGAAGTATGCAGTGTGCTTCCTGCAAGAAACCCACACCGTTCCGGGAGATGAGGCCACGTGGCTCCTGGAGTGGCAAGGAGGGGTCAGCATGAGTCACCTCTCCAGTGTTTCCAGCGGGGTGGCTATCTTGCTGGCCCCGCATTTTCAGCTGGAGATCTTGGGGGTCAAGGAGCTCATGCCGAGCCGCTTGCTCCAGGTCACTGTGCGCCTGGGGGGCGTGCCGCTCCATCTAGTGAACGTGTATGCCCCTCAGGCCGGTGCGCAGCAAGTGCGCTTCTTTGAAGAAGTGTCCGCTCTTCTGGGCTCCATCGACGCGGGCGAGTGCATCATCCTCGGGGGGGATTTTAACTGCACCCTCGAGGCGAGGGACCGTTCGGCCCCCCAGCGATGCCCGGCGGCGATGGAGAAGTTGAGGGACCTGGTTGGGTCCTTCGACTTGGTGGACATCTGGCAACATTTCCACCCCGACTCCAGCGCCTTCACTAGCGTGAGGTCTGGAGGAGGATGGTCCAGAATCAACCGCCTTTATATTTCCCGGGCGTACGTCTCCTGCGTTCCGGCAGCTTCCATGCGGCCGGTGCCGTGCACGGACCACCACCTGGTGTGGGCGGAGCTCGTTCTGCTGCGCGCACTGGGGGGGTCCGCGTACTGGCATTTTAATAACCTGCTGCTGGAGGATGCACGGTTCCAGGATTCGTTTCGCCGGTTCTGGGCCGACTGGAGAAGGAAGCGGGGGGGCTTCCCCTCCTTGAGGCTATGGTGGGACGTGGGCAAGGCTCACGTCCATCTCTTCTGTCAGGAGTACGTGAAGGGGTCGACCAAGAGGCAGGAGGCCCGGGTCGGGCGGTTGGAGAAGGAGGTGCTCGACGTGGAGTCCCGTCTCGGTCAGGTCTTCAAGGACCCGGCCCTGCGGATGGTGTACGAAGAGAAGAAGGGCGCGCTGAAGGACCTGCAGCTTGTCGGGTCCCGAGGCACGTACGTGAGGTCGCGGATCAAGTTCCTGCGGGACCTGGACCGCAGCTCCCCCTTCTTCTACTCGCTGGAAAAAAGACAGGGGGTCCGTAAGCAGCTCATGCGGCTGCTGGCCGACGACGGATCTCTGGTCTCGGATCCAGAGGGAATCAGCGCGGAGGCCCGCGCCTATTACGGGGCTCTGTTCTCTCCGGATCCATCCAGCGAGGCTGCGCGCAGAGTTTTGTGGGAGGACCTGCCGAAGGTCGGCCTGGAGGGCGCCGAAAAATTGGACGCTCCTCTGAGTCTGGAGGAGCTGACCGGCGCCCTCCGCCAGCTCTCCAGGGGAAAGTCCCCGGGGCTGGACGGGCTGACCGTGGAGTTCCACAGGGCGTTCTGGGACGTCTTGGGGGGCGACTACGCGCGGGTCCTGGGGGAAAGTTTGGCGACCGGGGAGATGCCCCTCTCTTGGCGCAGGGCGGTTATTGTCCTGCTGCCTAAGAAGGGCGATCTCCGCCTCCTTAAGAACTGGCGCCCGGTCTCCCTCCTCAGCACGGACTATAAAATTTTTGCCAGGGCTATGTCTGCTCGCCTAGGCACCGTGCTGGCCCCCATGATCCACCCCGACCAGTCCTACACGGTCCCGGGCCGGACCATCCACGATAACATCCATCTGGTCCGGGACCTGGTCCACCATTCCCAGAGGGCTGGTCTGTCGGTCGCCTTCCTTTCCCTGGATCAGGAGAAGGCGTTCGACAGGGTGGATCACGAGTATCTCTTCGGGACTCTGCGCGCATTCGGGTTCGGGACTCATTTTGTCACCCGGATCCGACTTCTGTACGCTGCCGCAGAGTGTCTGATTAAAGTTAACGGGTTCACTACGGCGCCCCTTCGCTTCGGGATGGGGGTGCGTCAGGGATGCCCCATGTCCGGTCAGTTATACACCGTTTGCGTGGAGCCTTTCCTGCGCCTCTTGCGGAAGAGGTGACAGGACTGGCTCTGCAAGGGCTGGGCGTGGAGGTGGTCCTCTCGGCTTACGCCGATGACGTGCTCCTCACGGTCATGGATCCCGCTGACTTGCGGAGGATGCGGGAATGCCAGCAGATTTACTCGGACGCATCCTCCGCCAAGATCAACTGGGAGAAATGTTCTGGACTCCTGTTGGGTCAGTGGCAGGTGGACTCCCTGCCGGAGGAGTTCAGGCCCTTCGCCTGGAGCACCAAGCACCTCCTCTACTTGGGAGTCTACCTCAGCCCTGCCGAGGACGCCTGGCCGGCGAACTGGCAAGAGTTGGAGGCCAAAGTCACCACTCGCATAGGACGCTGGACAGTATTGCTCCGAGTGTTGTCCTACAGGGGTCGAGCGATGGTCATAAACCAACTGGTGGCCGCCATGTTGTGGTACCGGTTCGTCACTTTGATCCCTCCCCCTGCGTTTGTCGCCAAGATACAGAAGAAGCTCGTCGACTTCTTCTGGGACAAAAGGAAGCACTGGGTCTCTGCCGCGGTTCTGAGTCTCCCGCTTAGGGAGGGCGGTCAGGCGTTGGTGTGCCTCCGCACCCAGGCTGCGACTTTCCGTCTTCAGACGCTGCAGAGATACCTGTACGTCGAGAATCCTCCGAGATGGTGTGCGCTGGCGACGTACTTTTTCCGCCAGCTGCACGGCCTCAATTATGACATGCAGCTCCTGTTTTTGGAAGTGGGCGGCAGGCGTATCAGCCTGCGGGAGCTGCCTGTCTTCTACCAGGAACTGCTATGGGTTTGGAACTACGTCGCCCCCAGGCGGAGCTCTCCCCAGTCAGGAATGGCGGCTGTCCTTCGGGAGCCGCTGTTCAGGAATCCGCACCTCCACGTCCGCGAGTTCGGGTGGCTGGCAGAACGCAGGGCTGTGCCTGGCAAGGTGACTAGAGTCGGGGACCTACTCGATGGCGGAGGAGCGGGCTGGATGGCGCCGGAGGAGTTGGCGCGGCGCATGTCTTGGGACAACGTCCGGCTCGCGGTCGATGCCATCGAGTCGGTGAAAGCGACGCTGCACCCCGGCGCCACGAGGTGTATCGAGGCGGCTCAAGCGCGTGGGGCGATCCCGTCCGAGCTTTCCCCCGTTCGGACGGAATTCCTTATCGGCGCCCTGCCCCGAAATCCCCCTCAGGAACCGGCGCCTCACAACTTGAGCCGTCTCGAGGAGATGCCCTCTGTGCCTTTTCATTCCGCACGGAGGGGTTTCCTGTACGGGCTGCTCCTGCACACTTTCCACTTTGTCATCTTTGCCTGCCGTCCGGACACGCCGTTTTGCCTTCCGGCGGAGGCGGAGGTCCCTAATGGAGTGCTCTCTATGCGGGAGTCCTCCCTTGTTCTATTGGGGACTTGGCCTGGAGGGTGTTGCACGGAGCAGTCCCGTGCAATATATTGTTAAATAGGTTCACGGACTCCCAGACCGCCTGTTTGTTCTGCGGTCTGGAGGAGTCCGTTTTTCATGTTTATGTTGAATGTGAGAGGTTGCAGCCCCGCTTCCATTATTTGAAGGGGCTGCTCCTCGATTTTTGGTTGCACTTCAGTCCCACGCTCTTGATCTACGGTCACCCGGTGCGGAGGGGAGCGGGCAGGTTGGAGGACCTCCTCGTGGGTCTGCTCCTGGGCCTGGCGAAAAAAGCCATCAATTGGTCCAGGCAGTGGGCGGTCGATGGGGTCATCCAGCCAGATTGCCTCCCTCTCTTCCGCGGCCATGTTCGCGCCCGGGTGGCCCTGGAGATGGAGCACGCGGTGTCCGCTGGCGCGCTCGAGCACTTCCGTGACCGGCGGGCGCCGCGGGGACTGGAGTGCATAATTGGATTGGACAACCAAATTTTAATTTGATTTGTTAAGGTTTATTTAAAGATTTTTTAGAGGTTTAGTTACAGTTTACTTGTTCAATTTATTTGGCCCTACCAAAAGAGGAGAGAAACTAGTAACAATTAACAAAGGGAAACCAACCAGTGAAGGTGCCATCTAGGGGTTACTGAAGGAACTGACCAGCACCCTCACCGTCACAGTCAAAAAAAGGCCAAAAATCAGCCAAATATTAACTAGCAGCCTCTAATCACAAACCAGCAACTAACCTGTAAGTAGTTTAAATTGTGCTGCTGAAGGGTCCTTCCTGCCTGCTACAAGTTGCTGGGTGGGTTTATCATGTGGAAAACCGCTGCTGACCCACCATATTGGATGCTTCGTCGCCCATTTTGCACCTGTGATCAAATTTCTCGGCAAATGTTTGCACACAATGGGCCAGAAATTCGGGTCCCCACGGGTGAGTACGCGTTGGGTACTCACGTGTAGGCTCAACGAAAGTGCCGGTTTCGTGCATGCACTGAGCATGCGTGGGAAACCGGAACTTCCGTTCCCTTAAAGGAAAGGGTTCACAGGTCAAACGCGGCGCCGGAGAGACAGCGCGTACGCCTGGAACTTCCGTTTTTTTTACAGTTTTCTCCAGGAGGGTAAGTCTCTAGCAGCTGTGCGTTTAAAAAACAGTCGCAAGGCCTGCTTTTAACAAGGTAAGTGGTGAATTAAGTAAAATTAAAACATTTTTTCCGCAGGGTTATTATTTTTAAATACTTTAAAGAAAGTTAAGTTTATTTTCAGCCCTGTTAAAAACTGTAATTAATGTTTTCAAAAATTTAAATTATTGTTTAAAATAGTTATTGTATGTAATTTATAGCTATTTTTAAAATGTGATTTAAAAAAAAAAATTTATTTGAAGTTTTAGTTATGTTTTGGGGCCGAACTCTATTCATAGATTTCACAGGTCTTCCTGTCAAATCTATGAACAGAGATTCCCTGCTATCATTGGCTCTCCATGGCCCACGTGATCCCAGGGGACGCTTCGAACTCACTGCATCCCTGGGATACGCAAGCACTGCGCGCCGGCAGTTGGAGCAGGCCCAGGATCAGAATCCCACGCGGGCCCACAGCACAAAGGCCGGCGCGCTAGGTAAGTGCAGGTTGGGGGCTTGCACCCGCGGGAAGCCTCTGACCCGAATTTCTGGCCCAATAGTTCTGAATTTCCACCTCTTGAAGTGTAGTCCATATTCCCTGGTTCTACTGTTCTGGGCAAGGTGAAACACCTTATCAGGGTCTACATTATCTAGTCCCTTAAAATCCTAGAAACAGCAATCACATCACCTGTTAACCTTCTCTCAACCTCCAATTGACATAATCGCTCCTCATAATCCAATCCCTGAATCCACACAATCATTCTGGTTGCCCTCTTCCTTATCTTTTCAATAGCTGTGATATGCATTCTGCACTGCGGCCACCAGAACCGTACACAATATTCTAAGTGCGGCCGCACCAATGATTTATAAAGTGGCAGGACTACCTCGCTATAATGGCTGAAATCGGTGATTCAATCCTCTGCGTGAGTTTACTGATCCCAACATAGGTGGCAGTGGGGGTCACTACAACTAGTTTGATTATTTCTATATTTTTAGTTCATCTTTTATTGAACCATTATATTGAATGATATATGTATAAATGTATCAAACAAATTCCATGAGTTAGTGAGTTTATCCCTAACTTGGTAAGTACTTGTAAAAGCATTCCAATTATATGTAAGTCTAGCAACTAATGAACTGCCCCAACTTATTCCACATCATTTGATTCCACTGTACACTGAAAAAGTTCTAAAGATTAATCATAAATTGTTTCACATTATAGATGATGAATAATCATTGGGAAACTACATTTTAAAGCCTGCTTAAATCATGTAGTGGGAATTATGTAAAATGTATATTAATAATTCACACTTTCTGAAGTTCATCTGCATTATTTCTTTGAACAATTGACCTTGATTGCAGTATAAAAGAAATGTTACATTTAGCAGCTATCCGTCTTTAACATAAAGACATCAAAAAGCTAGCAAATTGAAAAGATAGAATTCTTTCTGCTGTGATAAACCAATTTAAATTACATTGGGTCTGTATAGCATTCTCTTTTACATATTACAATGGTTTCATAATTATCTGTGTTGAGAATAGACTTAATCAAAGGATACAGTAATAATTCCTAGAATTAGTTAGCAGTAGGTAACAAATAACCAATTAAGATACTACATCAAAGCTTCATTGACTTCTATTCTTCCACACTATAAAATATAGAAGGCTGATGAGACTTTTCCCTCAACAACAACATCAACAACGTGTATGTATATAGCAACTTTAACGTAGGAAAATGTCCCAAGGCGCTTCACAGGAGTATTAAAAGACAAAAAGAATTTGACACTGAGCCACATAAGGAGAAATTATGGCAGATGACCAAAAGCTTGGTCAAAGAGGTAGGTTTTAAGGAACATCTTAAAGGAGGAAAGAGAGGCGGAGAGACGGAAAGGTTTAGGCAGGGAATTCCAGAGCTTAAGGCCTAGGCAACAGAAGGCACATGAAAGAGGAGCAGTAATGCGGCATAACTGTATGATCAAATAATTATTTGATGACCCTCCAGTTAGGTTTCCACCATATTCTGGATTGTGGTGAATACAGGATCATAGGAACAGGCGTAGCCCATTCAGCCCCTTGAGCCTGTTCCGTCAGTCAATTAGATCATGGCTGATCTGTACCTCAACTTCATTTACCTGGCATTAAATGATATCCCTTGATACACTTACCCCTAACAAAAATCTATCAATCTCAGTCTCTAAAATGCTTCCTGATTTCACTCCTGAAAAGCCTAGCTCTAAGGTTAAGATTGTGCCCCCTTGTTCTGGATTCCCTGCCAGAGGAACTAGTTTCTCTGTATCTACCCAATCAAATCCTTTTGTCATTTTAAACAGCCTCGATTAGATCACTTCTCAACTTTCTAAACTCAGCAGCAAAGTGCATTTATATAGCACCTTTAATATAATAAAATATCCCAAGGTCTTCATAGGACTGCAATCAGGTAAAAATTAACACTGAGCCAAAGAAGGAGCCATTAGGACAGGTGACCAAAAGGCTTGGTCAAAGATGTAGATTAGTTTGAGTGACCTCCTCAAAATTTCAACTAGATTAGTCAGACATGCCTTAACTTTCACAAATCCATGCTGACTTTCTTGACCATCTCATTCTTGTCCAAATGGTTAGTCACTCTGTCCCTGATGACAGATTTCAGCAACTGCCCCACAACTGACACAAGACTGATACATCTGTAGTTACCTGCTTTATCTCTCCCTCTCTTCCTAAATAATGGAGTGGAGTTTGTAATGTTCCAATCCAATGGCACAATTCCCAAATGAAGAGAGCTGTGGGAAATTATAACTGCAATTTCCTCACCTATTTCTTTTAAGGGGTGGAAAACATCAGAGGGTTGTCTTAAGTCCCATTATTTTCTACATTACCATTTGTTTACTTATATTAAATCCAATAAGGTCCTCCCCTTGACTTGTTTATAGTTTCCCTTGTACCATTGGTATTTTATCCTCTTCCTGCACTTAGAGGACAGATACAAATTTCACCCCTCCCCCCACAGGTGGGTGGGGGGTTTAAAATAAAAAAAATAGACAAACTGACCGCAACCCGCCCCAACCCACCCACTTCTGGTTTTATCGGAGACTGGTTGGAGGGTAGGCGACCATCCCGATCTCAGGAGTTGGGTAGGTCACTAAAATATTTTAAGGAGGGTGCATGCCTCCAATTTAACATAACTTTTAGTTTTAAAGCCTGCAGGTTGGGCTTCCCAGCCCGCTGGAAACCTGGTAGGTGAAGGACCGGATCCATCAATTAAGTGCTTTTGCAGCACCGCTTGTGGGCCAGGAGAGGCAGGAGTGCTTTCCCACAGCCCACCAAGCTTATCTCCAAAGGTTAAACTCCCATGATCGGCCGCCTTACCTGCCCCCACAATCGGATGACCATGTCCCCCATGATCAATCAACTCGCCTGCAATGTCTGACTCTCCCCACCCCACGATGTCTGACTCTCCCCACCCCACGATGTCTGACTCTCCCCACCCCCCATGATGTCTGACTCTCCCCACCCCCCATGATGTCTGACTCTCCCCCACCCCCCACGATGTCTGACTCTCCCCCTCCCCCCACGATGTCTGACTCTCCCCCCTCCCCCCACGATGTCTGACTCTCCCCCCTCCCCCACGATGTCTGACTCTCCCCCCTCACCCCACGATGTCTGACTCTCCCCCCTCCCCCCACGATGTCTGACTCTCCCCCTCCCCCCACGATGTCTGACTCTCCCCCCTCCCCCCACGATGTCTGACTCTCCCCCCGCCCCCCACGATGTCTGACTCTCCCCCTCCCCCACGATGTCTGACTCTCCCCCTCCCCCACGATGTCTGACTCTCCCCCCTCCCCCCACGATGTCTGACTCTCCCCCCTCCCCCCACGATGTCTGACTCTCCCCCCTCCCCCCACGATGTCTGATTCTCCCCCTCCCCCCACGATGTCTGACTCTCCCCCACCCCCCACGATGTCTGACTCTCCCCCACCCCCCACGATGCCTGACTCTCCCCCTCCCCCCATGATGACTGACTCTCCCCCCTCCCCCCAAGATGTCTGAATCTCCCCCCTCCCCCATGATGTCTGAATCTCCCCCACCCCCCATGATGTCTGACTCTCCCCCCTCCCCCCACGATGTCTGACTCTCCCCCCTCCCCCCACGATGTCTGACTCTCCCCCTCCCCCCAAGATGTCTGAATCTCCCCCCTCCCCCCACGATGTCTGATTCTCCCCCTCCCCCAAGATGTCTGACTCTCCCCACCCCACGATGTCTGACTCTCCCCCCTCCCCCCACGATGTCTGACTCTCCCCCCTCCCCCCACGATGTCTGATTCTCCCCCTCCCCCCACGATGTCTGACTCTCCCCCTCCCCCCAAGATGTCTGACTCTCCCCCTCCCCCCACGATGTCTGACTCTCCCCCTCCCCCCACGATGTCTGACTCTCCCCCTCCCCCCACGATGTCTGACTCTCCCCCTCCCCCCACGATGTCTGACTCTCCCCCTCCCCCCACGATGTCTGACTCTCCCCCCTCCCCCCCACGATGTCTGACTCTCCCCCTCCCCCCACGATGTCTGATTCTCCCCCCTCCCCCCACGATGTCTGATTCTCCCCCTCCCCCCAAGATGTCTGACTCTCCCCCCTCCCCCCACAATGTCTGACTCTCCCCCTCCCCCCACGATGTCTGACTCTCCCCCTCCCCCCAAGATGTCTGACTCTCCCCCCCTCCCCCCACAATGTCTGACTCTCCCTCTCCCCCCACGATGTCTGACTCTCCCCCTCCCCCCACGATGTCTGATTCTCCCCCCTCCCCCCACGATGTCTGATTCTCCCCCTCCCCCCAAGATGTCTGACTCTCCCCCCTCCCCCCACGATGTCTGATTCTCCCCCTCCCCCCACGATGCCTGACTCTCCCCCTCCCCCCACGATGTCTGACTCTCCCCCACCCCCCACGATGTCTGACTCTCCCCCTCCCCCCACGATGTCTGACTCTCCCCCTCCCCCCACGATGTCTGATTCTCCCCCCTCCCCCCACGATGTCTGACTCTCCCCCCTCCCCCCACGATGTCTGACTCTCCCCCTCCCCCCACGATGTCTGACTCTCCCCCTCCCCCCCACGATGTCTGACTCTCCCCCTCCCCCCACGATGTCTGACTCTCCCCTCCCCCCACGATGTCTGATTCTCCCCCCTCCCCCCACGATGTCTGACCCTCCCCCTCCCCCCACGATGTCTGACTCTCCCCCCTCCCCCCACGATGTCTGACTCTCCCCCTCCCCCCACGATGTCTGATTCTCCCCCTCCCCCCCACGATGTCTGATTCTCCCCCTCCCCCCACGATGTCTGATTCTCCCCCTCCCCCCACGATGTCTGACTCTCCCCCACCCCCCATGATGTCTGACTCTCCCCCTCCCCCACGATGTCTGACTCTCCCCCACCCCCCATGATGTCTGACTCTCCCCCTCCCCCCATGATGTCTGATTCTCCCCCTCCCCCCACGATGTCTGATTCTCCCCCTCCCCCCACGATGTCTGACTCTCCCCCACCCCCCATGATGTCTGACTCTCCCCCTCCCCCCATGATGTCTGATTCTCCCCCTCCCCATGATGTCTGACTCTCCCCCTCCCCCCACGATGTCTGACTCTCCCCCTCGCCCCACGATGTCTGATTCTCCCCCACCCCCCATGATGTCTGACTCTCCCCCCTCCCCCCACGATGTCTGATTCTCCCCCTCCCCCCCACGATGTCTGACTCTCCCCCCTCCCCATGATGTCTGATTCTCCCCCTCCCCCCACGATGTCTGACTCTCCCCCTCCCCCCACGATGTCTGACTCTCCCCCCTCCCCCCATGATGTCTGACTCTCCCCCCTCCCCCCACGATGTCTGACTCTCCCCCTCGCCCCATGATGTCTGATTCTCCCCCTCCCCCCACGATGTCTGACTCTCCCCCTCCCCCCACGATGTCTGACTCTCCCCCCTCCCCATGATGTCTGATTCTCCCCCCCCCCCATGATGTCTGACTCTCCCCCTCCCCCCACGATGTCTGACTCTCCCCCTCCCCCCACGATGTCTGACTCTCCCCCTCCCCCCATGATGTCTGACTCTCCCCCACCCCATGATGTCTGACTCTCCCCCTCCCCCCACGATGTCTGACTCTCCCCCTCCCCCCATGATGTCTGACTCTCCCCCTCCCCCCACGATGTCTGACTCTCCCCCTCCCCCCACGATGTCTGACTCTCCCCCTCCCCCCACGATGTCTGATTCTCCCCCACCCCATGATGTCTGACTCTCCCCCCTCCCCCCACGATGTCTGACTCTCCCCCACCCCCCCATGATGTCTGATTCTCCCCCACCCCATGATGTCTGACTCTCCCCCACCCCCCACGATGTCTGATTCTCCCCCTCCCCATGATGTCTGACTCTCCCCCTCCCCCCACGATGTCTGACTCTCCCCCCCTCCCCATGATGTCTGACTCTCCCCCCTCCCCCCACGATGTCTGATTCTCCCCCACCCCCCACGATGTCTGATTCTCCCCCTCCCCATGATGTCTGATTCTCCCCCTCCCCATGATGTCTGATTCTCCCCCTCCCCACGATGTCTGATTCTCCCCCTCCCCCCACGATGTCTGATTCTCCCCCTCCCCACGATGTCTGATTCTCCCCCTCCCCACGATGTCTGATTCTCCCCCTCCCCATGATGTCTGATTCTCCCCCTCCCCATGATGTCTGATTCTCCCCCTCCCCACGATGTCTGATTCTCCCCCTCCCCATGATGTCTGATTCTCCCCCTCCCCATGATGTCTGATTCTCCCCCTCCCCACGATGTCTGACTCTCCCCCACCCCCCACGATGTCTGACTCTCCCCCCTCCCCCCACGATGCCTGACTCTCCCCCCTCCCCCCACGATGTCTGACTCTCCCCCCTCCCCCCACGATGACTGACTCTCCCCCTCCCCCCACGATGTCTGACTCTCCCCCTCCCCCCACGATGTCTGACTCTCCCCCTCCCCCCACGATGTCTGACTCTCCCCCTCCCCCCACGATGTATGACTCTCCCCCTCCCCCCACGATGTCTGACTCTCCCCCTTCCCCCACGATGTCTGACTCTCCCCCCTCCCCCCACGATGTCTGACTCTCCCCCTCCCCCCATGATGTCTGATTCTCCCCCTCCCCCCACGATGTCTGACTCTCCCCCCTCCCCCCACGATGTCTGACTCTCCCCCCTCCCCCCACGATGTCTGACTCTCCCCCTCCCCCCACGATGTCTGACTCTCCCCCTCCCCCCACGATGTCTGACTCTCCCCCTCCCCCCACGATGTCTGACTCTCCCCCTCCCCCCACGATGTCTGACTCTCCCCCTCCCCCACGATGTCTGACTCTCCCCCTCCCCCCACGATGTCTGACTCTCCCCCTCCCCCCACGATGTCTGACTCTCCCCCTCCCCCCACGATGTCTGACTCTCCCCCTCCCCCCACGATGTCTGACTCTCCCCCTCCCCCCACGATGTCTGACTCTCCCCCCTCCCCCCACGATGTCTGACTCTCCCCCTCCCCCCACGATGTCTGACTCTCCCCCTCCCCCCACGATGTCTGACTCTCCCCCTCCCCCCACGATGTCTGACTCTCCCCCTCCCCCCACGATGTCTGACTCTCCCCCTCCCCCCACGATGTCTGACTCTCCCCCCTCCCCCCACGATGTCTGACTCTCCCCCTCCCCCCATGATGTCTGACTCTCCCCCTCCCCCCACGATGTCTGACTCTCCCCCTCCCCCCACGATGTCTGACTCTCCCCCCTCCCCCCACGATGTCTGACTCTCCCCCTCCCCCCACGATGTCTGACTCTCCCCCTCCCCCCCACGATGTCTGACTCTCCCTCTCCCCCCACGATGTCTGACTCTCCCCCTCCCCCCACGATGTCTGATTCTCCCCCCTCCCCCCACGATGTCTGACTCTCCCCCCTCCCCCCACGATGTCTGACTCTCCCCACCCCCCATGATGTCTGACTCTCCCCCACCCCCATGATGTCTGACTCTCCCCCCTCCCCCACGATGTCTGACTCTCCCCCTCCCCCCACGATGTCTGACTCTCCCCCTCCCCCCACGATGTCTGACTCTCCCCCTCCCCCCACGATGTCTGACTCTCCCCCCTCCCCCCACGATGTCTGACTCTCCCCCACCCCCACGATGTCTGACTCTCCCCCTCCCCCCACGATGTCTGACTCTCCCCCTCCCCCCACGATGTCTGACTCTCCCCCCTCCCCCCACGATGTCTGACTCTCCCCCTCCCCCCACGATGTCTGACTCTCCCCCCTCCCCCCACGATGTCTGACTCTCCCCCACCCCCCCACGATGTCTGACTCTCCCCCTCCCCCACGATGTCTGACTCTCCCCCTCCCCCCACGATGTCTGACTCTCCCCCTCCCCCCACGATGTCTGACTCTCCCCCTCCCCCACGATGTCTGACTCTCCCCCCTCCCCCCACGATGTCTGACTCTCCCCCCTCCCCCCACGATGTCTGACTCTCCCCCCTCCCCCCACGATGTCTGACTCTCCCCCTCCCCCCACGATGTCTGACTCTCCCCCCCTCCCCCCACGATGTCTGACTCTCCCCCCTCCCCCCACGATGTCTGACTCTCCCCCTCCCCCCACGATGTCTGACTCTCCCCCCTCCCCCCACGATGTCTGACTCTCCCCCTCCCCCCACGATGTCTGACTCTCCCCCCTCCCCCCACGATGTCTGACTCTCCCCCCTCCCCCCACGATGTCTGACTCTCCCCCTCCCCCCACGATGTCTGACTCTCCCCCCTCCCCCCACGATGTCTGACTCTCCCCCCTCCCCCATGATGTCTGACTCTCCCCCTCCCCCATGATGTCTGACTCTCCCCCCTCCCCCCACGATGTCTGACTCTCCCCCTCCCCCCATGATGTCTGACTCTCCCCCCTCCCCCACGATGTCTGACTCTCCCCCCTCCCCCCACGATGTCTGACTCTCCCCCTCCCCCACGATGTCTGACTCTCCCCCACCCCCCACGATGTCTGATTCTCCCCCCTCCCCCCACGATGTCTGACTCTCCCCCCTCCCCCACGGTGTCTGACTTTCCCCCTCCCCCCACGATGTCTGACTCTCCCCCCTCCCCCCACGATGTCTGACTCTCCCCCCTCCCCCATGATGTCTGACTCTCCCCCCTCCCCCATGATGTCTGACTCTCCCCCCTCCCCCCACGATGTCTGACTCTCCCCCTCCCCCCATGATGTCTGACTCTCCCCCCTCCCCCACGATGTCTGACTCTCCCCCCTCCCCCCACGATGTCTGACTCTCCCCCTCCCCCCATGATGTCTGACTCTCCCCCCTCCCCCACGATGTCTGACTCTCCCCCCTCCCCCCACGATGTCTGACTCTCCCCCTCCCCCACGATGTCTGACTCTCCCCCACCCCCCACGATGTCTGATTCTCCCCCCTCCCCCCACGATGTCTGACTCTCCCCCCTCCCCCACGGTGTCTGACTTTCCCCCCTCCCCCCACGATGTCTGACTCTCCCCCCTCCCCCCACGATATCTGATTCTCCCCCATCCCCCTCAATATCTGACCACCCCGCCCCCCACGATGTCTGATTCTCCCCCACCCCCCTCGATATCTGACCACCCTGCCCCCCACGATGTCTGACTCTCCCCCCTCCCCCCACGATGTCTGACGCTCCCCCACCCCCCACGATATCTGACCCCCCCCGCGCCACCCCCCCCCCCGCCCCACCCGCCAATGTCGGATTACCTCTGCTCCCTGCTCTGTTCCCTGCTCTGCTCCCCAGCTGCCTGCCTGCCCGTCTGTCAATCTGGCTGGCCGCAGACGGGAAACCTGTTGAAACAAGTTAAAACCAGTCCTGTCGTTAAATACTCCTGGGTTTCCCATCCGCAAATCCTCCCTTCCCACCTTGTAGTTATTACCGGGATCAAAGTATTCATTTAACAATTCCGCCATTTCTTTATTTTCAATTACAATATCACTTTGTCTGTCTTTAATGGGCCCACATTCCCCTTTTCCACTCTTTTCTCTTAATATATTGATTAAAATGTTTTACTTTACTTTGTGAATAGCAGGAACAACAATTGTAATGTATCATTTATAATTACTGCAATTAACATTTTAGAAGAATTTTAACTAACAAGAGGTGTAGAGCAATGTAATAAAGTGCTTCTGAATTGCTGCCTAGCAATGATGGGGCCAAATAAATTCGCACACTATATATATATGTATATATGCATGTATGTAAAACACTTTCAAACTAGGATTGGAGGTTCATGATGAAAAAATTTAATCCCTTAAGCATTGACATCCTGATCTTAGTCGTGCCACCACAGCAAGAAAACAAAATGATAATCACTTTCTGATACATATAATTTGCAGCATTTTGTGATTTTTACCAATATGGGCTGGAAGGGATTTTGTTTCAGTTTTTGTTACAATAGTGCTATGAAGTTAGATTTAGCTTACAAAGGGTTAATTCACAGGGACACCGAATTATTTTTTGATATTAAAGCCAGCAGTCTGGGATCAAACTTAACAATGGTGATCTGAAGTGTTAATGAGCTATTCAGAGAGGTGATCATAGCAGGATCTTCCTAGTTGTCTAGGCAATGGCACTGCTTAGTTATGCATATTGTGCAACTTTGAGACAATGGGGAAAACCACAGCAGTTAATCAGCAAATGGTCAAATCCTCGAGGAAAGACCTTTGGCCATCAGGTTAGATTTTCTGGTTTGTTTCAGTCAATGTGCGGAAGGCGACATACCCATGAACCCCGCCCAAAATACCTGGGCGTCACCCTAGGAAAGACTCTCATCTATCGATCTCATCTCACCAACACCGGCCAAAAAGTAAAAACCATGGTGAACCTGCTCCAGAAACTCACTGGAATGTCATGGGGGAGCACAGCCAGAACACTTTGCACCGCAGAGTATTCTGCTCTGCCTCATGGTCCTGCAGTCACCACACCAAGATCGTGGACGTTCAGCTAAACGGCGCCATGAGGACAATGTCTTAAGTCCTCTCCAACTGTGTGGCTCCCGGTGCTGTCTCATATTGCCATGATGCCACTGTGCTCCGTGAGATGGAAAAGATCGTGAGCAACATCGATCTTCCCATTCTCGAAGACTCGAAAAACTCACCACGAAAGCGCTTAAAATCGCGCCGACCCTTCTGGGAAACAGCAGCCAATATTTATGCAGCTGGTATCGACCCACTATCCAGATGGATGGAATGGTGGGCCGCATGCATCATAAAGAACCAACACCTCATCACTGACCCAACAGCAGAAGTCCTTGGCTTCCACCTCCCTCGACAGTGGACAGCGCTCAACCCAATCCGCACAGGGCATGAACAATGCGGCCACCTGCTCCACAAGTAGAAGATGAGGGACGACCTGAAGTGTGACTGTGGCCATGAGTCCCAGACCATGGAACACAACACATCAACCTGCCCACTCAGATCTGTTGTGGGAGGCACCTCATTTCTCCACTCAGCATCTCAGGACGCCGTCGAATGGATAACCAAACTAGACATCCTATTATAAGCTTTTCCCATCAGATGAAAGTAGTAGTAGTGTGATTGGAATATCCATTGTGGGTTAATTAAATTAATAAAGACCCTTTTAGCCGCATACAGTTAGTCAGAGACATACAAACTCGAGAATAGAAGCCTAAACCCATATTCTTTGTTGCCTAAAAATAGTGCCACTTAGCTTATAAGGGAAACTTGACAAGAATAGTAGTAAAGCCACAATTTTTATTACTTTTATGTTATGAGGAATAGTAGGAAATAGCTTTATCTTGCTGGAAACTGTATTCTAAGTAAAATATACCAGTTTCTTGGTTTATAATCACGCATTATCTTGCTAGAATGCTTTCCAGTCCACCATCCATAAAGGCAGGAGACATACATGACAGTGCATATGAGGTCATAGTATCTAGTAGAAATAAATTGGTAAATCATCCTGGATTGCTGTTTGCACCTATGAGCAGGCATCACAAGGTTAGCTTCAGCAGAGAACTGGGAGCAAAAAATACAGTACAGAATGTAGAATCATTAAAAGACGTAGGCCGAGAAATTTGGTAGCCCCCGAAAATGGACATAGAAACATAGAAGATAGGTGCAGGAGTAGGCCATTCGGCCCCTTGAGCCTGTTCCGCCATTTAATGAGATCATGGCTGATCATCCAAATTTAGTACCCTGTCCCTGCTTTCTCCCTATATCCCTTGATCCCTTTAGCCTTAAGAAATATATCTAACTCCTTCTTGAATATATTTAATGAATTGGCCTCAAAGGGATCATGATGTGATAGCAACCTGTGCCTGTTCGGAGGACTGCAGGTAGCGCATAAAATTTGTGCTGCCTGCTAATTTACATAATTGTAGCATTCAGCCTAGCGCAAAGTGGCTGAACAATCACTGGGGGCCCAAGTCTGTGCGAGGCTAGCTCCAATTAAAGCTAGCCTGCAGTACTTAAAGGCAGTCTGCACCTCTTAAAGGGGAGGTGCCTTCTGCCTGCAATAGGTGATTGAAGTGGCCAGGAAGACAGTGGATAAGAAAGTTATAATGATGGCACAACAGAGGAGAGAACGTGCACCAAGATTCTCTGAAGCAGTACTGCAGGTTTTGGTTCAGGAGGTCAAGTCCAGGAGAGAGGTCCTCTTTTCACAGACCAGAGTGCAGTGGGAGCAGATAGCCACTCTGGTAAATGCCAGCAGTGTAGCCCCGAGGACGTGGACTCAGTGCAGGAAGAAGTTTAATGACCTCACATGAGTGGTCAAGGTCAGTGAATTCATCTTCAAATGCCATATCCCAGGATCTGCACCACTAGCCTCACACACTGCTCAATGCACCACACCCCCATCACTCACCTACCAACAATCTCTACCAAACACGACTCATACCTCACATTCATAGCTTCACCTCACCCTCACACACTTACCACTGCTGCAAGCCTCACACCCACATCTCACAGGTGGAACACACTGTCAGCTATTCAACCATGAAAGCCACATCACCCAAACACATTACACCACACTCACTGACACATTTCTCTTTCTCTTGCAGGAAAAGGTAACCAGTGCCAGCAGCATCTAACTGGCGGGGGACAGGCTCGCCTGCATGGAGGAGACGGTACTGGCCAATTTTGGCAGGGGCATGGCTGAGCCCGTGGCCAGCGGAAGGGCTGAAAGAATACAAGATACTGGTATCCTAATACGTTATCCTCCTTCTCACATCCCACTTTCCCCTCATCCCACAATCTCTTTTGATTTACAGGCTGCACATGGTGTAAGCATGCACCTCTTGGTTTTCCTCCTTCCCCTCACCACAACAATATCTTTGTGCCTTTCTTATTTCACACACCTAAGAAATCCAGCATGCCCAGCCAATGGTGTAAGAAGTAGAGGGAGAGGAGAGTGAAGAAAAAGAAGAAACATTGTCACTCGATTTCACAGTCCAAGCCACCAGCTCAGATACTCCACGTACTTTAAAGGATAGTTAGATGCGGGATCTGCACATGGTGAGACACCGAGCATGAGTGGGTTGCAGCAGGGCAGGGGAAAGGGTAGCTCAGGTGTTAGCTCCCCGGAGGGCAAGGTCACACACATGTTCTACTACACAGGACTCAAATGAAGACTTCGGTGTGGCGGCCTACGGAATGATGCTGATGGGTTTGTACAATGAAATATTTGGTGCATTGTCAGGCCTCCCAGAAAGCCTGACTGCAATGTCAAGGGGCATGGAGGAGTCCAGCTCCAGCCTTGCACAAGGCTTTGGGCAGAGCTTGGAGCCCACCCTTTCCAGCGTGGAAGGGGTGGGCAGATCCATTGGCGCACTTGTGGACCTGACTGTCATGCCGCGTCTGATGGCCAAAATCTCAGCTTCCACTGCAGCTCAAGCACAAGCCACCCAACATCTGCGTGCTGCAATGGAGGCTCAGACTGAAGTCATGCAAGCTCAGACTGCTGCCACCATGGCTGGGTTTATACCCCTGAGGGGCAAGAGCTCTATTTGCCAAAAAAAAACAGCCATGGATGACCAATAATGTAAGAGACAGCATAAAACTAAAAGTAAAAGCATACAAAAATGCAAAAAAATAGCACAGATCCATGGTGAATGGGAAAGATACAAAGAACAGCAAAGGGTGACAAAACAGATAGTAATTTCTACAAAAAGGGAGTATGAAAAGAAACTAGCAAGGGATATCAAAATCAACACAAAGAATTTTTACAAATATATTAGGAAAAAGAGGGTGGTCAGGAGCAACGTTGGCCCCTTGAAAACTGATATCGATAATATTGTCAGTGATAATAAGGAAATGGCAGACATGTTGAATAATTACTTTGCGTCAGTATTTACATTAGAGGAAGAGGATAGCATGCCGGAAATCCCAAGGAAACTAATTGACATAATTAAGACTCACTACGCACTTGGTTGAACATAAAGCAAGGCTTTAATCAACTTGTAACAAAATATGGAGGTCTAATTAGTAGTCACTAGCTTCCTGTTTCCAGATTGTCTCCAGCCAAGTTGGGTCCACGCCCGAGTATTTATACTCCTCGGACGGCACCCTCAGCTGGCCGTCCAGTAGCACTTCCTGAGTTACTTCTTGTAGAAGTTGTGATTTATGACATTCTTCCTCCTTAAAAGGTTTGGAAGTCCAGTCTTCCTTTAACGGACTAGGCGGACCAAAAATAGCCGTAGTCGTTTAGCTTTCTGCTTGTGACCGGAAGGGACGTCTCCCCGGACCATGTCCTGGTCCCTGGGTCGCTTAGCCCGTACCGGTAAGTCAGTAGAGCCCGCGTCGTCTTGATCGTCCTGTGCAGGACTGGGAATATCATGATTCTGGGTGCGGGTCCCCACAGGCACAGAGCTGGCCTCATCCTGGATCATAGCCGGAAATTGTCCGGCATCCTGGTTTCGGGTGGCCATCCTACGAGCAGCGTTCGGCTCCCTGAGTTGATCCGGTAGCACTGCTGGCAGATCCCTCGATATCCCAGGTAGGGCATCATCTTCATAGGGGTGCAGAGTGTTGACATCATCGTCGTGAGATCCTTCATCATTCGGGCCCGTGTGACCGGTTGGGCAGGGAGTCAGATCTCTGAGCGAGACGG
This sequence comes from Somniosus microcephalus, assembly GCF_052327205.1. Lineage (NCBI taxonomy): Eukaryota > Metazoa > Chordata > Chondrichthyes > Squaliformes > Somniosidae > Somniosus > Somniosus microcephalus. The sequence continues at coordinate 69,311,270 of NC_140997.1, forward strand.
TGGACTCCCGGCCATCAGGGTACCGCACGTGCGCATACGTGGGGTTTACCTCCGTTAACTGCACCTCGTCAATGAGAGGGTCGTTCTTGGCAGACCGGATGAACCTCCGGAGTAGCACAGTGTCTGGAGCCACCAACCATGACGGTAGAGATGTCCCATGTGTAGAGCGACGCCGGAACTTGAAGAATTGTTCATGAGGCGTGACATTAGTGGATGTGGAGAGAAGAGACCTGATAGAGTGTAACACGTCGGGGAGCACAGTTTCCCACTGCTGGTCTGGTAGGTTGCGTGACCTCAGTGCCAGATGGACAGCATTCCAGATGATGGCATTGTATCGTTCAACCTGTCCATTGCCGATTGGGTGATATGGTGTCGTCTTACTCGAGGCGATTCCCCGTTGGGAGAGATAACCTTTAAGTTCACTCGACATAAAGGAGGGACCCCGATCCGTATGGAGAAAATTGGCCATCCCGCAAAGGGAAAAGACCTGATCGAGGCATTTAATTACCGTAGAGGTAAGCATATTAGGACAGGGAAAGGCAAAGGGAAAGCGTGAATACTCGTCTACCATCGTAAGTAGGTAGGTGTTCCGCATCGACGAAGGCAATGGCCCTTTAAAGTCTATGCTGAGCCTCTGCATAGGCTGCATTGCATGTATGAGTAAGCCATCTGATGGGCGGAAGAATTGTGGTTTCAATTCTGCACAAATCCTACAGGAGGAGCATGTGTTCTTTACGTCCTCCGTTGAGAATGGTAGATTTTTGGAGCGCACAAAGTGCAACATACGGGTAACGCCAGGATGGCATAAGTCCATATGCAGATCCGCCAGAGTCGACGTTGACATTGAAGAGCAAAATGCCCGTGTGAAGGTATCTGGGGCCACATTCTGTTTGTCGGGTCGGTAACGGATAGTATATCCAAAGGCGGCCAGCTCCATCCTCCAGAGTTGAATTTTATTATTTTTGACTTTTGTGCGCTTCCAGTTATCCAACATGAAGGCCACGGAGCGCTGGTCAGTTATGAGCGTGAAATGACGCCGGGCAAGAAAATGACTCCATTGGCGTACAGCCTCGATGATGGCTGTAGCCTCCTTCTCGACGGGGGGGTGGTAGTGGAGCTCGCTACCCTGCAAAGTTCTGGATAGGAATGCCGTGGGTCGACCACCTTGATTCAAGGTAGCCAAGATCGCCACCTCCGATGCATCGCATTCGACCACAAAAGGAAGGCTTTCGTCAATGGAGCGAAGCGTGGCTTTCTCCAGCTGTCGTTTGAGGAGGTTGAAGGCAGAAATAGCCGTTGCTTCCAATGGAAAAGACTTCGCATGAAGCAGGGGCTGTATTTTATCGGAGAAGTGAGGTATCCACTTTGCGTAATAAGCAAACATGCCAAGTGCCCGACGAAGAGAGCCGAGATTTGTAGGGGGAGGGAGCTTCTGAAGTGGACAAAGTCACTCTGGGTCCGGTTTAATAACACCATTGCCCACCCAGTAGCCAGGAATGTTCACTGCTGGCACCGATTTCACCGATTTGGATTCATTTAACGTTAAGTGGCGACGACAGAGAACGTCAAAAAATCTCTGAAGATTGGCGTCATGCTCCTTTTGATCATGGCCGGCAATAGTGATATTGTCTAAATACGGAAAGGTATCCGTCAAGTTCTCTTGCCAGACTAGGCCATCCATTGCACGTTGGAAGACGGCCACCCCATTGGTGACCCCAAATGGAAGGCGACGAAACTGATAAAGCCGACCATTGGCCTCAAAGACCGTATACTTTTTGTCAGAGTCTTTCAGCGGTACCTGATGGTACGCGCTCTTTAAATCAAAGGTTTAAAATACCTTGTACTTGGCAAGGTTGATGACCATGTCATCTATGCGTGGTAGCGGGTAGGCATCCAGATCAGTATATTGATTAATAGTCTGCGAATAATCAATACACTGACGTTTCTTATGTTGTTTTAAAGGGTTTTTCACAACGACGACTTGAGCCCGCCAGGGAGATGAACATGGCTCGATAATACCGTCAGCTAAAAGGCGAGAGATTTCTGCCTTGATAAATGCTCGGTCGTCTTGGCTAAAGCGCCGCGATTTGGTGGCTATGGGTTTACAGCGGGGGGAGAGATTGGCATACAGGGAGGGCTCACCGAGTAAGGCCGCCGAGAACGCACAAAACGGCACCTTAGAAATGGTAAGCTCCGGCTTCAACCCTCCAAACTCAAAAGTGAGTCTTTTGTGCTGCTTCTGGAAGTCCTGTCCCAGAAGCACATCGCTGCATAAGTTTTCGAGTACTCTGAGCCGGGTGGAGAGATAAGTGCGGCCATTGAGGATGAGGTTGACAAGACAGAAGCCAGAAGAATTGGTGGTCAGAGTCGTCAGAGCCATTGCAATCTTCCTGTCCGAGGGATAAATGCGCAGTTTTAACCTGCTGACAGCTCGCTTACTAATGAAGCTGTCAGAGCTGCAGGAGTCGATTAGCGCACTTAGAGTGTGCCCATTTACTGAAACCTTCGTGGCTGCATGGGACAAACTTTGGGGAAAAACAGCTGTGATGGGAGGAGGGGTAATTTTTCCTTCGGCAGCTGTAGCCTTAGCAGTGGTTCTTGCGGGAGGAGCAGCTCCATAGATAGCAGCTGTGAAGCTAACAGGAGCTCTCGACCGGTATACTTTAGAGGAGCGGCCTTTCTTGTTAGCAGAGGCCCGTGACTGGCATACCTTGGAAAAGTGTCCTTTCTTGCTGCAATGATTGCAGGTCTCATTACGAGCCAGGCAAAATTTTCGGTACTGGGACGTACCTCCACAAAAGAAACACTTCCTTCCTGATTGCCAGGATGCTGCTAGGGTGGGTTCATCATCAGCGAAGGCCTCTTGGGTAGGGTCATCGCCCGTTAGAGTAGAGTCATCATCAGCGGGGGCATCCGCCCGAGACCTATCGAAAGACTCATTAATGGTGATAGCCGCCGCCCGTGCACGTGGTGGGAGATAAGTGTCTGCATTCTTCTTGGCCAAGTCCAGGGAACACGCCTAGTCATAAGCAGCCCGTAAATTGAGGGTTTTATTTTCCAGCAGGCGCTGATGTATAAAAGTGCACACAATCCCATTGATAAAGGAATCGCGGATTAGTTCCTCTTGATACTGTTCAGCTGTAACCTCTTTAAGGTTACAATCTTTGCCGAGCCTGCGAAGTTTCTGGTGGAATTCATCAAGTGATTCCCCAGGCTGCTGCCGAGTTGTGGCCAGTAGGTGTCGAGCAAAGATTTAATTCGGGGACTTGACATATAGCTGCTGTAAAATTTGGATAGCAGCGTCGTAGTCTATACAGTCCTTAATATAATCATACACATTAGGGGATACGTAGTTAATAAGCATTCGTAACTTATTAGGGGCATCCGCCCCACATTCTTCAAGAAAGTTGCTAAAGGTACGAAACCAATGCTTCCATACCTTCGCTGCCACAGGTGCATTCGGGTCCAGGTCGAGACAAGCGGGTCTAAGGAGTTTTTCCATGATGGATCAGTTTCTTGCCCAAGTTCCTTTCTGTGGTTCGAGTTGCAGCTGGTTGTTCCGAATCACCCAAAGCGTGGAGACGATAACAAGTCGATTAAATTGACGTAATAAAGACTCACTACGCACTTGGTTGAACATAAAGCAAGGCTTTAATCAACTTGTAACAAAACATGGAGGTCTAGTTAGTAGTCACTAGCTTCCTGTTTCCAGATTGTCTCTGGCCAAGTTGGGCCCATGCCCGAGTATTATACTCCTCGGATGACGCCCTCAGCTGGCCGTCCAGTAGTACTTCCTGAGCTACTTCTTGTAGAAGTTGCGATTTATGACACTAATATTGAATCAGGGACAGGGACTCAATAAAATTAATGTAAGCAAAAAAGCAGTAATGAAGAAAATAATGGCATGAAAGAGTGATAAATCCCCAGGACCAGATGGTTTCCATGCCAGGGTTTTAAAGGCATTAGGTGAGCACATTGAAGATGCCCTAACTATAATCTTCCAAAGTTCTCTCAATTCTAGAACCGTTCCTTTAGATTGGAAAATTAAGAATGGTGAGAGAGGGAAGCCAAGGAATTATAGGTCAGTTAGCCTAACATTTGTTGTTGGGAAATTGCGAGAGTCTATAATTAAGGATAGGGTGACTGAATACCTTGAACATTTTCAGCTGATCAGAGAGAACCAGCATGGATTTGTGAAAGGTAGGTCATGCCTGACAAAACTGATAGAATTTTTTGAAGAGGGGACAAAATTAGTGGACAGAGGAATGTTATTTATATGGACTTTCAGAAGGCATTTGATAAAGCCCCTCATAAGAGGCTGTTAACTAAGGTAGAAGCCCATGAAATTGATGGCAGATTATTGACCTGATTAGGAAATTGGATGAGTGGCAGGAGGCAGAGAGTAGGGATAATGGGCAGGTACTTTAATTGGCAGGATGTGACTAGTAGTGTCCTGCAGGGATCTGAGTTGAGGACTCAACTATTCACAGTATTTATTAATGACTTAGATGATGGCATAGAAAGTCACATATCCAAATTTGCCGATGACACAAAGATAGATGGCATTGTAGGCAGTGTAGATGAAAGCATAAAATTACAAAGGAGTAATGATAGATTATGTGAATGGGCAAAACTGTGGCAAATGGATAGGCAAATGTGAGGTCATCCACTTTGGACCTAAAAACATAAGAGCATAAGAAATAGGAGCAGGAGTAGGCCATTTGGCCCCTCGAGCCTGCTCCACCATTCAGTAAGATCATGGCTGGCCTTCTACCTCAACTTCAATTTCCTGCACCTTCTCCATATCCCTTGATTCCCTTAATATCCAAAAATCTATCGATCTCTGTCTTGAATATACTCAACAACTGAGCCTCCACAGCCCTCTGGGGCTAGAGAATTCCAAAGATTCACCACGCTCTGTGAAGAAATTTCACCTCATCTCAGTCCTAAATGGCCAACTCCTTATTCTGAGACTGTGACATCTGGTTCTAGACTCTCCAGCCAGGGGAAACAACCTCTCAGCTTCTACCCTATAAATCCCACTCAGTATCTTGTATGTTTCAATGAGATCACCTCTTATTCTTCTAAACTCTAGAGGATACAGGCCTAGTCTACTCAATCTCTCTTCATAGGACAATCCCCCCATCCCAGGAATCAGTCTGGTGAACCTTTGTTGCACTCCCTCTATGGCAAGTATATCCTTCCTTAGGTAAGGAGATCAAAATTGTACACAATACTCCAGGTGTGGTCTCACCAGGGCCCTATATAATTGCAGTAAGGCGTCTTTACTCTTATACCAAATCCTCTTGTAATAAAGGCAAACATACCATTTGCTTTCCTAATTGCTTGCTGTACCTGCATGTTAACATTCAGTGATCCATGTACAAGGACACCCAGGTCCCTCTGAACACCAACATTTCCCAATCTCTCACCATTTAAAAAATACTCTGCTTTTCTAATTTTCCTACCAAAGTGGATAACTTCACATTCTCCACATTATATTCCATTTGCCATGTTCTTGCCCACTCACTTAGCTTGTCTATATCCCCTTGAAGCCTCTTTGCATCCTCCTCACAACTTACATTCCCACCCAGCTTTGTATCATCAGCAAACTTGGATATATTACATTTGGTCCCCTCATCCAAATCATTGATATAGATTGTGAATAGCTGAGGCCCAAGCACTGATCCTTGCAGTACCCCACTAGTTACAGCCTATCAACCTGAAAATGACCCGTTTATTCCTACTCTTTGTTTTCTGTCCATTAACCAATCCTCAATCCATGCTAGTATATTACCCCCAATCCCATGAGCCCTAATTTTGTTTAATAACCTCTTGTGTGGCACCTTATCGAATGCCTTCTGAAAATCCAAATACACCACATCCACTGGTTCCCCCTTATCTATTCTGCTAGTTACAACCTCAAAAAATTCTAACAGATTGGTCAAACATGATTTCCCTTTCATAAATCCATGTCGACTCTGCCCAATCCTATTATTATTTTCTAAGTGCCCTGTTACCACATCCTTAATAATAGATTCCAGCATTTTCCCTACTACTGATGTCAGGCTAACTGGTCTGTAGTTCCCCGTTGTGGTCTATGTACTTTCTAAATGGTGAAAAGCTAAAAACAGTGGAGATCCAAAGAGACTTGGGGGTTCAGGTACATAGATCATTAAATTGTCATGAACAGATACAGAAAATAATCAAAAAGGCTAATGGGATGCTGGCCTTTATATCTAGAGGACTAGAATACAAGGGGGTAGAAGTTATGCTGCAGCTATACAAAACCCTGGTTAGACCACACCTGGAGTAGTGTGTGCAGTTCTGGGCACCACACCTTAGGAAGGCGATATTGGCATTGGAGGGAGCGCAGCATAGTTTTACCAGAATGATACCCGGTCTTCAAAGTTTAAGTTACGAGGAGAGATTACACAAGTTCGGGTTTTATTCCTTGGAATTTAGAAGGTGATCTGATCGAAGTTTTCAGGATATTAAAGGCAACAGATAGGGTAGATAGAGAGAAACTATTTCCGCTGGTTGGGGATTCTAGGACTAGGGGGCATAGTCTAAAAATTAGAGCCAGACCTTTCAGGAGTGGAATTAGGAAACACTTCTACACACACAGGGTGGTAGAAGTTTGGAACTCTCTTCCGCAAATGACAATTGATGCTAGATCAATTGTTAATTTCAAATCTAAGATTGATAGCTTTTTGTTAACCAAAGGTATTAAGGGATATAGGCCAAAGACGGGTACAGGGGATAGGTAGCAGATCAGCCATGATCTCATTGAATGGTGGAACAGGTTCAAGGGGCTAAATAGCCTACTCCTGTTCAAATGTTCCTATGGGTTTAGCAGTGTTGACAGGTGCTTGCAGGATGTCACAGCAGTCCAGCAACCTGTACTCCAGCCGATTACTAGGATGGTCAGTAACAGATGGAAGGTAAGGTGTGGGACTAATGTTCAATGGGGAATTGGAGTTGCGTTCACTGGTACCGCAGGCTGATGATTCCATCACGGATATCCTGGACATAAGGGGGCTGTCTGAGTTGTATCCTTCCTTCCGCTTCCTCCTCCCCTTCCATTTACTCCTCTTCCTCTTCCTCCTCCTCCTCCTGCTCCTGAGCTAGTGGCTGTATCCCTGGTGGCAAGGGCTGTGGCCTCATGATGGCCAGGTTGTGGAGTATACAGCAGACCGTGACAAATCGGGACACCTGCTCTGGTGAGTACTGTAGGGTTCCTCCAGATTGGTATAGGCAGCAGAACTGTTGTTTCAGCACCCCAATGGTCTGCTCTATGATGTTTTGTGTGGCAGCATGGCTCTCGCTGTATGCATGCTGGCCATGTGTGGTTGTGTTGCAGAGCGGAGTCATAAGCCAGGTGGTCAAGATATAGCCCTTGTCGCCCAGTAGTCACCCTTTGGTTTGACATGGTGGCTCAAAGACTGAGGGAACAGCAGACTAGTGGAGAATAAAAATATTATAGCTACTGGCAGGATACTAGGCATTCACCATCATGATGTGCTGAGCATAGTCGCATGCCAACTACACCATTCAGCGAGTGGAAACCTTTTGCAGTTGTGGTACATCTCAACATTTATAAGCTGCACCCGCAAAGCCACGTGCATGCAGTCGATGGCGCCCTGCACCATAGGGCAGCCCGCTATCCTGGCAAAGCCACGTGCATGCAGTCGATGGCGCCCTGCACCATAGGGAAGCCCGCTATCCTGGCAAAGCTATGTGCATGCTCTGCCTGCTTCTCTCTGGTCAGAAAGAAGACAATGAAATCCCATCTTCTGGCATAAAGAGTGCCTATCACCTCTCTTATACAGCAGTGGATGGTGAACTGGGAGATGTTACAGATGTCGCCTGCTCCAGCCTGGAAGGATCCCGATGTGAAGAAATTCAGGGCCACGGTCACCTTCACAACTATTGGCAGTGCTGTCCTTGCACTGGAGTGAGGCTGCAGGTCTGATTGCAAGAGGTGGTAGAGTTCTGTGAGCACCTCCTTCATAAAGCGCAGACACCTCACACACTGCTTCTGGCTCAGGCTGAGATAAGAGAATCCCTAGGTGGGTAAGGCCTCCTGCTGAGAGCCCTTCTTCCCCTCCTCATTCTCCACATGCAGCACCACTCCCTGTCACCTCACTAATTTGAATAACTCTAGAAAGTTCCAAACACTCCCACAGACTTACACAGGGCCAGTAGCAATCAGAAAGCAAGTTACCTGAAAATTGATTATGAGCCCTTTAAATAGCGTTGGTGGTGGGGTGGGGGGTGTCCTTCCTGCTGCTGAACGCATGTTCAGCTGTGCGAGGATAAGAGAGGGTGTTAGCTCCAGCAATGATGATGAAAATGGCAGCACTGGTGTCAAATTAGCGTTGCATGCTCCCCTTAATGCCCTCATCAAGATGGCATCCAGCATGATCCACAGTGTGTGCGCATTGCTCAGACGCCATTTTGGTCCCAATTTGGCATCCATAGCACCCAAACAAAGGGCGCTACGCAACCGAATTTTTAGCCCGTAGTGCAGTTATACTGATTAATTCCATGTTCTTTAAAGGACATGGTTATCCAGATGTATACAGGTCTGCTTTCTAGCAAGTGTCGCTGGATAGCAATAAGTGACCGGAACTCTGTCTGGCTTTTCCGTGTCCTAGCTATGGTGCCTGGGTCAATTTAGCTTAACTGTCTATTTTATTTTATAAAACACGTGTTTTAATCTGAAAAATACACACCACTTATAATAATACGGTCATTTGTATGGCATCAAAAAAGAATAACTGTCATACAACCAGCTACAATTCTAAAACTGTACTTGACTTCATTATGTAACTAATTAATTCACCCGTAATCTTAACTTGGAGAGGGTGCAGTGGAGATTTACTGGAGTGGTACCAGTTGTGAGGGACTTCAGTTCTATGGAGAGACTGGAGAAGTTTTAGAGCAGAGAAGGTTAAGGGAAGATTTAACAGTGGTGTGCAAAATTACATGGGATTTTGATAGAGTTAATAGGGAGAAACTGTTTCCACTGGCAGAAGGGTCGGTAACCAGAGGACACATATTTAAGGAAATTGGCAAAAGAACCAGAGGGGAGATGACGAGAACTTTTTATGTAGCAAGTTGTTATGATCTGGAATTCACTGCCTGAAAGGGCGGTGGAAGCAGATTCAATAGTGACTTTCCAATAGGAATTGGATAAATACTTGAAGGGAAAAAAAATTGCGTGACTATGGGGAAAGAGCCGGGGAGTGGGACTAATTGGAGAGCTCTACCAAAGAGCCAGCACCGGCAGGATGGGCTGAATGGCCTCCTTCTGGTTTGTATGATTCTCTGATTCAGTACTGAGGGAGTGCTGCATTGCCAGAGGTGCCATCTTTCAGATGAGATATTAAACCAAGGCCCTGTCTACTAATATTTATCCCTGAACCAACTCCACCAAACAGATTAATCAGTAATATGCTGCATACAAATTGGCTGCCAAGCTTCCCTAAAATCAACCGTGACTGCACTTCCAAAGTAATTCACTGGCTGTAAAGCACTTTGGGACATTACAATAATGTGTTAAGCGCTATGTAAATACAAGTTTGTAAGGATTTCCTCTTTACAATGTATATTTATGATTATTTTTGCTGCTCATTTTGGCAATTTACATTTTTTTTCCTCCACTACTTTCCATCTGAGATGAAGTAAAAATCAGAATAAACATTTGGCTATGCGTAGCTCACTAGTCCGTCAATGTCAAAGTAAATTGAAGAACTGGCCGTGGCTAAATCTGGTTAAAATAATGACTGTGCGTGATCATTTTCTCTGCTTTGGAGGTAGCTCAGAAACCTAGTGCAACACTCATTAAAAGTAAAAGCAAATTTTAATGAAAAAAAAAAATTCATTTTAGATGTTTTTTATTGTCAACAAATAAGCACCGTGTGAAAATTGTTTAGTGGGAGGCGTAGGTCATTTATCTGCATAGCTTGAAAACCAGAAAGTCTAATTATAGTGTATTTAAATGCAATTGCATCCATTTGAATGCTTATTTTAAATGTGTTGATGTTATTTTACCAGTTTGTTCTACCTCTTTAGCATCCATCTCTTTCAGGACAATGTACCAGTCCAATGCCAATATCTCTCGAGAAATAGTCAATGTTGCTCATTGCTTAACTTACCTGTGTCCGTTTGCAAATCTGATATGGACATATTTCTGACATAAACAAATCCTTACTGAGTCGGTATTCACTGTACTGGTTCTACTGCAAGATCAATATTTTTGCCTCCAGGCCTGGATCTAGATTTTTTTGGCAATAAAATCTCCCAAATTATTTGAAAATGCTATGAGAAATATGATTTCAATCTTTTCAGCTACATTCTAAGTGAATCATTGCACAGTATAAAACTGTCCTTAATTTGGCCCAATGTGGGCACTGGAGCAGCCATTGGAATGGAAATGGCAGCCTGACGCAATGATGTGGTACGGTGCACTTCTGACGTTGTGGTAAAGCCACATTTTTAGGGGATTGAAGTGGGAGTTGTAACTTATATTCTTTTTTTTGTGCTATTCTTTGACCTTGGGCTGCTCAAATGTCAAAAACAAGCCATTCCCAGAAGAATTAATGATTTCTTTTGAAACATGGCTTTCATACAGGGCTAAACTGAAGTGAGTAGAAAGTTTAGTACTGTGAAAGAAGCACAGACAATATTAATCGAATCTTGACAAAACTCAAAAGTGTTTTATAGGACTGATAGTATTTGAAGTCAAGTTCTCAAATGATTACATCTAGTTAGTTTCTTTATCTGAGTCAATAGAACAGGGCTGAATCATTTTAAATTGAATAAATGCAATCAAGTGTTTTCCCAGAAGGCCTAATTTCAAGTGAATAGAAAATCACAGCAAACCATCTGCTGTCTAGCATATATCAGCTTCACGCTGGGTGAACTCTGTTGTGAGCCATTACATAAGATGATTCAGAGTTCCAATTTTCCCCTCTCTCCCCCCCCCCCCCCAAAACCATGTCACCATCGAGTTTTATATATAAATTAAATTTTTTGCTGTGAAACTGCTGGTCTCTGTGCTTCTCAGGTTTCTGTGGAGCAGGAGGCAGAGTGGTAAAACTTAATAACCTGTAAATCAAGGGCAGTGGTTTCTTTCTGACTAATCACCTGCAGCACATTTCAAACAAGCAAGCAGGAAGGTGAAGAATAATGACAAGAATTTCAATAATCCTTGACAAATGACAAAGACTAAAAGCTTGTATTCCACTCGGGAATATATGCTTGCAGAAACACTGCAGTGGATAGCGTATTGTTGGAATATTTTAACGTGGTTTAAATGGTCAACTATCCCAGCGGGCTTTGTGTTAACATATTAGCCAGAGGGTAATGTGGAGGAATTGAGTGGGGATTGAATCTTATTCTTGGTGTTTGTGAACAAAGGAAGCTTAGAAACAGAGAATGCTGAAGTCCCCTTTAGCTGTAACTCCCAGGTCAAGAGGTGACCCTTACCTAGATCAGAAAGCTGGTTGTTAGGTGACCCACATACCCAACATGGGAAACGCTCTCGGTTGTAGCATTGGACAGCCGAAAATAACTAGTACTTTGATAACATAGTCTTATGCATTCCTGAATGGTACAGGTTGTGTCTCCAGCCAAGATAAGAGAATGAGGCCACCACCATCCCATAATCAGCTAGAGAAGAGCTAGATGATGGGGTAATTTCTGACTAGAAGGTAAGAACAGGAGATGTGTATGTGCAGCCTAAGGCAGCCAAATAGTATAAAGATAGAGCTTTCTCCCTTTGAAAGTTAGAATTCTTGGAGCGGTCGGAAGTTCACAGCTGTTGCAAGCAGCCTGGAGATCAATCCGGGGTCTAGGAGCTAGGTTGCATTATTTGCTTGTCATTTAATGTAATCTGAAGACAGTTGTATTATAACACTGTTGGCTCAATATATATTAAAACTTGTGAATAAATCACTTAGGCTTGAATCATGTGGAAGATATTGTTGAAGGACAAACATCCCTTTGTTGTAACAGTAACCATCTTATATTTATTGGCTATCAGGTATCAAATCTGTAATTTTGTTACTGTTCTTCACAGTCATTTGTTTTCACTTTTTACTTAAACCTACTTGATCCTGTTGGGACATTTAACTATTTTAAAGGCGCTATATAAATACAAGTTGTTGTTGTTAGACCTAAACCTGCTGCATTTATGTTGCCTTCTTGTGATTAACTTTTAAGTTGATTATGAAGACACAGAGATTGAAATAAAAATCATTAGAAATAAGGCAAAATGCAGTCATAAAGACCCCTGTTTCTTTCATAAAGAAAACATCATTCACACTTTAAAGTCAGGCAGTTCCTGACTAATCTGTAATTTAATCAAAAGTATGATCCCTGTTAAGTCTGTGTGTCCCAGTTATGCTTATTATAAATCACTGGACACAGACCACAAGAATAACTTTTAACAGGTCTTTACTATTCGGAGGTCAGGGCTGAACTGCCCAGCAAATCCCTACACAACGTTTATATACCGGTGTGGTCACCACCGGTATTACAGTATACAGCAGCCAAGAGAAAGTAGTACATCTCTTAAGGTAGTTCTCTTAAGGTGGAACAGGTTACATACACCACAATCCTCCCTTTTTAGCTTAACAGTTATATCCCCATTTAACATAACATAATAACATATAGATATATATATATACAACTTCATGCAAAACAGTTCAAAGATTCAGTCTCTGAGGAGGCCTCCTGATTCCAGTTGGATAACGCCTTTCAGGGGTCTATGATTCTCGTTGCTGGGGTGACTCGTCTAGTTGATCTCTTATGGATTGGACATCATCCTCAGGTACATTCACTTCTGAGGTAGATGCTTCAGGTTCACTAACTTCTTCCACGGTTGTCTCTGCCGTAACCCTGGGTTCGACCCTTGTTCTCGATTCTACCAGTTGGTCAGCATGAGGCCGTATTACATTTTCATCAATATCTACCGTGTACATCAGGGGTCCTTGTCTGGCCCGAATTGTTCCAGATTGCCATTTCTCGTTTTTATAGTCCCGGGCTAACGCTGCTTGTCCTATTTCGAAACTCCGAGTGGTCTTGTTATTTATATGCTGGAACTGTTTGTTTTCAACTTCCCTCCGCACATTTGGTTTTAACAAGTCCAACCTGGATCGCAACCTCCTGTTATAGAACATCATGGCAGGACTTTGGTTTGTCACTGCATGAGTGGCGTTTCGATATGCCAGGAGGAATTTGTCCACCTTGCGTTGTAGTGGAATCTGATCTTCGCTCATGGCCTTTATTGCTTTTTTGAACGTTTGTACAAATCTCTCGGCCAACCCGTTTGTAGCCGGATGATATGGGGCAGAGGTATAATGTTTCACCCCATTCTTCTTCATGAATTTCTGGAATTCTTCTGACACGAACTGCGGTCCGTTGTCTGAACATATTTGTTCTGGCAATCCATTTCTTGCAAATATCGTTCTTAGCACCGCGATCATCTTTTCCGAGGTAGTGGTAGTCATCTTAATCACTTCTGGCCATTTAGAGTGTGCGTCCACCGCAATTAAAAACATGGAGTCCATGAATGGAACAGCAAAGTCAATATGTACACGTTGCCATGGGGTTGAAGGCCATTCCCATGGATGCAGCGGTGCAATCGGAGGTGCATTTTGCACTTTTTGGCACCCTGAGCAGCTTTTCGTCAGATCCTCTATCTGTTGGTCGATACCCGGCCACCACACATAAGCCCTAGCAAGGCTTTTCATCTTGACTCCCCCCAGATGACCTTCATGCAGTTCCTTTAGAACTCTCTCTCTTAACTTAGGAGGAATAATCACCCTTGTTCCATACATCAATGTTCCTTGACAGACGGACAGCTGTTCTCGTCTTGCTGAGAATGCCGGTAACAGTGGATCACCATGTGCTGGCCATCCCTTCACTGTCACTTCGTAGACCCGGGACAGTGTCGGGTCGTTCCTGGTTTCTCTTTCAATACTTGCATTGGTGACTGGTAAACATTCGATGATGGTCGAGTGAAATAACTCAACAGGGTCAACCGTCGGTGCCTCCTCCTCTGTAGGTAGTGGCAGGCGCGACAGCCCATCAGCATTACCATGCTGCTTTGTACCTTTGAATTCGATCTGATATTGATGTGCCCCTAGGAAAAGGGACCATCTCTGGAGTCTCTGTGCTGTCATCACCGAAACACCCTTCTTAGGGTTAAAAATGGATACCAACGGCTGGTGGTCTGTCAGAAGCGTAAACTTTTGGCCCTGCAGGTAATGATTAAACTTCTTTACTCCCCACACAAGGCTGAGAGCCTCCCTATCTATCTGAGCATAGTTGCGCTCAGCGGAGGTCAATGATCTGGATGCGAACGCAACTGGCCTCTCCAGGCCATTTGGCAACTTGTGTGAGAGTACTGCCCCAATACCATATGGAGAAGCATCACAAGCCAAACGAATAGGCAGCGTTGGGTTGAAGTGAGCCAACACTTCCTCTGAGGTGATCAATGCCTTGCTTTTGCGAAAGGCCCCCTTACAGTCCTCGCTCCACTTCCATGGTACTCCCTTCTGCAAAAGAGCGTTCAGCGGGTGCAGCACCGTGGATAAATTTGGCAGAAACTTATGGTAATAGTTAATCAACCCTAGGAACGACCTCAACTGGGATACATTATCCGGAGCGGGAGCCTTCACAACAGCTTCGATCTTGTCAGGAGACTTATGAAGCCCCTCCTGGTCAATGACATGACCACAGTACGAGATCCGCTTCTGAAAGAACTCACATTTCTGGCGATTAACTCGAAGTCCATATTCTTTCAATCTGGTGAGCACCAGTTCCAAATTTGCAAGGTGTTCCTCGTCATCATCTCCTGTAATCAGAATATCGTCCAGGTAACATTGTGTGCCTGGAATTCCCTGTAATACCTGCTCCATGGCCCTCTGCCAAATTGCTGGAGCCGATGCCACTCCAAAAACCAGTCTATTATACCGGTACAAGCCTCTATGCGTGTTGATCGTGAGATACTGGCGTGACTCTTCCTCAACTTCCATCTGTAAGTACGCCTGCGCCAGGTCTATCTTGGTGAAGTGTTTCCCGCCAGACAACGAAGCGAAGATATCCTCAATCCGCGGAAGCGGATACTGCACCGTGTGAAGCACCGGATTAACAGTGATCTTGAAATCTCCACAGATGCGAACCTTCCCCGGTTCCCCCGGCTTGTTGCTCGATGAACGCTTCATGACGGGAACAATGGGCGTGGCCCACTCACTCCAGTCTACCTTAGACAGTACTCCTGAACATTCTAGCCCTTCCAGCTCAGCTTCCACAGCAGGTCGTATCGCCTAAGGTACCGGTCTGGCTTTGAAAAATTTCGGGTTTGCATGTTCTTCAACCTTGATGTTTGCCGTAATTCCTCTCAGTGTTCCCAGTCCCTGTTGGAACACCTCTTTAGCATCGTCCAATATTCTGGACAATCGTTTAGGTTTGACATTTTTTTAACGGAATCTACCGTTAGTGCTTTTAAGGAATGCCAGTCCATATTTATTTTCCTAATCCACTCCCGTCCCAGTAGTGGTGGACCTCCCTCAGGTAGCACATATAAGTCCATTCCTCGGCTTTCTTTGCCCTTGTGGACCACCTTTACCTCTATCTTCCCGATGGGGTATACTCTTTGCCCCGTGTATGTTTTCAATACAATCTCCGTATCCCGTAGGGGAATATGTGGGAATAACCTTTTGTAATCTTGCTTATTCATGACCGTCAATGCCGATCCAGTGTCCAATTCCATCTTCACTTGGACTCCTGCTATCTGAAGTGTGACCCAGATTGTTTGGAGGTCTGCTTCATTACCAACATTGTGTACTCTTAGACTACCCAGTTCATTACTGCTGGAGTCTGAATTTGACTTCTGTTCGTTCGAACTGTTCTCTGTCACCTTGTGTACCTTTCTGTACTTTTCCTGCGGTGACTTTTTGTTGCTGGTGTTCTTTCCTGACCGGCATACTTTAGCTATGTGACCAAGCCTGCCACATTTTCTGCATTCCTGATTTTTGAACCAGCACTGGTTCTGATCGTGCGTTGTCTTTCCACAACGATAACATTTTACTGTGCCCAAGACCATTTGATTGGTGCTGAGTTCCGGTGACCGTAGCTGCATTTCCGCAGTGCCTCTTGCTGCGGCTTCGTGCGATGCTGCAATAGTGACAGCTTTATCAAGCGTAAGATCATTCTCCTCAAGCAGTCACTTTTGTGTTCCTTCTTTTAACAATCCACACACAAATTTATCTCTCAGCGCATCTGCTAGTCCTGTTCCAAACTGACAGTACTTTGATAGCTTACGCAGTTCAATTAAAAATTCAGCGTTGCTTTCGTCTTTCAGCTGCGTTCTTCTGTAAAATTTAAATCGTTCCACTATCATCAGCGGCGTGGGGTTTAAATGATTTTTCAGGACAGTAACAATATTCGCGAAAGTGTGATCCGCCGGTTTATCTGGTGATAGAAGGTGCTTCAATAGCCCGTATGTCTTCGCACCCATTGAGCTTAATAAGGTTAGTGCTTTCTCATCATCTGGTACCTTATTTGCTTTACAATAAACTTCCATGCGTTCTACATACGTGGTCCAATCTTCGATATCGCTATCAAAGGTATTAATGTTCCCATGTTTAGGCATCCTTGCAAGTTTTTAAATTTTTCTTTTTCTCAAAATGGCGGCTTCCCGCGCTTGTCTTCTTCCTCCGCCTACTAAAATGGCGGCTTCCCACGCTTGGCGGTCTTTCCCGCGCTCGTCTTCTTCCCCCGCCGACTACAATGGCGGATTCCTGTGTTTGCCTTCTTCCCCCGCTGGCTGCAATGGCGATTGCCGTGCTGCTGCTGTTCTCGCCTCCCCAGCGGTTCTCAATTCCCCGACGCTGCTTTTACTCCCCCGCGGTTCCCGTGGGCATTCACGCTTCCCCTGCTGTTGCGCCTCTCAGCCCCGCATGCAGCCCGGTCCTTTACACCGGCTGCGTTTGAGTTCTCCGCGGCTCTCGTGCCTTAAGCTGCCCCAGTCGCTGCGCCTCTCGGCCTCGATTGCAGCCCGGCCCTTTTCACCGGCTGTGGTCGAGTTCTCCGCCCTTTTTCCTCCGTTTTCCCTCCCCCACTCCACAGTCAACGCGGCCGACTTTCTGCTCGTGTCGCTGATCGGCTTACCCACCACCGTGGTAGAAGGGATGATCACTGCCTGTCGCTGATGGAGGGCTTCATGGTCAGAATTTTTCTTTTTAACCCGGGTTCTCGATGCCTCCCGTGTGATGGTGCTCAGCAGGATGATGAGGGCGGATGCCTCTTCTCGACGCCCGTTCTGAGGACGAAGCTGCCTTGGATGTAAAACTGCCGCAGGGTAAGATCGGACTCGTCGCCACTGTTAAGTCTGTGTGTCCCAGTTATGCTTATTATAAATCACTGGACACAGACCACAAGAATAACTTTTAACAGGTCTTTACTATTCGGAGGTCAGGGCTGAACTGCCCAGCAAATCCCTACACAACGTTTATATACCGGTGTGGTCACCACCGGTATTACAGTATACAGCAGCCAAGAGAAAGTAGTACATCTCTTAAGGTAGTTCTCTTAAGGTGGAACAGGTTACATACACCACAATCCCATCCACAATTTTTATAACTAAGTCAATTTGCGCACTTGTTTTCAAAGGGATGGACAACCTGAAGTGTATTTGAATCCAAACTAATCCAAATTGATAACAGAAGTAGAAAGGTACACAGGTTAGAATGATCCCAATATCTACACTTTAGATCGAGTGCTTATTCCTGGTATACATCATCCTCATTATAAACTAACACTTGGGAGCCAAGTGTTTACTGTGGAAAAATATAATGAGGTCTGTGTTACAGTGACTGTTTTGTAAGATGGTGTAAATGTACCCAGAAAATTTAACACTAAGATCCAGTAGGCTTATAACTAAATCTTATCACCTAGAGTCACCGGGGGGGGGCAGGGGGGGGGAAATTCAGTTGGTTAGCGCTTCCCGGTAGCGCCTGGTGGAGCACGAACGGGGTGCTGATGCAGTAACGCCAGGGTGAGGTGAATCCAGCGATGTATACCAAATCTGGCCCTCTTGTAGTGTCGCCGTTATGAGTTACCGCCAGGGACTTCAGTGCCAGGCAGATCATGACGTCAGTGTAAGATCTTATAGATCTCTGAGTTCTTGGACAAGACACCAATAGGCAGCAGCCAGTATGTTTGAGCAATAGATCAAGATTTATTAAGCACACAGCATAATATACTTAACATTAGGCGATAGTTTTAACGAGTAACTCGCAACCCTAGGTCTCTGGAACCTCTCGGACACAAATGACATCGTCTTAAATCTGTTCCTTTGTCCTCGCAGTACGTCTGTGTGAAGTTGTTCTTTGGGTATCGAGGTTTTAACCCTTTTCTTATCAAAAGTTGGCTTGGCCAGTGTCCATATATGGTCTTTAATAAAATCACCTTTTTAATTGGTTCTAATGGTCAAAATACCATTGTCACTCAGACTAAGGTAGCATCCTGCCTTTCCAGTATTTTTCCACCAGCTTTGCCATGTTCAGTGTTATCTTGTTTATAGTTTTGTTAAGTGAATTCTAAGTTCTATACAGCATTATAATATGTTATTTAATGATTTAACCTTCACTCGCAGCCTGTGGCTGTTTGTTATCAAAACTTAGTCAAAACTGCTTTTGACTGTGCAGCTACATTTTGAACAAGTTTTCTAGTTACCCAGGAGTAATTATGGGTAATATTATTTGGTCAATGGCTACACTTGAAGTTATACATACATGATTCTCGTCTACTAAATATCTTTAAATATCAGCCTTTCGTACAAGTCCCCACCTTGAGGATGAAATGTTTTAAACATTGATTCCTCATCTACTTCAATCTATTCTCTGACTAGTGTTGCTGAAAATTGGAGTCCTCTAATTGAGGGGAACAGAGCGCTTCTCAAATGAGGTTTTATCCCCCTTTTCATTATAGGCCTGGGTGCTAACTATGATACTCACAGCAGCCGATGATCGCCTATCCTCATGGATGGAGGACACCCCGGGGTCTCCCCAACCATCATGTCGGCTGTGCTGATATGTCTTGCCTTCTAGTGCGTCCCAGTCTATCATTTCTCCTCCGCCCACTGCTCCTATTGCTGCATCATATGATCTGGCAGTAATGGCCCTGATCTGACCCCTTACTTAAATTCAATTCACTGTTCCGGTGTTCCAATTCTGCCCCGCCTGGGATATCCTCTGTTTCTTCTATCTTTCCCGATGTTACCCCGCCTGGGATCTCCTCTACATTGCTTCGGATCTTCTCTTTCGGTGTGCTCAATTAATTTGTTGGTGCTGGTTAGCCATGAGCATCAGTACACAATTGGCTTATGTATCAAAGTCTTACTACATAGTGTATACATATATCAAATACACTATCATTACAAGTTGGAGAACTACCAAAGCATGTGAAATAATACGAATGTAAGGGTGTGCTGATGTATTAAGCCCAATATCCCACCAGTGTGAGTTGTCAATTTCAATATCCATTCTCGAGTTGTCTTGCTCCAAAACATAAAAATGCTTTAGGGAGGAGTTCAGTCACGTCACGAGCTCACTGAAACCCTCAGACAACAGGGGAATGTCATACCCGAATTGTGCCACATAATTGGGCAGCTCATACTTAAAAACGTGTTGGTTGGAGGGACAGGTCCTGTTAGACCCGTAAAGCATGGTACTTGCGGTAGTAGTGACACAGGAGGCACCACCAAACCCACCTCATACTGGATTCGTACTGGTTTTTCCCACGCTCTGTTACCTACAAAACACAATTATTACAATCACAGTTAAATTCAGTCTTACAATCATTTCAAGCGACATTACAGTTTAACATCTAATCAACAAATCATGGACTTAAAAGATTCTCCAGAATTCTTTTACTCATATCCATCTTGTGGATAATTCTTACTAAACATGATTTCTCCTTAGCCCTCAATTGTCCCAATCCAGATTCCATGTAACTCTCCACTTCAACTTCAATTTCAATCCCTTTAACAGGTACCAGTGTATTTAACTCTATTCTGATTGTTTCATCAATTAGATAGTTTCTCGATGGAGTATGTGTCAATGCTTTAAAGGTTGTCTCTCTCTCCTGAGCCACATTAACCATTTCATGTCTTGCTGTTGTCAAGTAACTGAGCATGTCTGAGACCCGTTCTTCAGTGCAAATTCAACATACATTCCCGGATGGTACTTGCTTCATACGTAACAAATCACATTTGCACACGCATATCGGTATCTCCATATTATGCCACATGTGCCATTCGATACAAGCCATTCTTGAGCTTTCAGGTGATCTTATCAAAAGATTCTCTGAAGGTCTTTGTTCATCTTCCACCACATGGTTCTGATGTCTTGGGTAGTGGCCGGACTATCAAAGTTTTCTTAAAAAGTTCATGATAGGCAAGGACACAAATGTCTCCAAGAGAAAGCTATCAATTTACTATTCTTAACTACACTTTTCTGACTTTCACTAGAAAGTTTGGGAAATTCTCAATTGGTGGTGAAATTCTCCTGTTTCTATCTCACACCCTCAATCACTTCCTCTCTCCATTTTACACATCTTCCTTAGGGTTCCCTTCGGCGTCACCAACGGGGTTTCGGTCTTCCAAAGGGAGATGGACCGGATGGTTGACCAGAACGGGCTGCATGCCACGTTCCCCTACCTAGATAACGTCACCATCTGCGGCCGCAACCGGCAGGACCATGACGTTAATCTGGAGAGATTCCTCCATGCGGCCCAACGGCTGAACCTCACCTACAATAAGGAGAAATGTGTGTTTAACACCTCGCGCCTTGCCATCCTCGGCTGTGTAGTAGAGAACGGAGTCATCGGCCCCGACCCCGAAAGAATGCGTCCCCTCATGGAGCTACCCCTCCCCCACTGTCCAAAGGCTCTGAAGAGAACCCTGGGGCTCTTCGCCTACTATGCCCAATGGGTGCCCAATTATGCAGACAAAGCCAGACCCCTCATGAAGTCCACATCCTTCCCCCTTACGGAGGAAGCGTGCGCAGCCTTCTCCCTCATTAAGGGAGACATTGCCAAGGCCACAATGCACGCAGTGGACGAGTCCATCCCCTTCCAAGTGGAGAGCGATGCATCCGACTTCACCCTAGCCGCTACCCTTAACCAGGAGGGGAGACCAGTGGCCTTCTTCTCAAGGACCCTACAGGGCCCTGAGATCCGACACTCGTCGGTCGAGAAGGAGACCCAGGCGATTGTGGAGGCGGTACGACGCTGGAGGCATTACCTGGCAGGCAAACGATTTACCCTCCTCACCGACCAGCGTTCGGTCGCTTTTATGTTTAATAACAAGCTGAGGGGCAAAATCAAGAATGACAAGATCTTGAGGTGGAGAATCGAGCTCTCCACCTATGATTATGATATCTTGTACCGGCCAGGTAAGCTGAACGAACCCCCTGATGCTCTGTCACGAATTACATGCGCCAGCGCGCAAAGTGATAGACTTCAGACCCTCCACAACGACCTCTGCCACCCCGGAGTCACCAGACTTTACCACTTCATTAAGGCCCGCAACCTGCCCTACTCCATCGAGGAGGTCAGGACCATGACCAGGAACTGCCAGACCTGTGCCGAGTGCAAACCGCACTTCTTTAGTCCAAAGATGTGCGAGTTAGGTTGATTGGCTATGATAAATTGACCCTTAGTGTTAGGGGGATTAAATACGTGGGGTTACGGGGATAGGGTGGGATATGTGTTGGTGTAGGGGTTATGGGGATCGGGTGGGATATGTGTCGGTGCAGGCTCGATGGGCCGAAATGGCCTCTATCTGCACTGTGGGGTTTCTGTGATTTCTGTGATCTTATTAATTACTATTCATATCTCATTCATGAGCCCTGGAGGAACTTTACTGTCCAGTACAATATTTAAGATTGAAAACATATCAAACATTCTCACTTGGTCCAAGTTATTAACACTTTTTATTTATCATTATTTTAGAGGATCTTTTATTTTCCCAAAAGTAACCCAATATATAGTGCCTGAGTCCATTTTGTTATTACAAAATTATCACAAAATCCAAACAGCAGTACAGTTGAACTGACACGTTTGGTCAATGTTCAATTTCATTTCTATCAATTTATCTTCCATTTCCAATTTCAGAAACAAGTGATTCTTAGGCTAGGTGGCTTACACAGTGTTTTAACATTAGAGACAGAAGTGCTGCAATTAGTTTACAAGGTTAGCTTCCATATAACAAAAGAAAGCAGAGAATCCATTGTGACTCTGCTTAGAGCCCAAGGGATTAATTTATCAAATCATAATTTTCCTTCTGTCACTGTGGGGAAATATTAACTTAAAATTAAGAAACTTAAATTTAATAATGTCCAATATCTTTAAATTTCATACTAAAGTTGTTGCTTGGTGAACTT
The DNA here is from genome assembly GCF_052327205.1 of Somniosus microcephalus. Lineage (NCBI taxonomy): Eukaryota > Metazoa > Chordata > Chondrichthyes > Squaliformes > Somniosidae > Somniosus > Somniosus microcephalus. The sequence goes on from NC_140997.1 coordinate 69,333,733, forward strand.
AAACAGCTTTCAGTGGAAAGGGTTAACTCATTTGCAGGTTTTTAGAAGGTGGAGCGAAACATTGTCAGGCGCACGCAATTACGTCACTTCACGTAAATTTAAAAAATACTTTCCCGATCGAAAAAGACAGTTGTGTTTTCACACTTTAACTAAACATGAACAGAACAGATAAAACAAAACAAAACAGCACATTCTTGCAGAAAACAGTAAATTACGTCATATTTCTTATTGTCCTTTCTTCAGATGCCTTTCCAAAATACTGTAAAAATATTGAATACTACTGGAGAAAAATTAGTTTTTCACATTTAAACAAATCAAATTAAATTGCTTTAGAAGATTTCACCATAGCAACCGCGACTCCAAGGTTAAATCTTAGACTGAAACTTAGGCCTAGAAATTCAGTATAGCCACTTTTGGGGCGGAAAAGTCGGGCGGCCGCTAAAGTTTGCGCCCGGCGCAAAGTCGAGGGCACTTCGCCGATATTCAGTAGCTTCGCCCTAAGAGTTTGCTCGAGCGCTAAAACTGGCGTTACACAACTATCTTTAGGCGCAAAGCCGGCGGTGCTGAGCTAAACCGCCGAGGCCGGGCGCAGCGCAGGTGCGGTCATTTCTTGATTGACAGCAGACACCCTGGCGCCGGCCAGCTCTTGGGGGAAGGGTCGAGTTCATCTGCTGCCACGCCCTGGACACTGCAGCCCTCCAGCTAGGCCTAAACACTGCTGAACAGAAATAGCGCCGGGAAAGATGCAGAAGGCCCGTGAACGAGCGCAGCGCTTCTCTGGCCATGATTTGAGGGTGCTGGTTAGGGCTTTGGAGAGGAGACGCAAACTCTTGTTCCCGGACAGTGGCAAGAAGCCTGCCACCAGCGTCTACAGGAAAGCCTGGAGGGAGGTCGCCCACAGGGTCACATCCAACAGCGAGGTCCCCAGGAACGCTGTCCAGTGCTGGAAAAAGTTCAATGACCTCACAAGGATTGTCAGGGTGAGTCCCCTTTCCAGTGTCCTCCTCATCCTTGCATGTGCACCTCACATTATGGGCAAAGGGAACTAAAAGCCCTAATGGCCAGCCCTCATCCAGCAGCTATGGGACTGGCATGAACATCAATTGCACATTCTGCACTTTACACACTGGCCAAGCTATTCGACCATGGGAGGCAGTGCACACAAGATCTGGGCACCACACTGGCCAAGCTATTTGACCATGGGAGGCAGTGCACACAAGATCAGGGCACCACACTGGCCAAGCTATTCGACCATGGGAGGCAGTGCACACAAGATCAGGGCACCACACTGGCCAAGCTATTCGACCATGGGAGGCAGTGCACACAAGATCAGGGCACCACACTGTACTTAGAGGCCGTCCTTTCTCTTGCAGGCCAAGCTGGCACACAATCAGAAGAGCCGGACTGTGACCGGGGGAGGCCGTCCCCAGATCCAGCAGCTCAGTGACCTTGAAGAGCGCATGGGTAGCCTCATGGGTGCCCGGGTGATTGGCCCCGTTGCATCTGGAGATGCCGACCCTGTTCTGGGCACCAATGGTAAGGACATCACCTTTTGGACCTCTCTCGTCCCACTTGCGCTTCAGATCTACATCCTTTGCCACTGTCCGACCAATGCGCTGAATGCCACCACTCATGCCTCCCTCGCTGACGCCCTCTCCTCACTCTAAAGCTACTCTTGTGCCTTCCTGCTTTCAGATGGTGAGGAGGAGGTCCCTGAAGCTGCCAGTGACAGCCCCTCGGAAGAGGAGGAGGAGGAGGAGGAAGAGGAAGAGGAAGGCGGCCCATCAGGGGAACCCTCAGCCGCGCCAGGGGATGCCAATGGAGGGGACACGTCTTCCCTGGAGGAGAGCCAGGGGGAAGTGTCGGAGGGGAGTGTAGCTCCTGTGCCCAGTGGCGTGCAGCAACGCGGGAAGGGTCGGGCAGCTCGGCGGCCTTCTTCCCAGAGGGGGGAAGGGTCGCAGGGGAGTGTAGTTGCTGGGCCCAGTGGCATCCAGCAACGCGGGAAGGGTCGGGCAGCTCGGCGGCCTTCTCCCCAGAGGGAGAGTCCGGCCTCCAGTCCGGAGACGGTCCTCGCCAAGGAGGTGCGCCTCCTCGATCAAATGTCCGTGGACTCGGATCGCCGGCACACCGAGTTCATGGGGGTTGTGGCACGGTTGCCTGAGGCCATCGAGTCCCTGGCTCACAGTGTGGCCGATTTCGGCTCCTCACAGGCCAGGAGTTTCGAGCAATTCGAAGCAGCACACGCCGCGAGTCGGTCCGAATTCGGGGCAGCACAGGCCGCGAGTCGGGCCGAATTCGGGGCAGCACAGGCAGCGAGTTGGGCGGAATTCGGGGCAGCTCACGCAGCGAGTGGCCAGGTGATCAGTGGTGCCGTGCAGTCACTGGCTGGTCTGATGCGGGCACAGACCAGGGCAGTACGGGCACACACTGCTGCCACGCTCGCTGTGTCAGCCAGGCATCGCCAGGGCACCCGCCGCGCTGCAGCAGCACAGCGGTCTGTCCTTCAGCAGATTGCTGCGCATGCTGCAGTGCTGGCCCGGGCGAGTGCCAGTGTCTCAGGCGAGCAGCGAGCGCCTGCCATCAGCCAGCTTGCCCCCATTCCTGCAGCCGCCACTGCCACTCCCCCAGTGGAGCTGCGACGAGCTGCTGGAGAGACTGCTGCTGCCCATCCACAGCTGCAGCAGTCACCAGCCGGCCCCTCGGGGGCCAGAGCTCGTCTAGGCCGACCCCCAAAGGCATCTGCCGTCACGCCATGTGCCCCTCAGGAGCCTTCCCCCAGCCTTGCAGCAGCCACTGGGCACACTTTGAGGAGGAGCAGCAGGGCGGCCAGGGGCCGCAAAAGGCTGGACAAGGAATCGCCCTCGCGGGCCACAAAGTAGAGGGTGTGGGCAAATGTGTTTTTATATGGGGATGGTTGTTTTTATTTGGGGATGGTTGTTTTTATATGGGGATGGTTGTTTTTGTAAGGCCGAGGATGAAGGCCATTTTTGTGGAAATGTTTTGTTATTCCTCCCCAGGTTGTGGGAGTGAGTCATGTGTGTGACTGTTTTTTGGGGGTGTTGTCTGTTTTTGGGTTTCATGTGGGAAGGGTCCGGAGTTTGTTCAATAAAGCATTTTATTTATTCAGCTTGTCCATATTTGATGTTTGAAGTGGTTGTTGCCTTAACCGGCTGAGGGCTTGCGGAGCGGCTGCATTCAGGTCCCTTCATTGCCACAAGCCATTCCCTGACAGGGGGCCTAGAAGTGACGTTCAATAAGCCGCCGACGGGCGGCCCTTGGACCTTGTGCCTCCCTCCTGGGCTGGTACTCCTCCTCCTCCTCATGCTCCTCCTCCTGAGGTGGTGCTCCAGCGTGAGGTGGCAGTGCCTGAGTCCTGCAGATAGCCAGGTTGTGCAGCATGCAGCAAACGACCACGACCTGGGAGACTCTCTCCGGCGAATACTGCAGAGATCCGCCGGAACGATCCAGGCAGCGGAACCGTTGCTTGAGGACGCCAATCGTTTGTTCTATGATGTTCCTAGTGGCTTGATGGCTTTCATTGTATGCCTCCTCAGCAGGGGTCCTGGGCGCGCGGAGCGGGGTCATGAACCAGGTACACAAAGGATAGCCTTTGTCCCCGATAAGCCATCCTCTTGGGGGAGGCTGTGCCTGGAACATGTCAGCCACAGTAGTCTGTCGCAGGATAAATGCATCGTGGCTGCTGCCTGGAAAGCGGGCATTGACAGCTAGGATGCGCTGCCTGTGGTCACACACCAGCTGTAGATTGAGGGAATGGTAGCCCTTCCGGTTGCGGTAATCCTCGGCATTGTCGATAGGTGCCCGCAAAGCCACATGCGTGCAGTCAATGGCGCCCTGCACCATGGGGAAGCCCGCTATTCTTGCAAATCCCACTGCACGCTGCTGCTGCTTCTCCAGGGTCATGGGGAAGGAGATGAATTGGTGTCTCCTTCTGAAAAGGGCATTGGTCACCTGGCGGATGCAGCAATGCACGGCGAACTGGGATATGTTAGCAATGTCCCCAGCAGCGGCTTGGAAGGAGCCGCTTGCATAGAAGTTCAGAGCCACCGTGACCTTCACTTCCACTGACAGAGACGTCCTGCACCTCAGCTGTGGACGCAGGTCTCTGTGAAGCAGCTGGCAGATCTCTGCAACCACCTTCCTTCAGAAGCGCAGCCTCCTAACACACTGCGCGGCAGGCATGGTGAGATAGGACACCTGCTGGCGGTATTTCCTGAGTGGGTAAGGCCTACATTGCCGACGCCTGTTGCCCCCTCTGCGTCTAGCCAGGGCTGCCCCTCTCACACAGCGTCTGCGAGCCCTTCGCACATAATGCTGAAACTGAGGGTTGGCACCCCATGCAGCCCCCATAATATACTGGCAAACAATGACCTCACAATGAAGGCGAATTGCCAAGCTCTGGCCTGAAGACAAAAATACCTCTCCTATGTTGGGCCAAAGCAGTAAGCTCTCTTCCTTGGTCTCTGTCCATAAATCCGTTGCACAAGAGTGATTGCTGCAAAATGGCTGGCCTTTATAGCTCAGGGTAAGTGCCCTTTAATTTGCGCTCCCCGCGGCCCGCATGGCCTCTGCTGCATTCCATTTCACAGTTCTTAGGACCGCCACGCCCACATTGGGCGGGCGCGACTGAAGTTCCGGATTGGGGCGCACAAAGGGCGTTGCACGAGGAAATGACGTCATAATCTGCGCGCGCAGCTGAGCGCGCGCAAACACTTTGCGCCGGCGCTAAATGTCTACTGAAGTTGGGCGTAGGCGCAGATCGCGCTGCGCCCGGCCGCGAAGTGCCTAGCGCTCGAGATCTGCTCCTCCTAAGGCGCTAACGGCTGGCGCAGCCAACTGAATTTCTAGGCCTTAATCTTTTGTTAAACAAACTTTTTGTTGTTCTTCTCAGTTTTTACACACCAGCTTAACTTAAATTAATTCAAAGTTTTTTTTTCCAATTCTTGGGGCACAATCTTAGTCGCACATTCTTAAAACTTCCAAAATCCAAGACAAAAGTTTTAAATGCTTTTAACACAGAGAAGTGGGTGGAGCTAAAACACACATAACAAACACTTTGGGGGAGAAATTCGGTTGGTAGCGCCAGCGATTAGCGCCTAAAGAGGCCGAGAAGTGGGGCGTTAGCCAATTTTTGGCCGGGCGCAGTGAACCCAGCGCCTCCTGCCATATTGAGTGGGTTTTAGCGCTGGCACTAAATCTTAGCGCCCGCTCGCGGGCGCAGGCAGATCATGACGTCATTTCAGTGTGCAATGCCTTTTTGGCGCCCTGGACCGGAAATTCAGTGGTGCACCCCTTCGTTCCGCCTGGTGCTAATAAGGACAGCTTACTGGAACGTTCCCCAGTTGATCTCGGGCTTAGGGGGGCGCTCTTTAAAGGGGACTGCACTGGTATAAAAGCGGCAGCCATTTTGGGAGCACAACTTCTTTGAGATTTTCACAGAGTTGCACTCTGAGAGCCATATCACTAGTGACCCAGTGCTGCCAGAGGACCTTCAGCCTTCAGACCATCACCCTGCTGCTGGTGAGCGTTTACACCCTGTATAATTTCTTGTTATCTATTATTATGGGGGCTGCTTTGGAGGGGAATGTCCTGCTGCTCGACCATCTGGAAAGGGCACAGAGACGGAGGGAGAGAGGGCCAGGAATGGCCAGACAGAGGAGGGCCAACAGACGTCGCCACACCAGACCTTACGCTGCCAGGGTATTCAGGCAGCAGTTCTCTTACCTCAACATGTCGGAGGAGCAGTGTCTCAGGAGGCTGCGATTCAGAAAGGAGGTGGTGACTGAGCTGTGCCACCTGCTTCAGGCAGATCTTCAGCCGCAGATAAGGTGCAGGGCCTGTCTGTCGGTGGCTGTCAAGATTACAGTAGCACTGAATTTCTACGCGACCGGCTCCTTTCAGGCAGCAACTGGGGACATTGCCAACATCTCCCAGTTTGCGGTGCATAGCTGCATCCAGCAAGTAACAGATGCCCTGTTTAAAAGGTGGCGGCAGTACATCTCCTTCACTGCGACACCGGAGAAGCAGCGGGAGCGCGCAGAGGGCTTTCCGGCAAAAGCGGACTTCCCCATGGTGCAGGGCGCCATTGACTGCACGCACGTGGCTTTGCGGGCGCCTGTTTTGAATCCTGAGGACTTCCGCAACTGCAAGGGGGTCCACTCCTTGAATGTGCAGCTGGTCTGTGACCACCGGCAGCTGATCCTCGTGGTCAATGCTCAGTTCCCAGGCAGCAGCCACGACGCATTCATCCTGCGCCAGACTTCAGTAGCAGACCTTTTCGAGGCCCCGGCTCACCCAGAAGGCTGGCTTCTCGGTGACAAGGGCTATCCTCTGTGCCCATGGCTGATGACCCCGCTCCGTTTGCCCAGCCCCCCTGCAGAAGAGCACTACAACGTCAGCCATCAGGCGACAAGGAACATTGTGGAGCACACAATTGGCGTGCTGAAGCAGCGGTTCCGCTGTTTGGACCATTCGGGAGGCGCCTTGCAGTACTCACCAGAGCGAGTCTCCCACTTCGTCGTTGTCTGCTGCAGGCTCCATAACCTCGCCACCCTGCGCACCCAGCCAATGCCAGCAGACATTGAAGGACCAGCAGAGGAGGAGGAGCAGGAGGAGGAGCAGGAGGAGGAGGAGGGAGGAGGAGGACCAAGACGGGAGGGTCCCAGAAACTAGAAGGGCCGTCCATCAGAGGCTGATAAGGAGTCGGTTCTAGGCCCCTCTCATGGAATGCTTGGTACCAATCGAAGACCAGGAATGGAACCATTCGGATAACCCAAAGCCTATGAAGGCCAGTATGAATGTAAATAGCAGACATGGCCAATGTCAATAAAATAATTTGTTTATTTTGAAAACTGTGCTTCCTTCCAACATGACAAAGCAATGGCACCAGAAAGCTTAACTAACAAACTAACACATAAGTGGCTCGCACACCCGGGAGACTATCCAAAACATTACTAACATTCAGACCAAGTGGCTCACACACCCGGGAGACTATCCAAAACATTACTAACATTCAGACCAAGTGACTCGCACACCCGGGAGACTATCCAAAACATTACTAACATTCAGACCAGCATCCACGGCCTTGATTTCTAGAAATAAGATGTCTCAGCAGCACCTTCTACTCTTTCCCCTTTGATGGTGATCTACTTCTCTTGCAAGAACGGCTCCTTCCCTCCCTGCAGCTCCTCCGTAATGGGACCCCAGTGGCTGCATGAAGGCTGGGGGACGCCTGCTGACTGTCCAAAAGTGCAGATGCCCCTGAGGGATGGCCTGGACGGACTCTGGGCTTGGAGGGCCCGGATGCTGACTGCTCCAACTGGGCATGGGTGGAAGCAGTCTGTCCTGCAGGTGATGGCAGCTGCAGTGGAGACGTGCCAGCGGTGGCATCAGGAATGCTGACATCCTGAGAGCGGACACCTGCTCCGTGGTCGGCCGACACACTGGCACTCTGACGGGGCAGCACCGCAGCATGCGGACCAATCAGCTGGTTCACAGATTGCTGGCCTGCATGCGGTGCTGCAAGGGCCCCGGGTAATCCTGCCTGATCCAGCGAGGGTGGCAGCAGTCAGTGCTTGCGTGGCCTCAATCTGCCTCTGCATGAGGCCAGCGAGTGACTGCGTGGCAGCACTCAGCATTTGCGTGGCAGGTGCCAGTGCTTCGGTGAAGCCCTGGACAGTCCTTTCCAGTGCTTCGGTCAAGCCCTGGACAGTCCTTTGCAGTGATGTACCGAAGCCCTGGACAGTCCTTTCCAGTGATGTACCGAAGCCCTGGACAGTCCTTTCCAGTGATGTACCGAAGCCCTGGGCACCCTTTTCCTGTGCTGCCCCAAAGCCCTGGGCACTCCTTTCCTGTGCTGCCCCGAAGTCTTGTACACTCCTCGCCTGTGCTGCCCCGAAGTCTTGCACACTCCTTGCCAGTGTCTCGATGGATTCAGGCATCCTTGCCACTGCAGCCATCAGCTCAGTGTGCCTGAGCCGAGCCTGGGCACTCATTTCTGTGAGGGAACGCACCTCTTCTGCTGGTTCCTGCAACTGGTTCCTCCTCAGAGCCACCCCCCCCCCGCTCCCCTCCAGGGAAGCACTATCCCCAGTCTGCAGATGGGCTGGCTCGCCTGAGGGTGGTACAGATGGTCCGGCTTCCTCCTGCTCGTCGCCTCCGGAGTCAGTGTCCCTGGCAGCTTGATGGCCCGGCTCCCAAGCTGGTGATGCAGCATCTGAAAGCAGGGAGGTTGAAGAGTGGCTTTAGCGAAAGGACAGGGTGGCAGCAAGGGATGCAAGACTGCTGCAATGCTCTGACATGGGTCCAGAGTGGAAAAGCATGCTGGTGGGGGGAACAAGCGGAAGGAGACCGTTCAAAAAGGTGATGACCTTACCATCGCTGTGCACAATGGGGTCGGCAGCTCCAGTGGTGACAGGATGACTCATCCAGCCTCCAACAATCTGGTGGACTCTTTCCTCCAGGTCCGTCAGTGTCTGCAGCTGAGGAGGGCCTCCTCCAGTCCGAATTTGTTCCCTCCGGTTCTTGGCCAGCTTGGCCTGCAGGAGAAAGGACGGGAAGTGATGAAACATGCTGCCCTGAGTTGTCATCTCATGCCCCCCATGGTGGAACAGCCCTTATAGTATGCCCTGAGTTGTCATCTCATGCCTCCCATGGTGGAACAGCCCTTACAGTATGCCCTGAGTTGTCATCTCATGCCCCCCATGGTGGAACAGCCCTTACAGTATGCCCTGAGTTGTCATCTCATGCCCCCCATGGTGGAACAGCCCTTACAGTATGCCCTGAGTTGAATGTGTGTGTGCGTTCCCAGAAAGGGCCATGGGTGCTGGCTGACAGATGGCCATTGGGGCATCGCGTACCCTCTGGCCATAAAGTCAGGTGCAGGTGGAGGGATGAAGAAGATTGCCAAAAAGCCACTCACCCTAACGACCCGAGTGAGATCGTTGAACTTCTTCCTGCATTGCACAGGAGTCCTGGGCGCCACGCTGCTGGATTTGACAATTTGCGAAACTTCCCTCCAAGCTCTGTGGTACTCGTTCTGGTGAGGCCTCCTGCCATTGTCAGGGTACAGCACTGCTTGCCGGCGCTCCACTGCGCCAACTAAAGCATCCAATGCCCCGTCAGTAAAGCGCTCCGCTCTCTGCCTCACCCTCTCCATCTGGTCAAAGTTTGTAACGCCACAGAATGCACAGCGCCAATTTTGAGGCCTACAGGGCGATGAGTGTGGCTGCTGATCCTAAATGACCCGTCCCTTTAAGAGCTGGCCAGCGCCAGCATGTCTTGTGGTCAGCGATTATTGACAGCACCTGCACTGCACCCAGCCGCCCAGATATTGAGTAGCGCCGCCAGGTTAGCACCTTAGGAGTCCCGTGCAGCGCCTGATTTTACGCCGCAATCACCTTTAGGGGCGATGCAACCCAACATCGCTCGAGGTGGCGAGAAGTTGCGCCTGGCGATAGAATTTGCGCACCGCCAATTCTAGCACCCCAAGCGGGGCTATACCCAATTTCACCCCCTTTTTATTTTATAGACAGACTTTTCAGACAAAAGAAATACTGTAACTTCTTAAACATTCATAGTCAGGAAAACATTCACACTTTAACACACATTTTCATACAAACTGAAATTCCAGCATTTTTTTAAAGTTCCTTTCACTCAGCAAATCTTGTGTTTTATTTGTCTCGGCACAGACATTAATAACTTCCATGTCGGTAAAGCTTTAAGTTTCTCTTTTTTTTTCTCTTTTTACATCGGTGTCTCAGCAGCTTTTCTGTTTTTTTCCTTCCTTTGCTGAGTTTTCAGATTGGTTCGCTTGCAAATTAGATCTTTTTCCTTCTCTATCTCTCCCTCTCTCTCCTGCACTTTATGCTTAACCACCCAGCTATGTTTCCCTCTTAACCCGTTGTGTTTTTTCTGAGACAGACTTTCCGGAATAAATTTTATCACTTTTTCAAAGGGAACTCGGTCTCTTTTGATTAAACGTTCCGTCAATAATACCTGTACTTCCTCCACACAGGCACCTCTGTCTAACTTACTCTTATATGCATTAACACAACGTTTACTAGCCATTTCGTGATTTTCTTAACAGACCTCTAATATCAATAACTATCGGCACACAATTCACAGGCACTCCCCATTCCCCACGGGGTTTATCCCTCCTCAAGAGCAGCAGCTGATCAGGAAGCTACTTTCGAGGTCCGATCTATTACACAATACTAGCCGTTTTGTCTTGTCCCATCTGGGGTGCCAATTTGTAAGATCTTATAGATCTCTGAGTTCTTGGACAAGACACCAATAGGCAGCAGCCAGTATGTTTAAGCAATAGATCAAGATTTATTAAGCATACAGCATAATGTATTTAATATTAGGCGATAGTTTTAACAAGTAGCTCGCAACCCTAGGTCTCTGGAACCTCTCGGACACAGATGATGTCGTCTTAAGCCTGTTCCTTTGTCCTCGCAGTACGTCTGTGTGAAGTTGTTCTTTGGGTATCGAGGTTTTAACCCTTTTCTTATCAAAAGTTGGTTTGGCCAGTGTCCATATATGGTCTTTAACAAAATCACCTTTTTAATTGGTTCTAATGGTCAAAATATCATTGTCACTCAGACTAAGGTAGCATCCTGCCTTTCCAGTATTTTTCCACCAACTTTGCCATGTTCAGTGTTATCTTGTTTATAGTTTTGTTAAGTGAATTCTAAGCTCTATACAGCATTATAATATGTTATTTAATGATTTAACCTTCACTCGCAGCCTGTGGCTGTTTGTTATCAAAACTTAGTCAAAACTGCTTTTGACTGTGCAGCTACATTTTGAACAAGTTTTCTAGTTACCCAGGAGTAATTATGGGTAATATTATTTGGTCAATGGCTACACTTGAAGTGATACATACATGATTCTCGTCGACTAAATATCTTTAAATATCAGCCTTTCGTACATCAGTGAGCGTGCAATGCTCACTGGGCGTCTGATCTGCAAAATCATTGTTGTCCCCTGCCTTAGCACCTCGCCCCAACAGCGACAGGGTGAGGCAGCATCAAGCAGGCAGATGGCGGCTCCAGGGGCGCTCCTTGAAGGGATCACTTGCAGCTGTCAGGTTAGTGCTGTTTCACTGCTTGTTTGTCAGTTTGACATTGTGCAACAGTTTCATTCAGACATTTAAAGGTTGCTTAGTATCAGGAGTGTTGTGGCTACTAACAATTAGATACATTTATTCTCACAACATATCAAAGTTCTGTACTTGGTTATATTAATGGGAGCTATACTGGCAGATGACTTTGCCCTCCAGGATCTATGGCGGAGGGAGCGGAGGCAGCGAGAAAGATTGGAACATGTGGCCAGAGGGAGGAAGAGCTCTCAACAGAAGGCCTTACCCTCCGAGGGTATTCCGACAGCACTTCTCCTACCTTCAATAAAGCGAGGAGCAGTGTATTAGATGGCTCCACAACATCAAGGTGGTGGTCACAGAACTCTGCCACCTCCTCCAAACAGACCTCCAGCCTCACACCAAGATGAGTTAAACCCCAGATCCCTTTTCTCACCACATACCCATCATGCCATCCCTCTGTCATGCCATATCACAGTGTCCTCCTCGGTGAAAAGTTGAAATGAGACCACAAAATATTGCAAACTCCTGTGCTCACTGACCTACATTGGCTCCCAGTTAAGCAATGCCCCAATTTTTAAAAATTCTCATCCTTGTTTTCAAATCCCTCCATGGCCTCGCCCCTCCCTATCTCTGTAATCACCTTCAGCCTCACAACCCCCCAAGATATCTCCGCTCCTCTAATACTGCCCGCTTGAGCATCCTTGATTATAATCGCTCAACCATTGGTGGCCGTGCCTTCTGTTGCCTAGGTCCTAAGTTCTGGAATTCCCTGCCTAAACCTCTCTACCTCACTTTCCTCCTTTAAGACGCTCTTTGACCAAGCTTTTGGTCACCTGCCCTAATTTCTCCTTATGTGGCTCGGTGTCAAAATTTTTGTCTTATAATTCTCCTGTGAAGTGCCTTGGGACATTTTACTATGTTAAAGATGCTATATAAATACACATTGTTGTTGAATACATTTATACACAAAACATATCATACATATCACAATCATTCCAATAACTAATGACCCTTGTGCTTGCCATAGTGCCACTGTGTGCAAGGCGTGAGATGTGGGTGTAAGTGCTGGTAGGTAGAGATTGTTGGTGTGTGAGTGCTGGGGGTCTGGTGCTTTGGGCAGTGTGTGAAGCTTGTGGTGCAGATGGTGGTACGTAGCATTTGGTGAAGCATTCAATCACCCTGACCACCCGACTGAGGTGGATCTGCCATAAGCACGCCTGCTTCAGTCCTTTGGCTCCTTCTCCTTGTTGTGCTTCTCTTTGCTGAGGCAGCTGCACAGCCAGCAATGCTGAGAATGAGGTGCTGCTGCATCAATGAACCTTCCCTTTAAGTACTGAGAAAAGCCTGTGGCAATGATGACTTGTGATTAGACTGCACCCGATATTGGTCAGTGCTTTGAGTTTAATGCCACTGAGCTAGGCCATTAGCGCTTGATTTAGTGCTCCAATCCTTTCTTTGAGCAATGAGACGGAATTTTGTGTGCAGTCTGAATCATTAGTGCCTGGCGCTAAATCTCAAACTTTTCTAAAGTTACCACCCATTCCTGGGCTATAATGAATTTAACCAACACCATGTTATACTGTAACATTTTACAAACATTCTCAAAGGGCCAACATCCTTATGAAAAAAAAGTTGGCAAACCTTTGTTTATCAGCACAAAATGTCAGTTTAAAATGATTGGTCATGTTACTTGTGCTTGTCATTATCATAATGAAAATAAAGCACAGCTGTGCAGGACTTTCTGTCCCATCAAGTGACAAAAAATCCAAATATTCTATCATGAAGGCAGTTCGCTTTTAAAAAAAAACTGAAGGAGGAACACTGACTTACTAAAATTCAGTACTGAAAGTACCAAATGTAGGGAACAATTTTATTACCATCTGCATTAATGTAGACACTAATAGTGATTCAGTGCAAAGTATTACAAAAAATATATTGCATTTATTGGCATGCCAAAGCTGCAAATATTATCAGATGAATATGAAAATTCAATTTTTATAATCTATTGCACAGTCACTGCAGGTATGCAAAGAAAGAAAGATAGTCTTTATCTAAAACTGATCACACCATTTTTAAAATTAATTTGGAAAAACAGCATTTGTTCCATTTGGGAGCTTCCATCTTCACTGAGAACAGAGGTGCTTCTATTATCTTGTTCCAAACCAATACAAATAGTTAAATGGTGACACAGCTCCTCTGCAATGCCACAAGTAAGCCAGCTCAAAGCAATGAGGTCAATTATTGGGGGGAATTTTCCCAGCCCTGAGGAGGTGGGTTTGGAGGTGGGACTGCCGGGAAAATGGCAGAAACTTGGAGCAGGTACCAACCCTGCTCCCAACCCGCCTCCGTTCCATCTTCCCGGGAGGTGGGTCCCCAAGTTGCGCAGGGACCCGTCTCTTCGAGGTGGGAAGGGGATTAGAGCCAATTTGAGGCTTTTCCCCATTTTGCACCTGCAATTGCGGGCTTCCCGATGGCTGTGAACCTTGCTAGGGGCAGCGAGGCGAGCAGTGGGTCTGCAGGGGTGAGAGGAGTCAAACTGACAGATGTAGAGGTGAGTGATGGGTGCAAGTGTGGACAGGTAAGTATGAGAGGTGAGTGTAAAGTGTTGGAAAAAGTTTCCTTACCTTTGCTTCTTCCTGTAGGCTTTGACCCTTGGGGATCCAGAGGTGCCTCATCTCAACGGCAGAGATGACAGAATGGCTGCTGCATTCTCAGATGCTGCAGCCATCTGCTTTCTGCTGAGGAGAGAGGTCTTGGTGAGCCTTTGTGCAAGGGCTCACCTTAGAACAGAGATTGTCAGTGTTTGACAGCTTCTCAAAGCTCAACTCATCTCAGCTGGCAAAATCCAGCCCATTGTCTCTTTTACGCCCCAGAACTAGGCATTGGCGTGTCATAATGTGAAAAATGGGCAGAAATCAATCCCAACTGATCTCATCGTCAACATCCTGGTGGTCATTATTGACCACAAGCTTAATGGATCAGCCATGCTAACACTGTGACTACAACAGCAGGGCAGATGCTGGGTATTCTGCGATGAGTAAACCACCTTCGAACCCCAAAAAAGCTTCTCCACCATCTACAAGACTCAAGACAGGAAGGTGATACCTGTTGTTACATAGGCAACTATGTGGAACTGACTTACCATGAAAATCGACCCCAGTCACGCTGAATAATATAACTACACATGTTTTATCTGTTAAAACCTAGGAGATACCTGTTAACAATTTTAATTAAGAACATCTTATAAATGAGCTTTCAATCTTAATATCCTATTTCTTGTAAAATAGCTTTCAATTCAGGAAAGTACAAAAAGGATCAGTAAAATTCGATAAGGCCCAAAAACAGGTGCGGGGATCATGATGCACGATCTGCCCGTGCCTGTTGAAGGTGATGCAGGCACCGCGTGACATTCGTGCTGCCTGCTAATTAACATGGCTGAAGCGTTGAGCCCAGTGCTGAGAACGCTGCTGGTTGGCTGAGTGCTCAGCAGGGGGCCCATGTTCATGGAAAGTGAACTCTATTTATAGCTAACCTGCAGTTTTAAAATGCAGTCTCCACTTCTTAAAGGGGAGGTGCTTTCTGAACTAAGCACCTCATTGTAATTGTTATAAAGGAAACTGCAAGGTAGCTGTAGCTCAACAGGGGAGAGAAAGGGCACCTCGGTTTTCGGACACAGCACTGGGGGCCTTGGTCAGGGGGTCAAAAGGAGGAGACCCTCTACCCGCAGGGGGCCAGGAGGCCATCCAGATTGACAGTGGGAGCAGATTGCTGAAGCGATTAGTGCCACCAGTCTTTCCCCCAGCAACTGGATCCAGTACCAAAAGAAGTTCAATGACCTTACTCGAGTGGTCAAGGCCAGTGAATGCATCTTTAAATGCCATATTTCACCAATTGCACCACTAGCCTCACACTCTGCTCAATGCACTACACCCCCATCCCCACCTACCAACAATCTCGATCAATTACGGCACATTCCTCACAATCATAGCTTCACCTCACCCTCAAACACTTACCATTGTTGCAAGCTTCATACCCACATCTCACAGCTTGCACACACTGCCAGCTATTCAACCATGGCAGGCACATCACCCAAACACATTGCATCACACTCACTGACACACTTTCCTTTCTCTTGCTGGCCAAGGTGGCACATAACTAGAGCCAGCAGCAGCTAGCAGACAGGGGGGCAGGCACGGCTGCATATCCTGAACCAGCTGGAGGAGACAGTGGTAGACATAAGACATAAGACATAAGAAGTAGGAGCAGGAGTAGGCCATATGGCCCCTTGGGCCTGCTCTGCCATTCAATAGGATCATGGCTGATCCGAACCTAGATTCACATCCACTTCCCTGCCCGCTCCCCGTAACCCCTAATTCCCTTATCAGCTAGGAAACTGTCTATCTCCGTTTTAAATTTATTTAATGTCACAGCTTCCACAGCTCTCTGAGGTAGCAAAGTCCATAGATTCACCACCCTCTGAGTGAAGAAGTTTCTCCTCATCTCAGTTTTGAAAGGGCAGCCCCTTACTCTAAGATTATGCCCCCTAGTTCTAGTCTCACCCATCAATGGAAACATCCTCCCCACATCCACCTGATCAAGCCCCCTCACAATCTTATATGTTTCGATAAGATCGCCTCTCATTTTTCTGAATTGCAATGAGTAGAGGCCCAACCTACTCAACCTTTCCTCATAAGTCAACCCCCTCATCTCCGGAATCAACCGAGTGAACCTTCTCTGAACTGCCTCGAGAGCAAGTATATCTTTTCTTAAATATGGAAACCAAAACTACGCAGTATTCCAGGTGTGACCTCACCAGTACCCTGTACAACTGAAGCAAGACTTCCCTGCTTTTATACTCCATCCCCCTTGCAATAAAAGCCAAGATTCCATTGGCCTTCCTGATCACCTGCTGTACCTGCATACTAACCTTCTGTGTTTCATGCACCAGGACCCCCAGATCCCTTTGTACTGTAGCACTTTGCAGTTTCTTTCCATTTAGATAATAACTTGCTCTTTGATTTTTTCTGCCAAAGTGCATAACCTCACACTTTCCAACATTATATTGCATCTGCCAAATTTCTGCCCACTCACTTAGCCTGTTTATGTCCTTTTGCAGGTTTTTTATGTCCTCCTCACTCACTGCTTTCCCTCCCATCTTTGTATCGTCGGCAAACTTGGATACGTTGCACTTGGTCCCCTCCTCCAAATCGTTAATATAGATTGTAAAGAGTTGGGGTCCCAGCACTGACCCCTGCGGAACACCACTAGTTACTGATTGCCAACCCGAGAATGAACCATTTATCCCCACTCTCTGTTTTCTGTTAGATAGCCAATCTTCCACCCATGCCAGTATATTACCCCCAATCCCGTCATTGGAGGGGCCATCACTGAAGCCGTGGTGATCGGCGAGGCTGAAAACATTGATGATGATGGTATGCTCAGAGCTAATCCTCCTTCTCACATCCCACTTCCCCTCATCCCACAATCTCTTCTTACTTACAAGCTACTGATGGTGTAAGCATGCACATCTTGCTCTCCCCACCCCCACCCCCCTCCCTGCTTCGCCACAACCCTACCCTTGTGCCTTTCTCCTTTCAGATACCCAAGAAGCATACAACATTATTACAGGGCTGGATAGGATTTTCCATTAGCTGGGGAGTCTAGAACCAGGGGCCACAGCCTCAAGATAAAGGGTAGGCCATTCAGGACTGAGATGAGAAGAAATTTCTTCACACAGAGGGTGGTGAATCCTTGGGATTCTCTACCCCAGAGGGCTGTGGAGGCTCAGTCATTGGATATATTCAAAACAGAAGTCGATAGATTTCTGACTAGTAAGGGCATCAAGGGTATGGCGATAGGGCCGGTGAATGGAGTTGAGGCAGGAGATCAGCCATGATCTCATTGAATGGTGGAGCAGGCTCAAAGGGCCGATTGGGCTGCTCCTGCTCTTATTTCTTATGTTCTTATGTTCTTATGTTCTAAAGAACTGCCACCAGCCCAGCCAGGGCAGAAAAAAGAGGAGAGTGATGGAGAAGAGGCACCGTCACTTGATCTGACACTCACAGGCAACTGCTCAGAAAATGGCACTGCGCGTAGTTTAGAGGGTCGTATAGAGGCGAGATCTGCACTTGGTGAGTCACCAGGCACGAGAGGCCTGCAGCCAGGGCAGGGGAAAGGATAGCACAGTTGCCAGCTCCCCAGAGGGCGAGGTCACACAGGAGTTCTGCTGCAGAGGAGTCAGATGAGGACTTCAGTGGGGCAACCCTCAGAAGAAGGATGATGGGCATGCACACAGAAATGCTTGGTGCATTGGCAAGTCTGCCAGAGAGCCTGTTGTCACTGTCAAGGAGCATGGAGGAGTCCGGCCCCAACTTCGCACAGGGCTTTGCGCAGACCCTGGAGCCAATGATTTCCAGCATGGAAGTGATGAGCAACTCCATTAGAGCATTTGTGGACCCAACCATGATGCAGGGTCTGATGGGCAATGTCTCAGCTTCCATTGCAGCACAGGCAGAAGCCACCCAACGTCTGAGTGCTGCAGTGGAATCTCAGACCTCTGTCGTGCAGGCTTAGCTTGATGCCACACAAGCTCCGGCTGCTGCCATCATGGCTGCGTTTACCAGTGTGGAAAGGGGCTTGCAGGGTGTCACAGCAATCCAGCAATCTGTCCTCCAACAGATTACTAGGCTGAGGCACCACCCTGGGGGAGTGGCAGTGGCTCTGTGGACCACGAACCTGCTGTCCTCTCTCAGGATGACAGCCTTCGTACTTCCACCACTGCCACCCTGCCAGTGCCCTTGCTGTTGCCTGTCAGCCAGCCAGCCCAGACTGCTGCCGCCCATGCTCAGGTGGTGCAGTCCACAGCTGGGCCCTCTAGGCCCAGAGCTGCTCGAGGTCATCCTGCAAGGCCATCTGCAGTCTCCCCCACTGAAAGTCTGCAGCCTTTCACCAGCCCTGCTGTAGCCCAGTGGGGTAGCACTTCGTAGTAGCACTAGGACAGGCAAAAGCACACAGAAGACAGGCACTAAGGGAATGCACAAGGGTGATTAGTTGACATTGTTATGTAGTATTGGAATGAATCATTTATAAATTATGTTAGGAATGTTTGTTTTGTGGTGGTTTTCATTTCAGCATTGTGGCCAAGAGGATGTTGTAATGTTCTGTGACAGAGGAATGGTAAGGTGGGGAAGTGTTGAGCAACAGGGATCTGGAGTTTCATTTGGTGAAGTGGAGTCTGATGATGCACTCACGGACAGCTCGTCAGAATGTGGATTTACAGGCTGCCTCTTCCCTTCCTCCTCCTTCTCCTCTTCCTCCTCCTATGATGGCAAGGGCTCTGCCGTCATGATGACCAAGCTGTGGAGGATGCAGCAGACCACCACGTATTGGGAAACCCACTCCGGCGAGTACTGGAGGGCTCCTCCCGAGCGGTTAAGGCAGCAAAACCATTGCTTCAGCACCCCTATGGTCTGCTCTATGACGTTCCTTGTGATAGCATGACTGTCATTATATGATTGCTGGCCACGAGTGGTGAGTTTGCGGAGGGGAGTCATCATCCAGATGTAGAGCAGAAAGCCCTTATCGCCTAGCAGCCACTCTC
Source organism: Somniosus microcephalus (assembly GCF_052327205.1). NCBI lineage: Eukaryota > Metazoa > Chordata > Chondrichthyes > Squaliformes > Somniosidae > Somniosus > Somniosus microcephalus. The sequence goes on from NC_140997.1 coordinate 69,352,455, forward strand.
GGGTTCAACGTGGATAACAGACTGGTGCAGGATGAAGGCATCATGACTGCTGCCAGGATAGTGGGCATTCACCATTATGATGTGCTGGGCGTGGTCGCACACCAACTGCACATTAAGTGGTACCCTTTGCGGTTATAGAATATCTCACCATTGAGATGCGGCACCTGCAAAGCCTTGTGTGTGCAGTCGATGGCGCCCTGTTCCATGGGGAAACCTCATATCCTGACAAAGCCACGTGCACGCTCCTCCTGCTTCTCGCTGTTTAGAAAGAAGACAATGAAGTGCCCTCTCTTTGGGTACAGAGCCTCTGTGACCTCCCGGATGCAGCAAACTGCGAGATTTTTGCTATGTCGCTTGTTTCAGCCTGGAAGAATCCGCCGTGAAAAATTCAGGGCCACAGTCACCTTGAGGGCCACTGGCAGGGCCGGTGTCGCCCTGCTCTGAGGCTGCAGGTCTGGTCCAAGAGGTGACAGAGTTCTGTGACCACCTCCTTGTTGAAGCGGAGCTGACAAACACACTGCTCCTGGCTTAGGTGCAAGTAGGAGAAGTGCATCCTGAAGACCCTAGGTGGGTAAGGCCTCCTGCTGAGAGCCCTCCTCCCCCTAGCCAGTACAGGAGAAATAATCAACTTACCTGCAGGTTGGATGTTTCTGTTTAAGTAGCGCTGGCGGGGGGTCCCTCGTGCAGCTGAAGGCATGTTTAGCTGGGCATGTTTAGGAAAGAGCGTTGAATGGAGCGGCAGGTCATGCGTCAAATCAGTGTTACACGCTGACTAACATCATGATCTGCCTACTCTACATACTGCCGGTGCACACATGTACCAAGATGGGACAGTGAATCACAGTCTGCTTTCTCCAGCATGGTTGAATGCATGCTGCAGGATCCTGGATCAGCAGAGTATGGTTTACTCCACACTGATGAAAGTGATGGTGAACAGCGCGGGCCATGCCGGAAGTGAGACGGAGGCCAATTCTTTTAATAAACCGGCCATAACTACCGTCATAAGGTGCTGAATTGCGGTCAAGTTCTAAATGACAGCAATTAGGAAAAATCCCATTCCAAGGAAAGCTAAGAGATCTTAGAGACTTGGAGCAGATTAATGGAGTCGAGAATACAGATTTAAACAGATAGATTCATTGCATTTCCCTCCTTTACTGGAGTTTGAACAATCTGATATAATCGAAACTCAACTGCGTGCGGTTCAACATGGAACTTGTTGAAACACTTAATTGTAAACAACTAAAATATAACACTAAAGTATACTGGGGTAAGCCTACTAAACACGCATTGTGGAAAGGGTAAATTACTTCATGTTAAATAAGCAAGTTTGCTTTTCATAGCTTTAAATAATGTAAATCACTTTTTTAATGTAATCAGCCAAGTGTTTGGGTTTTAGCATATAGCCATATTTAGAATAATCTGCACTGTAAATTAATTTTCTGTAGGACATCTCATCACAGATTTGATATCACAATCTTTTCACCTTTGAGCACCAGCATTTACTACAGCAAAATCATCATGGAAATATAAGTATCCCTTCATAGAATCATTAAATTTATGGCACAGAAGGCAATTCAGGCCATCATGTCTGTGCCGGCCAAAAAAGAGCTATTCAGCCTACTCCCTTTCCAGCACTTGGTCCATAGCCTTGTAGGTTACGGCACTTCAAGTGCACATCCAAGTACTTTTTAAATGCGCTGAGGGTTTCTGCCTCTACCATCCTTTCAGGCAGTGAGTTCCAGACCCCCACCACCCTCTGGGTGAGAAAATTTCTCCTCAACTCCCCTCTAATCCTTCTACCAATTACTTTAAATCTATGCCCCCTGATTATTGACTCCTTGGCTAAGGAATATAGGTCCTTTCTGTCCACTCACATTAGCCCCCTCATAATTTTATACACCTCAATTAAATCTCCCGTCAGCCTTCACTATTCCAAAGAAACCAACCCCAGCCTATCCAATCTTTCCTCATAGCTAAAATTCTCCAGTCCTGGCGACATCCTTGTAAATCTCCTCTGTACCCTCTCTAGTGCAATCGCATCTTTACTGTAATGTGGTGACCAGACCTGTATGCAGCACTCTAGTTGTGGCCTAACTAGTGTTTTATACTGTTCAAGCAGAACCTCCCTGCTCTTATATTCTATGCCTTGTCTAATAAAGGAAAGTATCCGTATGCCTTCTTAATCACCTTGTCTACCTGTCCTGCTACCTTCAGGGATCTGTGGACATGCACTCCAAGATCCCTCTGTTCCTCTACACTTCTCAGTATCCTACCATTTATTGTGTATTCCCTTGCCTTTTTAGCCCTCCCCAAATGCATTACCTCACACTTCTCTAGATTGACTTCCATTTACCACTTTTCTGCCCACCTGACCAGTCCATTGCTATCCTCCTGCAGTCTACAGCTTTCTTCCTCACTATCAACCACACGCCTAATTTTTGTATCCTTCTGCAAACTTCTTAATCATGCCCCCTACATTCAAGTCTAAATCATTGATACAGATCACAAAAAGCAAGGGACATAGTACTGTGTCCTGCAGAACCCCACTGGAAACAGTCTTCCAGTCACAAAACACCCGTTGACTATTACCCACTGCTCCCTGCCACTGATCTAATTTGGATCCAACTTGCCACTTTCCCTTGGATCCTATGGGCTTTTACTTTTCCAACCAGTCTGCCATGTGGGACCTTGCCAAAAGCCTTGCCTTGACTTTTAGCCATTCTGATTTTATTGTAAACATTTTTTTTTCAGCAGTCTTGTTTTATAATTCTGTCATTTTATTTTCTGATACAGGTAAATTTGCCATCATGCAGCGTACATAGTCAACATGTGCTTCTTCCACCTTTGCTTCATAGTTTGGTTGATGGGTCCTTGAGAGTCAGTCTGCGAATGGCATTCATAACATATTTTTGAACCTTTAAGCTCAGATTCAGCACATATTGTAGTGCTGTGGATAATGGCTTTTTCATAATGCTCTCAAGTGGTTTGTAGCCAGTTTCCAATTCCATCCTTTATCCATTCACACACATCACGATAGCCTACACCTTCTCCATTTGTCCATTAATCTTTTGTACTTCAATCAGTATGCATGTGGTATAAACTATAAGTTTGCCATCTTGAAGGATCACAGTACCTAACCTACCTTTGATGTATCAACTTGTTGTGTGAGCTCTTTTCTGGTGTCAAAATACAGTAACACTGGTCTGGACATTTTATGATCTGCTCCTTTGTTTCTTCACAAGGTTTATCAAGGTGGCGTCTCATTTGAAATGTACATCCTTTTCCATCACCTACATTATGCTTGGGAGCAAATTTCATAGCATAGTTCAGCATACCCATGATCTCAAGCTCTTCTCTTTGGAGACTTTCTTTTTAGAACAACATTGACCTTTCTAGGATCTGCTTCAAGATGAAGAGCGGTAACTGTGTCCAAAATACATCACGTTTGTAACGGCAACTTGCATTTTGTCCGTATTGACCTTTCCATTTTTCCCTGTCAAATCTAAGGTAGTGCTCTGAGGCATTTATTGTGTGCTCTGAACAGCAAAACATCTTTCAGTCAAACTTTGATTCCCTTGAGTCTGTCTGGAACTCTGTACACGTTTCACTGGAACACTTCTCATGTGGGTAAGATTCCAAATGACATGCTTGTGAATCTCCCAACATCTAAGTAGAGAGAGTTTCCTCATCAGGAACCACTTATCAAAATCCTTAATTTGTATTCTTGATGAATACTCATGCATCAGCAATTTTATGTGTAATGCCTTCAGTTGTTAGAACTGGGTAGTGTTCCCTCATGAATGATTTGTTTAAGTCCCTGGGATCGATGAATATATGAATCAGATCAGAGTTTTTCTTATCCACCTTACCATAGAGTTAACCCATGGTATTGGCTATATTGCTTTTTTTTTTATTATGTCCATTTGGATTCATATATTCCTGTTTTTTCTTTAATTTACCATGTAATGTCAGGAGCATTCTCCTAGTTGATGGCACGACTGGATTTAGCTTCATTTTGTTGTCACCTGACATGCAACCAAAACCATCAGTCACATCATTGCACTATTTGAGCATGTTTGTAGGTGAAGTATTGGTAACCTGGTCTTATGTTCTCTGGATTATTAGTCCAGGCCTCTGGATTACCAGTCCACTAACATGACTGTTACGCCACCATAGAGAATTTGAAACCAGGTCTATCTTAACACTTCCTGTTAGCAGGCCTAGTTACACAAAACTCCAGCATATATCTTTTTTCCCCAGTGTGCAAAAGCCAGTTGAAATTGTTCTTCCAGCTTTACGTTGTGTTCAGTGAATGATTCCAGTTCAGTCGGCAATGGCTGTAACGAATGTCGTAGTGCTGCCATGTTATGGCACTGGCTTGTGCATTAGTGTTGAGCTTAAGTTGATTTTAGTGTTGGCAATTGTCATGTTTTGGGACCTTTTGATCCTTTACAACAGAAAAGCTTTGGAAGAGAGTTATCCTTGAGTGGTGTGGTTTAAATCAAAGTGGGTTCACACAGGCTTAAAATTCTCTATGGTAGAGTAATGGTCCTGTTACTGGACTGGCAATCCAGAGGCCTGGACTAATAATCCAGAGAACATGAGTTCAAATTCCACCATGGCAGTTTGTGAATTTGAATTCAGTTAAAAAAAAAACGAATTCTAGAAATAAAAAGGTGGAATCAGTAAAAATGATCACAAAGCTGTCCAATTGGGTTAACTAATGTCCTTTAGGGAAGGAAATCTGCCATCCTTACCCAGTCTGGCCTATATGTGACTCCAGTCCCACACCAATCTGATTGATTCCTAACTGCCCTCTGAAATGGCCTAGCAAGCCACTCAGTTGTATCAAACTGCTACAAAAAAGAAGAATAAAACTCAGCTGCGACCAAAGTCCTCCTCACTAACATCTGGGGACTGTGCCAAAGTTGGGAGAGCTGTCCCACAGACTAGTCAAGCTTGACATAGTCATACTCACAGAAACATACCGATTAGCCAATGTCCAAGACTCCTCCATCACGATCTCTGGGTATGTCCTGTTGCACTGAAAGGACAGACCCACCAGGGGTGGCGGCACAGTGGTATACAGTCGGGTGGCAGTGGCCCTGGGAGTCTTCAACATTGACACCAGACCCTATGAAGTCTCATGGCTTCAGGTCAAACAAGAGCAAGGAAACCTCCTGCTGATGTGCAATTTTTAGGTTCTCACCATGTCTATTGGAGCGAGCCTTTGGCTCAGCAGTAGCATTTTGCCTCGAAGTCAGAAGGTGCAGGGTTTAAAACTCACTCCAGACAGTCCTAGCGTGTGGAGGCCACAGCTCCGGCTTTGAATCCTGGGTTGACATCCAGCGGGATACTCATGTCCTGTGGGTGCGGCGTCCCCACTCTCCTCATTGCATGGTTATGGAAGCCCCTAAAAGATCTCCTGCTGTAATCGGATGAACTACCCCATCGGCTGTTGTAAAGATAGTTACGACCATGGAAGGAGTGTTCATGTCATGACCTGTCAGGCTGATAATCAGACCGCAAATCCTTCCACTACCTCACATTATTCTCCAAGGGAAGAGTGTGAAGATACAATTATACCAACAACCATGTTTCTTTTTCTTTTTAGTGGATATAATCTTACTGCTGACTCCGTGTACATCTTAGCGACCTACGTGGCACATCGGTTCTAGCTGGCAGACATCAGGGAAAAGCTGCTGGCCTTATTCCAAAACTAAACTAGAAGATCACAGAAATAAATTAAAACTAATGGATTACAGAGAATACAGATTCAACGGAGTGGATTTTCAACTTGCTGCCCGGAACTAAAACTGGCATTCCAGCCAGCCGCCCGTTCAAAGGAACTGTGTTATAAACCTCATCATTCATCAAGAAACTACTCGTGAAATAACGCTGGACGGCCAGCTGGTGGCACCGTCCAAGGAGTATAAATGCTCGGGCGTCGGCCCCAGCTTTCCAGGGACATTTTGTAAGACAAGGAACTAGTGAAGTACAACTAGACCTCCATGTTCTGAAACAAGTTGATTAAAGCCTTGCTTTATGCTCAAACCAAGTGCGTAGTGAGTTTTATTATGTCAATTTAATCAACTTGATATCGACTCCACGCTTTGGGTGATTTCGGGAACAGCCAGCTATGACTCGAACCGTAGAAGGGAACTCAGACAAGTAATCGATCCATCATGGAGAAACTACTCAGACCCGCCCGTCTCGACCTGGACCCGAATTCACTTACAGCTGCTAAGGTATGGAAACACTGGTATCGTACTTTCAGCAACTTCCTCAGGGTGTGTGGTGAAAATGTTCCTGATAAATTAGAGATACTTGCTAATTATGTATCCCCTCATGTGTTTGATTATATCGAAGACTGTGTAGACTATAACGCCGCTATCCAAATACTACAGCAGCTATATGTCAAGTCCCCAAATGAAACTTTTGCTCAGCATCTACTGGCCACGACTCGACAACAACCCGGGGAATCACTTGATGAATTCCTTCAGAAACTTTGCAGGTTCAGCAAGGATTGCAATCTTAAAGCTGTTACAGCTGAACAGTACCAGGAGGAGTTAATTTGTGATTCCTTTACTAATGGGATTGCGTCTCCCTTCATACGTCAGCGTCTGTTGGAGAATAAAACCTTCAAGTTACAGGCTGTCTATGACCAGGCACGTTCTCTGGACTTAGCAAAGAGGAATGCAGACACCTATCTTTCACCACGTGCACGGGCTGCTGCTATCACTTTTAGTGACACTTTCGATAGGCCTCGGGCGGAAGCCCTCACGGATGATGACTCCAACCCGGCTGATGACAACCCTACCCTAGAAACCTACACTGATGACGACCCCGCCCTAGCGGCATCTTGGCAATCTGGAAGAAAGTGTTTCATCTGTGGAGGTGCGTTCCATTATAGGAAATTTTGTCCTGCTCGTAACGCGACCTGCAATCATTGCAGCAAGAAAGGTCACTTTTCTAAGGTATGCCAGTCAAGAGCCGCTGTTAGTAAGAAAGGCCACTTTTCTAAGGTATACCGGTCGAGAGCTCCTGTTAGTTTTGCAGCTACTATCTATAAAACTACTCCTCCCCCAAGAACCACTACTAAGGTTACAGCTGTCAAGGGTAAAACTGCCCCTCCTCCCATCACAGCTGTTTCCCCCCAAAGTCTGTCCCATGCAGCCACGAAGGTTTCGGTAAATGGACACATTGAGTGCACTAATCGACTCATGCAGCTCTGACAGCTTCATTAGTGAGCGGGCTGTCAGTAAGTTAAAACTGTGTATTTACCTCTCGGACAGGGAAATTGCAATGGCTCTGATGACACTGACCACCAATTCTTCCGGCTTTTGTCTTGTCGACCTTATTCTCAATGGCCACACTTATTTCTCCACCCAGCTCGGGGTGCTCAAGAACCTATGCAATGATGTGCTCCTGGGACAGGATTTCCAGAAACAACACAAAAGACTCACTTTCAAGTTTGGGGGGTCAAAGCCCTCCTTGTTTGCCAATCTTTCCCCCCGATGTAAGCCCATAGTCACTAAATCACGACGTTTCAGCCAAGATGATTGATCCTTTATCGAGACAGAAATCTCTCACCTTCTAGCTGACAGTATCATTGAGCCATGTTTATCTTCCTGGCGGGCTCAAGTCGTCGTTGTTAAAAATCCTCTGAAGCAACACAAGAAACGTCTTTGCATCGATTATTCACAAACTATTAACCAGTATACCGACCTGGATGCCTGCCCACTACCACGCATCGATGACATGGTCAATAACCTTGCCTACAAGGTATTTTCAACTTTTGATTTAAAGAGTGCGTTAAAGGACTCTGACAAGAAGTATACGGCCTTTGAGGCCAATGGTCAGCTTTACCAGTTTTGTCACCTTCCATTTGGGGTCACCAATCGGGTGGCTGTCTTTCAACGGGCAATGGATGGCCTAGTCAAACAAGAGAACTTAACAGACACTTTTCCATATCTGGATAATATCACCATTGCTGGTCATGGCCAGAAGGAGCACGATGCCAACCTCCAGAAATTTTTTGACGTTCTGTCGTCGCAACTTAACCTTAAATGAGTCCAAATCTGTGAAATCAGTACCATCAGTCAACATCAAGGTGGTCAACCCATTGCATTTCTGTCCAGGACTTTGCAGTGTAGCGAGCTCCATTATCCTCCTGTCGAGAAGGAGGCTACGGCCATCATCGAAACGGTATGTAAATGGAGTCATTTTCTCGCTCGTCGCCATTTCACACTTATAACCGATCAGCACTCTGTGGCCTTTATGCTGGTGGGCAAAGGTGTCATCAAACCAGATCCAGAGCGACTTCATCCGCTTCAGGAGCTCCCTCCCCCCTACGAATCTCGGCTCTCTTCGTCGGGCACTCGGCATGTTCGCCTATTATACGAAATGGATACCCCACTTCTCCGACAAGATCCAGCCCCTGCTTCACTCAAAGTCATTTCCATTAGAGGCAATGGCTATTTCAGCTTTCAACCTCCTCAAGCGACAACTGGAAAAAGCCACGCTTTGTTCCATTGATGAAAATCTTCCTTTTGTGGTCGAGTGCGATGCATCGGATGTGGCGATCTCTGCTACCTTGAATCAAGGTGGTCAACCCATTGCATTTCTGTCCAGAACTTTGCAGGGTAGCGAGCTCCATTATCCTCCTGTCGAGAAGGAGGCTACGGCCATCATCGAAACGGTATGTAAATGGAGTCATTTTCTCGCTCGTCGCCATTTCACACTTATAACCGATCAGCACTCTGTGGCCTTTATGCTGGATAACCAGAAACGCACTAAGATCAAGAATAACAAAATACAGCTCTGGGGGATGGAATTGGCCGCCTTTGGATACACCGTACATTATCGACCCGGCAAAGAGAATGTGGCCACGGATACCCTCACACGGGCATTCTTCTCTTCTATGTCAACTTCGACTCTGGCGGATCTTCATACTGACTTATGCCATCCTGGCGTTACCCGTATGTTGCACTTTGTGCGATCTAAGAATCTCCCATTTTCTATGGAAGATGTGAAAAGAACGTTCTCCTCCTGTAGAATTTGTGCGGAATTAAAACCACAATTCTTCCGTCCATCGGCTGGCTCTCTCAGACACGCTATGCAGCCTATGCAGTGACTCAGCATTGACTTTAAAGGGCCATTGCCCTCCTCAATGCGAAACACCTACTTACTGACTATGGTGGACGAATATTCACGCTTTCCCTTTGCTTTCTCCTGTCCCAATATGCTTACTTCCACAGTGATCAAATGCCTTGATCAAGTCTTTTCCGTTTGCGGTACGGCCAATTTCATCCACTCTGATCGGGGTCCCTCCTTCATGTCAAGCGAACTCAAAAGTTATCTCTCCCAATGGGGAATCGCCACAAGTAAAACGACACTGTACCATCCCATCGGTAACGGACAGGTTGAGAGATACAACGCTATCATTTGGAACACTGTTCGTCTTGCGCTCAGGTCACGCAACCTACCAGACCAGCAGTGGGAAACTATGCTCCCTGACGTGTTGCATTCCACCGGGTCTCTCCTTTCTATGTCTACCAAACTCACACCTCACGAGCGATACTTCAGCTTCCAGCATCACTCCACCCATGGGACGTCTCTACCATCATGGTTGGCAGCTCCCGGCCCCGTGCTGCTCCGAAGATTCGTCCAATCATCTAAAACTGATCCTCTCGTCGATGAGGTAGAACTCACGGACGTCAACCCCACGTACGCGCATGTGTGGTACCCGGATGGCCGGGAGTCCACCGTTTCGCTCTGGGACCTGGCTCCCTGTCCGGCCGGTCCAACAGACCCAACCGATAGAGGGACCCACAGGGATGATGCCGACACTCTACGCTCCCCCGAAGATGATGCCCTACCTGGGGCATCGAGAGATCTGCCAGCTGCCCCACCGGATCCACTCGGGGAGCCGAGCGCTCCCCGTGGGATGGCCACCCGAGGCCAGGACGACGATCAATCCCCAGTTATCAAACAGGATGAAGCCAGTTCTGCGCCTGTGGGGACCCGACCCAGCCTCCCTCGGGTCGATCAGAGCAACACGGGCCCTGTCGATCCACCAGTACAGATCAAGCAGCCCAGGAACCAAGACACGGTCCGGGGAGACGTGCCTTCTAGCCATAAACAAAAATCTAAGAGACTGCGGCTATTCGTGGTCCGCCTGATCCGCTAAGAGGAAGTCGTCGGACTTCCAAATCTTTTAGGCAGGAAGAATGTTATAAATCTCATCATTCATCAAGAAACTACTCGTGAAATAATGCTGGATGACCTACTGGTGGCGCCATCCAAGGAGTATAAATACTCGGGCGTTGGCCCCAGCATGCCAGGGACATTTTGTAAGACAAGGAACTAGTGAAGTACAACTAGACCTCCATGTTCTGAAACAAGTTGATTAAAGCCTTGCTTTATGCTCAAACCAAGTGCGTAGTGAGTTTTATTACGTCAAACTGTGCAACTTATTTTATATTTTATATTTATGTTATTGGTCATCAATATTCTGATAGGAGCAGAGTGCGCCAATATGATTCTAGTAATTTCTGCTATGCAGTTCTTGATTCATTTGCCAGCACTGAGCTCAATACTAGAGGCACAGGCCCAGCTTATATACATAAAGAAAAGCAGTCAAGTTAAATTGAATGAGACCAAGCTAAGCGAGTGTTTCATTAGTGTTGCAGTGTCTCACATTGCTTTATGGTTTAGAGCTTTTAGGATTCATTAGAGTTTCTTTAAAGTTAATCATTAAAATGTTTTGCTTTTCATTAATTGTTTTCCATCAATTTTCTCTTTTCCTCTTCTGAAGGTGCTGGCTCTGTGCTGGGCTATGGATCCGCGTCCATCCTCCCTGATCTTGCTCAAGTGGCAATTATTCAGAACGTGCTGAAAATACGCAGCAGGTCGTTCATCATCTGGAAAGGGAAGAGATAGGTTTACATTGTTTCAGACAAAGAGTCCACAGCCAAAATGTTAACTTGGCATTTCTCCCCTAAATGCTAATGCTCCTGCTGCATTTTTCCAGCATTACTCTGATCGTGTTTTAGATTTCTGCCATTTGTCAGTTTTTTATTCTATTTACCTCTGGCCAATATTCACTCATGAGCCTTAACAATGAGCGTTAGCTAGCTATTCTACTGCATGAGGCATGACAGCCATGCCTGATGCTGCCCTTACCCAGCAGCTACATGTACCGACTTCAAGCAAGGGACGCAGGATAGGAGAAAAGGCTCTGGCCTAGAAATTCTGTAGGCCCCCGAAAACAGGCGCAGGGAACGCGAGGTGATAGCAACCTGTGCCCGTTCAAAGGTCTGCAGGAACTTCGTGCTGCCTGCTCATTTGAATGATTGTAGCATTCAGCCCAGTGCAGAAGGCACTGCTGAGTGGCTGAACGCTCAGCAGGGGGCACAGGTTCATGCGAGGCTAGCTCCAATTTAAGCTAGCCTGCACTACTCAAAGGCAGTCTGCACCTCTTAAAGGAGGTACATTCTGCCTGCAACAGGTGATTGAAGTGGCCGGGAAGAGAGTGGACAAGAAAGTTATAATGATGGCACAACAGAGGAGAGAGCGTGCACCAAGGTTCTCCGATGCAGCACTGGAGGCCTTGGTCCAGGAGATCAACTCCAGGAGAGAGGTCCTCTTTCCACAGGGGGCCAGGAGGCCCTCTAGGAAACAGACCAGAATGCAGTGGGAGCAGATAGCCACTGTGGTAAATGCCAGCGATGTAGCCTGAGGACGTGGACACAGTGCAGGAAGAAGTTTAATAAGAACATAAGAAATAGGAGCAGGACATACGGCCCCTCGGGCCTGCTCCGCCATTCAATAGGATCATGGCTGATCTGAATCTAGATTCACATCCACTTCCCTGCCCTCTCCCCATAACCCCTAATTCCCTTATCTGCTAGCAAAATGTCTATCTCCATTTTAAATTTATTTAATGTTGCAGCTTCCACAGCTCTCTGGGGTAGCAAATTCCATAGATTTACTACCCTCTGAGTGAAGAAGTTTCTCCTCATCTCAGTTTTGAAAGGGCAGCCCCTTATTCTAAGATTATGCCCCCTAGTTCTAATCTCACCCATCAGTGGAAACATCCTTACCGCATCCACCCGATCAAGCCCCCTCACAATCTTATATGTTTCGATAAGATCGCCTCTCATTCTTCTGAACTCCAATGAGTAGAGTCCCAACCTACTCAACCTTTCCTCATACATCCACCCCCTCATCTCTGGAATCAACCGAGTGAACCTTCTCTGAACTGCCTCGAGAGCAAGTATATCTTTTCTTAAATATGGAAACCAAAACTGCACGCAGTATTCCAGGTGTGGCCTCACCAATACCCTGTATAACTGCAGCAAGGCTTCCCTGTTTTTATACTCCATCCCCCTTGCAATAAAAGCCAAGATTCTATTGGCCTTCCTGATCACCTGCTGCACCTGCATACTAACTTTTTGTGTTTCATGCACCAGGACCCCCAGATCCCTTTGTACTGTAGCACTTGCAGTTTCTCTCCATTTAGATAATAACTTGCTCTTTGATTTTTTCTGCCAAAGTGCATAACCTCACACTTTCCAACATTATATTGCATCTGCCAAATCTCTGCCCACTCACTTAGCCTGTCTATGTCCTTTTGCAGGTTTTTTATGTCCTCCTCACTCACTGCTTTCCCTCCCATCTTTGTATCGTCGGCAAACTTGGATATGTTGCACTTGGTCCCTTCCTCCAAATCATTAATATAGATTGTAAAGAGTTGGGGTCCCAGCACTGACCCCTGCGGAACACCACTAGTTACTGATTGCCAGCCTGAGAACGAACCATTTATCCCAACTCTTTGTTTTCTGTTAGATAGCCAATCTTCCATCCATGCCAGTATATTACCCCCAATCCCGTGATTTTTTAACTTGATCAGTAATCTTTTGTGTGGAACCTTGTCAAATGCCTTTTGGAAGTCCAAATACACTACATCCACTGGCTCCCCTTTATCCACCCTGTATGTTACATCCTCAAAGAATTCGAGCAAATTTGTCAAACATGACTTCCCCTTCGTAAAACCTCACATGACCTCACATGAGTGGTCAAGGTCAATGAATTCATCTTCAAATGCCATATCCCACCATCTGCCCCATGAGCCTCACACACTGCTCAATGCACCACACCCCCATCACTCACCTACCAACAATCTCTACCAAACACGACTCATACCTCACATTCATAGCTTCACCTCACCCTTACACACTTACCACTGCTGCAAACCTCACACCCACATCTCACAGCTTGCGCACACTGCCAGCTATTCAATTATGACAGGTTTATCAACCAAACACAATACACCGCACTCACTGACACACTTCCCTTTCTCTTGCAGGAAAAGATGGCGCATAACCGACAGAACTTAACCGGTGGGGAACAGGCTCACCTGCATCACCTCACCCCCGTGAAGGAGACGGTGCTGGCCATTCTTGGGAGGGGCATGGCTGAGCCTGTGGCCAGTGGCAGGACTGAAAGAGTACAGGATGCCAGTATCCTCATACTTTATCCTCCTTCTCACATCCAACTTCCCCCTCATCCCACAATCTCTTCTGACTTACAATCTGCAGATGGTGTAAGCATGCCCCTCTTACTTCCCCCCCGCTCCCCTCAACACAACCTTATCATTGTGCCTTTCTCATTGCAGACACCCAAGAAATCCAGCCAGTGCTTCAACAAGAGGGAGAAGAGAGTGAATAAGAAAAAGAAACACCGTCACTCGATTTCACACTCCCTGCCACCAGCTCAGATACTGACACTCTGCGCGTACTTTAGAGGATAGGTTAGATGTAGAATCTGCACGTGGCGAGACACCGGGCACGAGTAGCCAAGCCTGTGGCCAGCACAGGGCTGAAAGAATAGAAGATGCCAGCATCCTCATATGTTTTCCTCCTTCTTACATCCCACTTCCCCCTCATCCCACAATCTCTTCTGACTTACAAGTTGCACATGGTGTAAGTGGACTGCAGCCAGGGCATGTGCCATCTCGCCGGAGGGTGAGGTCGTACACGAATTCTGCTGCACAGGACTCAGATGAGGGCTTCGATGGGGCGGCCTACAGAAGAACACTGATGGGTTTGCACAATGAGATGCTTGGTGCATTGGCAGGCCTGAATGCAATATCAAGGAGGTGTCTAGCTCTTGCACAGGGCTTTGAGCAGAGCTTGGAGCCCATCCTTTCCAGTGTGGAACCAACCATCATGCCGCGTCTGATGGCCGAAGTCTCAGTTTCCGTTGCAGCACAACAGAAGCCACCCAACGTCTGAGTGCTGCAGTGGAAGCTCAGCCTAAGTCATGCAGGCTCAGCTTGCTGTCACACAAGCACAGACTTTAGCAGTGTTGAAAGGGGCTTGCAGGGTGTCACAGCAGTCCAGCAATCTTTACTCCATCAGATTACTAGGTTTGCTGAGGTGCTGCCCCGGGGAAGTGGCAGTGGCTCCATGGAGCACGACCCTGCTGTCCTCTCTTAGGCTGACAGCATTCGTCCTCCCACCACTGCCACTCCACCAGTGTTCTTGCTGTTGCCTGTCAGCCAGCCAGCCCAGACAACTGTCGCACATGCTGAACTGGTGCAGTCTACAGCTGGGCCTTCTAGGCCTAGAGCTCCTTGAGATTGTCCTGCAAGGCCATCTGTCGTCTCCCCCACTGAAAGTCATCAGCCTTCTACCAGCCATGGTGCAGCCACTGGGGTAGCACTGCATAGCAGCACTAAGATAGGCAAAGGCACATGCAAGACAGTCACTAAGGGAATGCACAAGGGTAATTAGTTGATTTTTTGATTTAACATTTGATGGATAGATGTATTAAGTTGGATTGAAAGATTGATTTGTAGTGGCTTTTATTTCAGCATTGTGGCCAAGAGGAGGCTATGATGGTCAGTAACAGAGGGAAGGTAAGGTGTGGGACTAATGTGGAAAGGGAAATTGGGGTTGCATTCACTGGTACCACTGGCAGATGATCCCTTAGTGCCTGTCTTTAGTGTGCTCCTATGCAGTGCTACCCCAGTGGCTGCAGCATGGCTGGTGGAAGGCTGCTGATTTTCACATCAATTATATAGGGCCCTGGTGAGATCACAGCTGGAGTATTGTGTACAGTTTTGGTCTACTTGCCTAAGGTTCACTAGACTGATTTATGGGATGGGAGGATTTTCCTAAGAGGAGAGATTGAGGAGACTGGCTTATATTCCCTAGAATTTAGAAGAATGAGAGGTGATCTCATTGAAACATATAAAATTCTTACAGGGCTTGACAGGGTAGATGCTGGGAGGATGATTCCCCTGGCTGGGGCATCTAGAACTAGGGGTCGTAGTCTCAGAATAAGGGGTCAGCCATTTAGGAGTGAGATGAGGAGAAACTCAAACGGTTGTGAATCTTTGGAATTATCTACCCCAGAGGGCTGTGGATGCTGTGGAGTTGAGGTAGAAGTTCAGCCATGGTCTTATTGAATGGCGGAGCAGGCTCAGAGGGCAGAATGGCCTACTCCGGGACCTATTTCTTACCTTTTTATGTTCATATGATTTGATCCCGGATACCCCAGCCTGAAAGGGACTGTCTGGGTTGCCTCCTTCCTTCCACTTCCTCCTCCTCCTCCTCCTCTTGCTCCTGAGCTGGTGGCCGTATCGCTGGTGGCAAGGGCTGTGCTTGTGGAGAATACAGCAGACCACCACGAATTGGGACACATGCTCTGGTGAGTAATGTAGGGCTCCTCCAGAGTGGGCCAGGCAGTGGATCCGCTGCTTCTGCACCCCAATGGTCTGCTCTATGATGTTTTGTGTGGCAGCATGGCTCTCGTTGTACGTATGCTGGCCACATGTGCGTGGGTTGCGCAGGTGGTCAAGGGATAGCCCTTTTCGCCCAGCAGCCAGTCTCTGGTTTGACGTGGTGGCTCAAAGACTGAGGGAACAGTGGACTGGTACAGAATAAAAAGCATCATGACTGCTGCCAGGATACTGGACATTCACCAGCATGATGTAGTGAGCATGGTCGCACACCAACTGCACATTCAGCGAGTAGAAACCTTTGCGGTTGCGGTACATCTCAGCATTTAGAAGCGGCACCCGCAAAGCCACATGCATGCAGTCGATGGTGCCCTGCACCATGGGGAAGTCCAGTATCCTGGTAAAGCCACGTGCGCGCTCCGCCGGCTTCTCTCTGGTCAGAATCAAGACAATGAAGTCCCCTCTCCTGGCATAAAGAGCTTCTGTCACCTCTCTTATGCAGCAGTGGATGGCGAACTCGAGATGTTACAGATATCATCTGCTCCAGTCTGGAAGGATCCCGATGCAAAGTAATTCAGGGCCATGGTCACCTTCACAGCCACTGGCAGCGCTGTCCTTGCCCTGGAGTGAGGCTGCAGGTCTGGTTGCAAGAGGTGGCAGAGCTCTGTGAGCACCTCCTTTGTAAAGTGCAGACACCTCACCTCAACCTGAGCCAGGAGCAGTGTGTAAGAGAATTTCTCTCAGGAGACCCTAGGTGGGTAAGGCCTCCTGCTGAGAGCCCTTCTCCCCCTCCTCCTCCTCCCTCTCTGAGCAGCTTGTCCTCTTCTTCACTGCCTCTGCTCCATCTCCCTGTCATGCTGCAGGCCAGGGGGGATGACAACTAAAGCACCCATGACTGGGAGCAAGTGGTCTAACCAGAACTCTTGAATTCAGAAGCAAGGCCTTCTTCACTTGCAGCACCACTCCCTGTCACCTCACCAACTTTAAATAACTCTAGAAAGCTCCAAACACTGCCATAAACTTACATGGAGCCAGTAGAAATCAAAAAGCAAGATACCTGAAAGTTGGTGATGATCCCTTCAAATTCTTACAGGGCAGTCCTCCCTGCTGCTGAACGCATGTTCAGCTGCGAGAGGTTAACACAGGGCGTTCGCTCCAGCGAAGATGACGAAAATGGCAGCGCTGGTGTCAAATTAATGTCGCATGCTGATTGACGTCACGATCTGCCTACTTACCATACTTCCAGCGCACGCTCCCAACGGCCACCCTACCGCCCTCACCAATATGGCGCCCGGCGCGGCCCGCACCAGAAGTGTGCACGCTCTGCTCAGATGCCATTTTGAACCCAATTCTGCACCCGTAACACGCAAACCAAATTTTTAGCCCTCGTTCTTTTCATTTACTTTCCTCCAAGTTTGTTCTCTTGTTTTTTATCCTCAGATGGAGTAATTTAAGTCCTAATTTTTCTAAACTGTGAAAGCACTCAGATGATCTATTTGTGGCCAACATCTTTCGATGAGGGATGTGATTTACAGGATCCCATCAGATCTGCCCTCCCACTGATCAATGGGCACTCAGATCTAGGACCTTCATATTGTTGCCCTCTCTCTTGATGACAGCTGATATGACTCTTCTAGTCAGTCCCCTCAGATGCCTGCTCATGCAGGTGTTAGGATACAGGCCCAGGTAGTCCGCACACCTGCAGTGCTGAAGAGTTCTTATGGAACTCAGAAGGCCTGGATTGAAGACCACCTCAGTCCTAAGAGGCTCATGATACTACAGTGCAACCAAGCACCACTGGTGTCCTTGGACCTCAGCTATCATCTCAGTGCAGCACCATGATAGGTTTAAGAACAGCATAGAGAGGTGGGAGGAGGGGGCATGGTGGTAACAAGAAGCGCCTGTTGTAATTATATATTTTCGCACATTAAAACCACTTTTTATATGGAGTCCAGTGTACCAAGGTATTATCTATTCTTCATTATTTGTCTTTGAGAGGATGTTTGGAGGTCAGTTTGTGACAGGAGATAGATTTCCTTCTATGTCTCCTTACTGAACCTTTGAGTCTTTAAGTCATTTGTTCTGAGACATCAATAAGGGAGTTGGTGTGGTCTGTACGTTCCAGTGGAACAGCACCTCCCAGTTGATCACCTTCTCCTTCGGTGCGGTCTTATCCTGTGTGACTCTCTCATTTCCTCTTTCCCATGCTGTTGTTCTTCCTCCTTCATAAGGATGTATATGGGAATGGCCATGGTGAACCCCATGCTGAGGGCTCCATGACCGAGGGTGATAAGCAAAAGATTTCCCTGCCTGAAACTGCTGAAAGGCAGTTTACAGAATCCTTTCTTAGTGGGACAGATGAGAAAACATTTTTCTAATTGCTCCAGTCAAAAAAAGTGTTTGTAGATGAGCAAAGCTTAACCACGAATACAAAAACAAAATACTGCAGATGCTGGAAATCTAAAATAAAAACAGAAAATGCTGGAAATACTTCATCTAGACCCATCTTTTGTTTCTTAACTTGTCCCATTACCATCTCCTTTTGCCTTGCACCATCATCCCTTTTGTCTCTTAATCTCTCCTGCCTTCCATCCCATCACAGACCTTCCCTTTTGTTCTTTCCTCCCCTCTCCCCTTTCCCTACCCCTACATTTGCTTAAAAACCTGTTCCATCTCCAACTTTTTCCAGTTCTGACGAAGGGTCACCGACCTGAAATGTTAACTCTGTTTCTCTGTCTACGGATGCTGCCTGACCTGCTAAGTGTTTCCAGCATTTTCTGTTTTTTCTTAAAGCTTAACCATTTCCTGGTTTGAGAAATCATGCAGCTAAGTTACTCCTTTTCTACAGGCTTAATTTAAGCCAGGTGTGATTTTGGCGTAAATGGTGGAGTTTCATGGACAGCAGCTTTTGCCGTCATTATCCTGTCATTTTCATACCTCCCTCACGGGGTTGCATTTTCCACCACCAGCCAGTCCTACCAGAATGTAGTATATTTTGTAGAATGAGCGTATCTCTGACATATCTGATCTATGCCCCAGATCCCGAAACCCTAAGCAGAACTGCGCCACTTTGCACCCAAAAAATCTTGGACTTTCAGGCCTGTGGCTTCTCCCTTTTCATTGGCTGGCCAACTGTGAGGGAAATAAGGAAAGTAATTCAACTTTGCCGTGAGTGTAAAAGTGGCGATAGCAAATCGCAGTTCAATGGGTGTAAAACCGACTGCCAGTTCGCTAGTGCCCATTTTGCATTACCGTCAAAGTCTAATTTCACCCCCATGGTGTCCGTGGCTCAGACCAAAAACAACAAAAACATGAATAAAGAAGCAAACAGAAAATCTCTCCAAAGCTTTTAGTAACCTACAGTGAATTCCAAATAGCAGATAAACAGTAATTTTTTGGCTATAAATGAAGTCATGAATCACCAACATAGCAGTTAAAAAGAATGCAAGATGGTGCTGCCAGACTTCTAACCCACAAAATGATTGGGCTCACACTTGCGATCGTAGGCTTCCCCCGCGGGCGGACGCCTCCGACCTGCAAAAATTCTACGCATTTACCTGGTGGTCCGGGAGATACGGAGGCTTGCAATCCCTGGGCCTCTCCTGGTTCGTGCGGGCAGAGGTCCCCGTATCCCAGGGCCGCAGGTGGTCCGTAGGTGCTGCAAAGGATCACGTGGGCTGGCCCAACCACTAAAAGAAGGGAATCCCCAATTCTTGGCAGATTGCAAGTGCCGGGTTTTAGCGCATGCGCTTCGCATGCCTAAACCCGGTCTTGCGCGGCTCCTACAGGCGCGTACGCACCTCGTACGCAAAATACGGTCCGTTCACTTTCACATTCACATTGTGTTTCTAGTTAATTTATGGTATACCTTTTTTGCACTGGAAGCTCAGAAGTTCAGGTAGGGTCTGCACTGCCTCACCTGAAGATGGAATCAAAGTGAATCATGCTCTGCTAGATCTTCATGATGTGACAATTAAAGTCGTATTCCACCTTGCTGAAAAAATGGGGGGAATTTTAACCTGGAGGAACACGTGGGTTTGGGTGCAGGTGGGGGGTGAAAAGTGGCAAAAATGCGAGCGTGTCGGGAAGCCGGCTCCAACCCGCCGACATCTGCATTTAACTGGAGCGTATTAGGCAGCTTACACGCAACCCCCTTGGGAGAGGCGGGTTCCCTATTAACATATACTAATCTCTCAATTGGAGCGACAGTTCAACTCACTTTAAATTTAGCAGTGCATCCATGGGTTTCCCGGGCTTCCTGAAACTCGCCAGCGAAGGCAAAGCGAGAACACAACAGCAATTGAAGGGGCTAATTCAAACTCATGGATATATGGCAATAAATACTCAGTACTCACAGCTGCTTTCTTGCCTGCTAGTGGGAAAAGGTTTGTTTGCAGTACTTATGATGAGAGTTTACTTTCTTCACTTTAGAGGTTTTCTGAATCACAGCAGGATGGATGGCACCTTGCCTGCCTCGGACGAGGATCAATATGACCAGCAGCAGCAGCAGCAGCAGCCTGCCATTGAGAGACCTGTAGCTGGAACAGCAGAGAGGGGTAACTCGCAGGAGGCACTACCCTCGACACAGAGGCTGGAATTTTGCTGGCGCACAGCGGACGGGGTGGGTGGCGGGTCAGCTGTGAAATTTAAAATGACTGACAGCGGGTCGGGAACATGCTGTCAAAACGCATACACCTGCATTTCCCGATGTCGGGTCTGTCAGCGCAGAGCAGACCCGACAGGCAATGGCGCAGGAAACAATTCAAATCATTAGTGGCTTGTTTACAGCCACTTAACAATGCTTTTTTCCCCAGCTTTTGAATTTGACAGGTCACCCACCGGTTTCCCATTATGTCTAGACCTCGTCTGTGAAGCTGAGGCAGGAGGTCAGTGGCCATTGAATCAGCTGATGAGCTGACAGCTTCAAATGTCAATTCAAAGCTCCCAGCTGATTGAGAAATGTTCCCTTAACCACTAACTTCTCTAAACTGGATTTCCACTACAGATTCAGAATGCTGCAAGTCTTTACACAAGTCTCCATCCAGTCTGACCACATTACCTCTCCCACCATTGACAGATCGCTTCTGTCATCTCTACTTCACCAGCCTACCCTATAGGGAGTTCGCAATAATTTCGAAATTTCCTACAGTTCCGAAGATTAATTTTGATTAAAGAATACCTGGGTGATATACCTTTAAAAATCCAGGATCAAAATGGCCGTCGGGCCACATGGCAGAAGATAAAGGACTTGCTGTCTGTGGAAAAGGTTCAATGGGGCAGTCAATCTGCCAATCAAAGGGGAGTTCCCCTCCCTGCAGCAGACAATCGGTGTGTTTACAGAAACTGCTACAATATGTTTGCACAAAGGATTAACCACTTGACTGCGGTTTCAGTCTGACCACAAGGACAATGACTTTGTTTACACTACCTTCAAGGCTGTTTACTCAAAGCAATCAAGGAAATAGACATACTTTTTTTCACCAAGGCAGTTTCATTCAAGCCCATCACAGACAATTGAAGACACATTTAAACTGAGAAAAGGAACAGTTTAAACGAATGGGTAATTCATCCAAACCCATTCCAGACAATGGGAACAGTTTGGATCCTTTTGTTTTAGCCCAGATACATCCGGATCTGGGCGGGAAGGTTTTGGCCCCAATTGGGGTATAAAAGATAGCTTCTCAGAAGCCATCTCTCTCTCTGGCCTCACCTCTGTGCCCTCTACAACATGGGAGTCTGCCTGAAGAAGTGGAACACCAGCAGTTTACTTTTAAAATACTGGGGTGTTTTTATTTCGGGGCAGTGAAGATCAAAAATCGCAGGGCACGGAGAAGGCGTTTTCATTGGTGAGCATATATTTTTCTGGCCCCTTTACAAGGCAACCTAGAATAGGTATAGGGGTGGGAATTAAGTGGGAATTTTGTTAGAGCTGTGATTTTAGTCAATTTTCCCTCATTGTGTCCATTTCTCCTCCCCTATTTTAAGTAAGACAGTGTTGCACTAGCCGAGAAGTGCTGTAGTGAACACTGAGCTCTATATTGAAACTGTATTAAAAGGGGTGTTGCACCAAGCAGAGAAGTGCTGTGGTGAACACTATGTAGCTGGTTTTTTTATTGAAACTGTATTAAAAGGGGTGTTGCACCAAGTAGAGAAGCGCTGTGGTGAACACTGTGTAGCTGTTTATTTTATTGAAACTGTATTAAAGGGGTGTTGCACCAAGCAGAAAAATGCTGTAGTGAACACTGTGTAGCTGTTTTTTTATTGAAACTGTGTAAAAAGGGGTGTTGCACCAAGCAGAGAAGTGCTGTGGTGAACACTGTGCAGCTGTATTTAAAGGTGCTGGCCTAGAAATTGGGTATAGCCCCGCTTGGCGCGTTAGAATTGGCGCTGCGCAAATTTTATAGCCAGACGCAACTTATCGCCACCTCGCGCAATATTGGGTTGCAGCGCCCCTAAAGGTGGTTGCGGCACAGAATCAGGCATTACACGGGACTCCTAAGGCGCTAACCTGGCGGCGCTACTCAATATCGGGGTGGGCGGGCGCAGCGCAGGTGCTGTCAATAATCGATGACCACGAGACTTTCAGGCGCCGGCCAGCTCTTAAAGGGGTGGGTCAGTAAGGATCAGCAGCCACACTCTGCACCTTGTAGCCCTCAAAATCGGTGCTGGGCATTCTGTGGCGTTACAAACTTTGAGAAGATGGAGAGGTTGAGGCAGAGAGCGGAGCGCTTTACCAATGGGGCATTGGATGCTTTGGTAGGCGCAGTGGAGCGCCGGCGAGCTGTGCTGTACCCCGACAATGGCAGGAGGCCTAATCAGAAGGAATACCGCAGAGCTTGGAGGGAAGTTTCTCAAGCGGTCAAATCCAACAGCGTGGTGACCAGGAGCCCTGTGAAATGCAGGAAGAAATTCAACGACCTCACTCGGGTCATTAGGGTGAGTGCTGTTTCGGCAATCTTCTTCATCCCTCCATCTGCACCTGACTTTATGGCCAGGGGGTGCGCGATGCCCCATTGGCCATCTGTCAGCAAGCACCCATGGCCCTTTCTGGGATCACACATGCACATTAAACTCAGGGCATCATGTAAGGGCTAGTCCACCATGGGGGACATGAGCTGACAACTCAGGGCATGATGTAATGGCTATTCCACCATGGGGGGCATGAGATGACAACTCAGGGAATCATGTAAGGGCTATTGCACCATGGGGGGCATGAGATGACAGCTCAGGGCATCATGTAAGGGCTATTCCACCATGGGGGGCATGAGATGACAGTTCAGGGCATCATGTTTCATCACTTCCCGTCCTTTCTCCTGCAGGCCAAGCTGGCCAGGAACCGCAAAGAGCAGCTTTGGACCGGAGGAGGACGTCCTCACCTCCAGACCCTCACGGACCTCGAGGAGAGAGTTCACCAGATTGTTGGAGGCCGGACGACTGGACCTGTCACCACTGGAGCTGCCGACCCCATTGTGCACAGCGATGGTAAGGTCATCACATTTTTGATCTGTCTCCTTCCACTTGTTCCCCCCACCAGCATGCTTTTCACTCTGGACCCATGTCATAGCATTGCAGCAATCTTACATCCCTTGCTGCCACCCTGTCCTTTCGTTAAAGCCACTCTTCAACCTCCCTGCTTTCAGATGCTGCATCACCAGCTCGGGAGACGGGCCCTCAAGCTGCCAGTGCCACTGGCTCTGGAGGCGACCAGCAGGAGGAAGCCGGAACATCCGTGCCAGCCTCATGCGAGCCAGCCCATCTGGAGACTGGGGATAGTACTTCCCTGGAGGGGAGCGGGGGAGGGGGTGGCTCTGATGAGGAACCAGTTCCAGGAACCAGCGGGCTGCAGCAACGCAAGGGGGGTAGGGAAGCTCAGGGGCACGCATCTCCCCGGCGGGTGAGTCAGGCCATGATGACTGCTGCACAGAGCGTGGAAGAGGTGCGGTCCCTCACTGAAATGAGCGCCCAAGCTCGGCTCAGGCACACTGAGCTGATGGCTGCAGTGGCAAGGATGCCTGAATCCATCGAGACACTGGCAAGGAGTGTCCAAGACTTCGGGGCAGCACAGGCAAGGAGTGCGCAGGACTTCGGGGCAGCACAGGCAAGGAGTGCGCAGGACTTCGGGGCAGCACAGGCAAGGAGTGCGTAGGACTTTGGGGCAGCACTGGAAAGGACTGTCCAGGACTTCAGGGCATCACTGGAAAGGACTGTCCACGGCTTCAGGTCAGCCCTGGAAAGGACTGTCCAGGGCTTCAACGAAGCAGTGGAAAGAACTGTCCCGGCCTTCAGCGCAGCACTGGAAAGGACTGTCCAGGGCTTCACCGAAGCACTGGCACCTGCCATGCAAGTGCTGAGTGCTGCCACGCAGTCACTCACTGGCCTCATGCAGACGCAGATTGAGGCCACGTGAGCACTGACTGCTGCCACCCTCGATGGATCAGGCAGGATTACCCGGGGCCCTTGCAGCACCACAGCAAGCCGTCAATCTGTGGACCAGCTGATTGGGGCGCATGCTGCGGTGCTGCCCCGTCAGAGTGCCAGTGTGTCGGCTGACCACGGAGCAGGTGTCCATTCTCAGGATGTCAGCATTCCTGATGTCACTGCTGGGACGTCTCCACTGCAGCTGCCACCACCTGCAGGACAGACTGCTTCCACCCATGCACAGTTGGAGCAGTCAGCATCCAGGCCCTCCAAGCCTAGAAGTTGTCCACACCGTCCCTCAGGGGCTTCTGCACTTTCGGACACTCAGCAGCATCCCCCAGCCTTGATGCAGCCACTGGGGTCCAATTACGGAGGATCTGCAGGGAGGGAAGGGGCCGATCTCGTAAGAGAAGTAGATCACCATCAAGGGGTCAAGAGTAGAGGGAGCTGGTGAGATGTCTTATTTGTTATGCTTTCGGTTGCCATTGCTTTGCCATGTTGGAAGGAAGCACATTTTTGAAAATAAAGAAAAGGTTTTATTTACAATGGCCATCTATACTATTTACAATCATTCTGGCCTTCATAGGCCTTGGGTGACCCGGACGGTTCTTTCCCAATGACACCAAGCATTCCGTCAGAGGGGCCTAGAACCGACCTCTTATGAGCCTCTGACGGACGGCCCTTCCAGTTTCTGGAACCCTCCCATCTTCCTCCTCCTCCTCCTCCGCCTCTTCCTTCGCCTCCTCCTCCTCTGCTGGTCCTTCAAGGTCGGCTGGCATTGGCTGGGTGTGTTGGGTGGTGAGGTTGTGGAGCATGCAGCAGACAACGATGACGTGGGCGACTCACTCTGGCGAGTACTGCAGGGCGCCCCCCGAATGGTCGAGACAGCGGAACCGCTGCTTGAGCACACCGATTGTGTGTTCCACAATGTTCCGCGTCGCCTGATGGCTGGCGTTGTACTGCTCCTCTGCCGGGATGCTGGGCGAACGGAGCGGGGTCATAAGCCAGTGGCACAGAGGATAGCCCTTGTCTCTGAGAAGCCAGCCTCGTGGGTGAGCCGGGGCCTCGAAAAGGTCTGCCACTGAGGTCTGACGCAGGATGAAAGCATCGTGGCTGCTGCCAGGGTATTGTGCATTGACCGCGAGGATCAGCTGCCGGTGGTCACTGACCAGCTGTACATTGAGGGAGTGGAACCCCTTGCAGTTGCGGAACTCCTCGGGATTCTGTACAGGCGCGCGCAAAGCCATGTGCGTACAGTCAATGGCGCCCTGCACCATGGGGAAGTCAGCTATTGCCGCGAAGCCCGGTGCGCACTCCCGCTGCTTCTCCGGTGTCAAAGGGAACGAGATGAATTGCCGCCTCCTCTTATATAGGGCATCTGTAACTTGGCGGATGCAGCAATGCACCGCAAACTGGGAAATGTTAGCAATGTCCCCAGTTGTTGCCTGAAACGAGCCGCTGGCAAAGAAATTCAGGGCTACAGTAACCTTTATGGCCACCGACAGAGATGTCCTGCACTGTATCTTCAGCTGCAAATCGTCCTGAAGCAGGTGGCACAGCTCAGTCACCACCTCCTTGTGGAATCGCAGTCTTCTGACACACTGCTCCTCCGACATGTTGTGGTCGGAGAACTGTTGCCTGAAAACCCTCGCCGCGTAAGGTCTGGTGTGGCGACGTCTGTTGGCCCTCCTCCGTCTGGCCACTCCTGGCCCTCTCTCCCTCCATCTCTGTGCCCTCTCAACATGGTCGACCAGCAGGACATTCCCCTCCAGAGCAGCCCCCATAATAAGAGCGAACAAGGTAAAGGTTGCAATGTCTCACCAGCAGCAAGGTAATGTTCACAGGGCTGACGGTCCTCTGGCACCGGTGGCTGAATGGCAATAAGGCTCTCCCACTTCAGCTCTACAATTCTCTCAAACCAACCAACAAGTTGCACTCTCAAAATGGCTGATGCTTTGATAACAGTGCAGTCCCTTTTAAAGAGCGCCCCCCTAGCCCGAGAGTGCCTGGGGAACGTTCCAGTGAGCTGTCAGTATTAGCGCCAGGCGGAACGGAGGCAGGCGCCACTCAATTTCCGGTCTGGGATGCCAAAAAGGCATTGCACACTGAATTGACATCATGATCAGCCTGTGCTCGCGAGCGGGCGCTAAGTTTTTGCGCCGGCACTAAGAGCCCACTCAATATGGGACGAGGCGCTCGCCTCTCGGCGCCCGGCCGCTAGCTGCTTAGCCCCCCGCTCCTCAGCCTCTTTAGGCACTAAGCCCTGGCGCTACCAACCGAATTTCTCCCCCGCTGTATTTTAAAAAGGAGTGTTGCACTGAGCAAGGAGCGCTCTAGTGGACACTAAGTGTACTGCGTTAAGCAAAAGTGCGGTACCAGGCATAAGTGCTGTATCAATTACATTTTAAGTTGTTTCTTTCTTTTTGTTTCAATAAATACTGGTCTGTTTTGCACCCAAACCACGAGTCATGTTTTTCTGTCTATGTCACTACCGAATAAGTCCGGCGGTCAGAACCAGGAATAGGGGAGTGCTTCGAAACCACACAGGGGTCCCTGGAGCAGCTCAGAGGCTTCTGACTGACCAGAGACAAATAACCCCAACCCCTTTATTTAATTCCTACAAAATGGTGACCGCGGCATTGGCAATGGTGTGCGGTGTGGCAGACAGTGGTTTGGGTCTGGAAAGAGCAGCAGTTATTGGGTTTCTTTTTATCCCACTGGTTTGTTTGTGGTTAGGTTCCCACAGGCTTGGGGAGGTTACCCGCAGGCTTAGGGAAGCCTGAGCAGAGAGTTGGGATAGGGAAAGGGAGGTTGAGGAATACCAGGCCAAGGTAGAGCGCCTGGTAGTTCAGTTTAGTGAGGGCAAAAGCCACATGAGGCATGAGTCAGAGTACCTGAAGTGCCTAGTTGCAGAGGCCAAGAGCAATGAGATGAGGGTGCGGGAGCAGAACGCTCGCCTCATACAAGAATTAAAAGAGCAGGAGGAAAAGGTTAGGGAAGTGAAGGCAGCATATAAGCTGGCCTGCGAGCAAGGGTTTGAGGAAGCAAATCATGGCCCCTGTAGGGCAGAGATAGAAAGCCTGAATATGGCTTTAAAAAGAGCAAAGGGGATGATATGCCTGATCAGCCCGAAGGCAGGTCAGTCGGATTTTACTGGCAACCCAAGTAAAACCGTCCCACTGGCAACACCCAGGGAAAGGTTGGTCAGGGAATCAGAGGTCCCCCGACCGCCACCCATGGCTCCAAGCTTTCAGGAGCTCTGGCAGCAAAGGGGGGTGGAGGATGGGAAGGTAGAGGAAGCACAGCAGGCCCCGCTAGATAGGCCGGGACCAGGACCACTGTACCCCCTCCGACAACGGAGGTACGGTCCGCCCGTTGATGAAGATGACCCAGGGGCCATCCAGAATCAGTTTGCAGTGCCGTATGGCACCCATCAGCTCAGGGACATGGTTAGCCACATCCCTAAGCTCACTAAAAAGGAAGACCCCTCTCTGCACTTCAGGGAGATAGAGCAGGCAGCTAGTGTAAATGACTGCGATGAGGCAGAACAAGCAAAAATGCTGCTGTTTTCCCTGGCAGGTGATCTCCTCCAGTCCCTATCTGGTGAGTGCAAGAGGGGGCAGAGGGATTATGAGGGCCTCAAGAATGAGGTATTGGAGGCCATGGGACTCAATGATGGTAGCCCGTTCGCTCGGGTGGAAAGAACAGTGCAGCTCCCAGGGAAGTCCCTGCAGGCATTCGCAGACATGCTGTGGCCAGTCTACATGAGTGCATGCCCGGGAATGCCAGGGCGGGCAGCACTGGACCCAGTCCAATTGACTCACTGGCTCCGGTGTCTCATGACAAACAGCCTACCCCAGATCCAAGCCCAGGTCATGGCTTGGTTTGACCCCCAAAACCCCCAGACCACTGAAGAAGCGGTGATTCGTCAGCTCACAGTAGCCTTCAGGAACATGAGGGGTATCGAGGCACCCCAACCCAAGAGAAGAGTCCATGAGGTTAAACCTGGGAGCCAGAGTAAGAAAGTGTGGCACCAGGAGGGGAACCAGCCCTCTCAGGCTAGGTTAAATTGCTATGGGTGCAGGAAAGACGGTCACTGGAGAAAAGACTGTAAAAATCCTTGGAAAGACAAGAGAAAGGATCCCACAGCCCCAGCCCAAAAGGCAGGGCCAGACCTCCCTCCCGCAGCAATTGAGTCATTTTTGCAGTCCCTACGGTCTCTTCTGACCAACCAGGGAAAAATAGCAGCCACCACCGGTGCTTTGACCCCGTCTGCCCCACCTCAGTCCCAGCAATGACGAGAGCCAGCGCAGCCTGTTGACCTGTGTCCCCGTGAAAATGCTGAGGGGAGCAGGCCCTATGTTGAGATGGGGGAGGAGATGGTGCAGGGGAGATATTCGGTGGAGACTGGAGCCTCCAGCACGGTGGTCCACTCGGAGGACCTGACCCATTCACCCCGGTCTAACAAGGTCCCATCTAGCTTAATGGGACCCACAGGGAAACAGACAGCTGGCAGTGAACCTGAGAATAGTAATCCCCAGCCCACAGCAGGTCCAAGTTCACAGGCTGCACAGGCAGGCGCTGTGGCTTGTGTTAGGGGAGGAGCCATTCATGATTTTGAACAGGATTACTGGTGGGCAGCTAGTTATATCAAACAATGCGGTTTGTTTAAGCAGGGGGCAGGGGAACAGGCAGCTGGGATTGTAGAAGCTCCCCAGCACTTGGCCCGAGTGATTCCCCCTCTCTTGTGGGATTCCGGGGAGGAGCCCGAACCAGGTTTTAGACCTGAAGGGAAATGCTCTCAGCCACCGGCAGCCGGTGCCAAGGGATTGCCTGGCCCCAGCCCAGGTTTGGGAACGGAGGGCCCAGGTTTGGGAAAGGAGGGACCCGAAGGAGGAGGTCCCCAGCCAGCAGGGAGTGTGACCCGAGCTAAGGGTCTGCTCGCCAGGGTAGCCCCGCCGGCAACACTTCCTAGGTACCCCAGCCCAAGAAAGTGCGGACACCCACTTTCCAGTGGAGTAGGGCGGTCTCCCGAGTGAGGGAGAGGCCAAAAGGCAGAGGTCCCCAACCAGCAGCCATAAGCTGCGAGGGACTAGAAGCTGGAATCAGTCCAGCCACGCCGCAGGGAGCAGCCTGTGGCAGCACATCAAGGGACTAAGCTGGCCGCCCGGAGATGGGCGGCGCTTGTATATAGTTTTGTGCAAGTAATGTGTGTATAAGGTTAAGGTAGAACGTGTTAATTTTTATTTTTATATTGCAATTTAAGGTAGAACGTGTTATTAAGGCAGAACATGTTACTTTTTGTTTTTATATTGAAATTAATATTAGTGTATAAGTTTTGAATGTGGTACCGTTCCAGAATTGTATTGTGGATCAAGGTCGCGGGACCTGATTACACTTCCCCGAGCCTGGGGACCTGGCGAGATGTTTTCTTTTGTTTTTTTCAGAGTTCCGGAAGGCACCGAGGACCAGCGTGTCATGGGACCCGAGAAAGAAAGCACTCCCAGCTCGCGAAGGGAGGGGTCCGCGGGAGGCGGATGCCCACAACTTTTAAACTGTTGCTGGAAACACAATTTACAGAATTTTTACTGCTTGTTTGGAGTTAAGGGAACGGATTGCATGTGCCTAGGAATTGTTGTGCCTGCAGTTCATGAATATTTGAAATACATTCTTAGCTGAAGAACAGTGCCATTTAATAAAGTGCCAGGCAATTGCATTGTAATAAAAAAAAGGTAGCTCGTTGTCTTCCATCTGTATTTTTTTAGCAGATATGTTGGCTGGGTGACAATCCCTTTAAAGATGTTGTATCATGTTAAAATTAAGTGACAAGCAGTGCAGGGGCATAGGACCCCCTCCATGCTTGACTTATTGTGAATATAAGTGGTGCAGGGGCATTGTACCCCTCCGTGTATTGATTATTTAATTAATTTTGGGTTTTCTGTTGATAGATGCCTGCCGTACTATGATTCTCCCTGGGCAGGGGACATGGAGGTGTCAGGGATCAAAGATAGATTTAGTTAAGTGTAAGGGAAGGTTGTTTGTGGGGGGTCAGAAATGATTGCTCACTTTTGGCAAGGATACTACACACACGTTTTAGTATCCGATGGGGGACTGTCGGGAGTTCGCAATAATTTTGAAATTTCCTATAGTTCCGAAGATTAATTTTGATTAAAGAATACCTGGGTGATATACCTTTAAAAATCCAGGGATCAAAATGGCCGTCAGACCACATGGCAGAAGATAAAGGCCTGCTGTCTGTGGAAAAGGTTCAATGGGGCAGTCAATCTGCCAATCAAAGGGGAGTTCCCCTCCCTGCAGCAGACAATCCATGTGTTTACAGAAACTGCTACAATATGTTTGCACAAAGGATTAACCACTTGACTGCAGTTTCAGTCTGACCACAAGGACAATGACTTTGTTTACACTACCTTCAAGGCTGTTTATTCAAAGCAATCAAGGAAATAGACATACTTTTTTTCACCAAGGCAGTTTCATTCAAGCCCATCACAGACAATTGAAGACACATTTAAACTGAGAAAAGGAACCGTTTAAACGAATGGGTAATTCATCCAAACCCATTCTAGACAATGGGGACAGTTTGGATCCTTTTGTTTTAGCCCAGATACATCCGGATCTGGGCGGGAAGGTTTCGGCCCCATTTGGGGTATAAAAGATAGCTTCTCAGAAGCCATCTCTCTCTCTGGCCTCGCCTCTGTGCCCTCTACAACGTGGGAGTCTGCCTGAAGAAGTGGAACACCAGCAGTTTACTTTTAAAATACTGGGGTGTTTTTACTTCGGGGCAGTGAAGATCAAAAATCACAGGGCACGGAGAAGGCGTTTTCATTGGTGAGCATATATTTTTCTGGCCCCTTTACAAGGCAACCTAGAATAGGTATGGGGTGGCAATTAAGTGGGAATTTTGTTAGAACTGTGATTTTAGTCGATTTTCCCTCGTTGTGTCTGTTTCTCCTCCCCTATTTTAAGTAAGACAGTGTTGCACTAGCCGAGAAGTGCTATAGTGAACACTGAGTTCTATATTGAAACTGTATTAAAAGGGGTGTTTCACCAAGCAGAGAAGTGCTGTGGTGAACACTGTGTAGCTGTTTTTTTTATTGAAACTGTATTAAAAGGGGTGTTGCACCAAGCAGAGAAGTGCTGTGGTGAACACTGTGTAGCTGCTTTTTTTATTGAAACTGTATTAAAAGGGGTGTTGCACCAAGCAGAGATTTGCTGTGGTGAACACTGTGTAGCTGTTTTTTTAATTGAAACTGTATTAAAAGGGGTGTTTCACCAAGCAGAGAAGTGCTGTGGTGAACACTGTGTAGCTGTTTTTTTTATTGAAACTGTATTAAAAGGGGTGTTGCACCAAGCAGAGAAGTGCTGTGGTGAACACTGTGTAGCTGCTTTTTTTATTGAAACTGTATTAAAAGGGGTGTTGCACCAAGCAGAGATTTGCTGTGGTGAACACTGTGTAGCTGTTTTTTTAATTGAAACTGTATTAAAAGGGGTGTTGCACCAAGCAGAGAAGTGCTGTGGTGAACACTGTGTAGCTGTATTTAAAGGTGCTGTATTTTAAAAAGGAATGTTGCACTGAGCAAGGAGCGCTCTAGTGGACACTAGAGCGCTCTAGTGGCAGCACGGTGGCATAGTGGTTAGCACTGTTGCCTCACAGCGCCAGAGACCCGGGTTCGAATCCGGCCTCGGGTGACTGTCTGTGTGGAGTTTGCACATTCTCCCCGTGTTTGCGTGGGTTTCCTCCGGGTGCTCCGGTTTCCTCCCACAGTCCAAAGATGTGCGGGTTAGGTTGATTGGCTATGATAATTTGACCCTTAGTGTTAGGGGGATTAAATACATGGGGTTACGGGGATAGGGTGGGATATGTGTTGGTGTAGGGGTTACGGGGATCGGGTGGGATATGTGTCGGTGCAGGCTCGATGGGCCGAAATGGCCTCTATCTGCACTGTGGGGTTTCTGTGATTTCTATGATTTCTGTGATAAATGTACTGCGTTAAGCAAAAGTGCT
Organism: Somniosus microcephalus; assembly: GCF_052327205.1. Lineage (NCBI taxonomy): Eukaryota > Metazoa > Chordata > Chondrichthyes > Squaliformes > Somniosidae > Somniosus > Somniosus microcephalus. The sequence goes on from NC_140997.1 coordinate 69,384,647, forward strand.
TTACCAGGCATAAGTGCTGTATCAATTACATTTTAAGTTGTTTCTTTCTTTTTGTTTCAATAAATACTGGTCTGTTTTGTACCCAAACCACGAGTCACGTTTTTCTGTCTACATCGCTACCGAATAAGTCCAGCGGTCAGAACCAGGAATAGGGGAGCGCTTCGAAACTGCACGGGGGTCCCTGGAGCAGCTCAGAGGCTTCTGACTGACCAGAGACAAATAACCCCAACCCCGTTATTTATTTCCTACAAACCTTGTGTGTTGTTAGTTGGTATGATTGGACTAGGATGAGGGTGAGTGTGAGGGGTGGCTACTGAGATGGGGATGTGATAATGTAGATAGAGAGGGATGGGTGGAGATGCAAGGTAAGTTGGTGTGAGTAAGGATGTGCAGGAGTAGGGGAGGGAAGGCAGAGTGATGGGGATGTGATGAGAGGCACAGCAGGATGAGGTTGAGTGTGGCTTTGTACTAATGTTTCGTGATCTACTGAGATCATTGAAAGGTTTGTGCCACTGCAGCCTGGTCCTCCTGATGACATCCCTGCTTGTGCCCTTCTGTGCAACGTGCATCCTGGTTGTGTTGGTTTCCTGGGGAGGTCTCTTCTGCCCATTGGAAGGGAAGAGAACCTCCCTGCATGCTGTGACTCCCTCCATAAGCATATGAAGGGAGTCATGGGAGAGCCTGGGTGCAGCCCTGCACCTCTGTGCAGTGCTTGTCAGTGTTTGCAGCACCTCAAAATGTCAAATGTCAAAGTAAATTTGCGCATGGCCCCTTTCAGGAAACCAGCTGATGATACGTAATCAAATGATGTCATCAGACCTGCTTCCTTCAATTGGCCGGGAAACTCGCTGGGCGGGCTTAACAAGCTCAATCAGGGGAAAGTCATGTTGGAGGCCAGAATGGAGCTAGCAGCGAGGCCGTGACCCGCCACTGATGTCGCCCGCCTCGGATCTGCCGAGGTCAGGGAAATGGCGGCCAGAGTACACATGTATAGGCTGAGTTTCCTTGACATGTCGGGACTGCAGTGCTTAAGGGGCACAGGTTGTCGCTTCAGGTGGTGACAGACATCCTCAGCCTGCTAGAAGAAGACCTGCTCAGACCCCTGCTCTGACTGCTCAGATACTCTTGGCCGAGGACCTCTGGATTTTGGAGCCTGTGAGGGCCCCGCCAAAGATGGCTCCACCTGCACTTGTGCAGGGCATACACGGACATCGGGACAGGAAGCAGCATGTCGGGTACTGACTGGGGGCGGGCAACAGTTTAGAAGTGGAATAAATATGAGTCGAGTACTCACTGCCATGACCCTTCTGCCATCGTCCCCCTCATGGGCCAGCCGCACTTCACTGCTATCACTGTGCTGGAGAGCACTTTTGTGCAGATCAGTGCTTTAAGGCCAAGGCTAAGGTATCTGTTATCCTATATATGGCGACAGACATGTTGACATCCAGAGTGTGGATGGCCGGGTCAAGGTGTGCATGGACTCATTTGATTATAGCGTTTGATGTTCCATGGAGCTGGCCACTCTATCCATGGAAGAAGACATCATCGCAATGCCCTGCGACATCAAGCCATTCATGCTTGAGGCAGACTGCTCCATTCTCTCTGCAATCGTGGTCAGTGTGCTTCGAAGGCCTGTCAGTGCATCACACATTCTCTGCTGCTGCTCAGTGATTCTCCCTTTCATCGATGGCCCCCAAGGTACAGCTTCTGTTTCTAGCTGAGCAGAGCTTGGAGAGGGCCATGCCCTCCGACACAAACTCTCCACTGCTGTTCCTGTCACCACCATCTGCTGTTGCTCACTTGTGTGAGTCACCAGGTGAAAACCCAACTATCTGTCTTCCCGGCCTCACTGAAGTGCGAGTATCTCCACTGATGCATGGCAAGCACGAGTCATGTGAGGGTGCACCCTCAGAACGAATCTGGTCCTCTGAGGATTCATCGTCCACAAGGTTCATTGCCTCCGGCTGCATGCATTGAAGGCCCTGGCAGAGAGGAAATATATGAATCAGTCCTGGCAAGGTAAGAATGTTGCAACTTATCATTATGAAGATGATCATATTTCACTTGTTGTTGAAATCAAATCAGCATGACTGAGTGCTGTATAATATGTGGGTCGCTGATATTTAATTGTGTCACCAGGTAGCTGGGAGCTTTCCGTCTCCCCATCTCCGACAGCCAGGCACGCCAAAATGCCACTAATCTCCAGTGCTTCCTCCTCTGTAGTCATGAGCTGTGAGATCTGTGGAGGACCACCTCCTCTACGCACCCTCTCCCTCTGTGCTCTCTTCTGCAACAGGGGAAAGAGCAGACCTATGAGTGAGTGAGTGGCATGTGTTCACCCGATGGATGCCATGCATTTGGTGAGGGTGACTATCAGAGAGAGGCATGAAATTGCATAAGGATGAGGGTGAGTGGCAGTGGTGGATGGATAGATGGGGATGTGAGGAAGTGCATAGAAAGAGAAAGATGGGTGTGCGTTCAAGGTAAGTGGATGTGAGGAGCATTGTGATGGAGTAGGCTTGAAAGGCAGAGTGAGGGGGTGGGGTCATGCGCACAGCAGAATGTAGGTGAATGTGCAACTGTACTTACCTTTCCTGACCTGATTAGGTCATTAAAGTGCTTCCTGCACTGAATCCAGGAGCGTGGCACCATGCTCCTGCTGCTGACCTCCTGGGCCATCTCCAGCCATGCCTTCTTTGTGACAGCAGCAGGTTTGTTCCTCCCGGTGCTGGGGAAGAGTATCTCTCTCCGACTCCTCACTGACCACAGCAGCACATCAAGTGAGGTGCTATTAAATTGAGGCGCAGCCCTTGACTGTCCTGAATCCATCATGAAACTCCTCCCTCTCTTTGTGCAAGCTCTTAACTCCTCCAAATTCCATCTTTGAATTGGCCCTTTAAATGCTGGGGGTGAGATTGTGTCAGGTGGGTCCTCATCACGCCCACTGCCACGCAATCGACACCAAACCCAGAAGTAAAATCATAATGGACAAAATGGCGGCGCGCACGGACACAGCATCTTTGTCTCTCCCGAGACTGAGCGTTTTCACCCTCATTCTGAGTCTCTTCTGGACTCTGCTGATACGGGAATTGAGGGCAGACCTACTGTACAGCCGGCAGACGCTCCTAGACATCGGGGCCGACTGCGTGCGGCTCACACTCGGCGACATCGATCTGCCTCCCGACATCGCCCGACCCCCGGGACCAGCGTGGCGTCCTTCCCCAGCCGGAAGTCAGCGCAGACCGCGCAGGGAACGCAAGCAGAAGCAGGGTAAGAGGGCCGGTATCCAAAACAGGCTGAAGAGGGCCCCACACAAACCCTCCCTCCCAAGTATTTTCCTGGCCAACGTCAGGCCACTAGAAAATAAAATGGATGAGATCAAACTTGATCTCTCCTCACAGAAAAGAACAAAGGAATGCTGCGCCATGATCTTCACAGAGACCTGGTTGAACAACGGCATCCCTGACACCACCATCCAACTAGAAGGACGCACGGTCTTCCGCGCCGACAGAACTGCAGACTCCGGTAAGAGCAAGGGAGGCGGTTTGTGCATTTACACTAACAATGCCTGGTGCACTAACACGGACATAATCGATAGATCCTGCTCGGCTGATTTGGAATTCCTCAAGGTAAGGTGCAGACCCTTCTACCTGCCTCGGGAATTCACGGCTGTTATCATCACTGCGGTCTACATCCCACCACACGCTAATGCCAAACTAGCACTGAAGGACCTCTACAGGGCCATCAGCGAACAACAAACTGCACACCCAGACAGAGCTTTTATCGTCGCAGGGGACTTCAATCACATAAACCTAAAAACTGTACTACCGAAATTCCACCAGAATGTTTCCTGCCTCACAAGAGGGGAGAACACACTGGATCAAGTCTACATGAGCATTGTAGATGCTTATAAGGCCATTCCCTGCCCCCACCTTGGGAAGTCTGACCACCTCTCCCTGTTTCTAGCCCCGGCATACAAACCGCTCATCAAAAGAGAGAGAACATCAGTGAGAGCAGTGAAAGTATGGCCAGAGGGGGCAGTATCGGAGCTTTAGGATTGCTTCGAACGCACTGATTGGGGCATGTTTGCCCATAATGACATCGAGGAATACGCATCCACAGTGCTATTCTACATCAACAGCTGCGTCGAGGTCATCACGACCCATAAAAATATCAGGACATACCCCAACCAGAAACCCTGGATGAACGGAGAGGTCCGCTCACTGTTGAAAGCACGCGACACAGCATTTAAATCTGGCGACGCGGCGGCTTACAGTGCAGCTAGGACCAACCTAAAAAAGGGTATCAGGACTGCCAAAAGGAAACAGACACTGCGGATAGAGGATCACTTCCACAACAACTCGGACCCCCGGTGCATGTGGCAAGGCATCCAGTCCATCACTGACTACAAGGGCAAAAACACCAGCCCCCCGGTTAGCGATGCCTCCCTTCCGGAGGAGCTTAACAACTTCTACGCTCGCTTCGACAGGGACAACAGGGAGCCGGCTACCAAAGCCTTGCCACCCCCGGAAGACCAGGTGCTCACTCTGTCGACTTCCGACGTAAGGGGTGATCTACGCGGAGTGAACACACGAAAGGCTGCTGGACTGGATAGCATCCCTGGACGGGTACTCAAGGAATGTGCTGATCAGCTGGCTGATGTCTTCACCGCCATCTTCAATCTGTCATTGGCCCAGGCAGTAGTCCCTACATGCTTCAAGATCGCTACCATTATTCCTGTGCCAAAACAAACGGCTGTGACGTGCCTGAACGACTATCGACCTGTCGCACTCACACCCATCATAATGAAGTGTTTCGAGAGACTGGTCTTAGCCCACATCAAAGCCAGTGTTCCTGCCTCTCTTGACCAACACCAGTTTGCCTATCGTGCAAACAGATCAACGGAGGATGCAATCACAACTGCTCTACACTCGGCACTGAATCACCTAGATGGTAAGGAGACCTACATCAGAATGCTGTTCATAGACTACAGCTCAGCATTCAACACTATCGTCCCCAACAAGCTGGCCACCAAACTCCAAACTCTTGGCCTGAACACTTCCCTCTGCAACTGGACCCTGGACTTCCTAACAAACAGACCCCAGTCTGTCAAATTAGGTAACCACACCTCCCCCCCGCTGACCCTGAACACGGGGGCCCCACAAGGATGTGTGCTGAGCCCCCTCCTCTACTCCCTCTTCACCCACGACTGTGTGGCTGTTCATGGTTCCAACACCATCATCAAGTTTGCGGATGACACCACGGTAGTAGGCCAGATCACCAACAACGATGAGTCAGCCTACAGGGAGGAGGTCCAGCATCTCGTGAAGTGGTGCGCCAATAACAACCTGGCCCTCAACATCAAGAAAACCAAAGAAATCATTGTGGACTTCAGGAAGTCCAAAGGCGGAAGTCACACCCCCATCCACATCAATGGGGCTGTGGTGGAAAGGGTGGACAGCTTTAAGTTCCTCAGAGTCCACATCACGGAAGACCTCTCCTGGTCCCTCAATACCTCCTCTCTGGTGAAGAAGGCCCAGCAGCGCCTATATTTCCTAAGGAGGCTGAAGGGATGTAACCTGTCAACCCTGATCCTCTCTAACTTTTACCACTGCACTATAGAGAGCATCCTGACAAACTGTATCACAGTATGGTATGGCAGCTGTAGCTACTATGACCGGAAAGCCCTGCAGTGGGTAGTCAAAACTGCCCAACGCATTACCGGCACCCGGCTACCGACCATAGAGCACATATACCAGAAACGCTGTCTACGGAGGTCACGGTCCATCATCAAAGACCCTACCCACCCCAGCCACAGTCTGTTCGCCCTCCTGCCATCTGGGAGACGCTACAGATGCATTCGCACCCGTACGACCAGATTTAGGAACAGCTTCTTTCCCAGGGCTGTCATCCTACTGAAATCCACAAACAAACTCTAAAGCCTGCACATCTGCCAATGCACTTTATTATGGTTATGTTATGTTAATATACTACAAGCCAAATGTATGTTGAATGTTTAAATGTCTTAATCCAAATGTACACTCTCGGGAGCCGCAAGCCTACATTTCGTTGTACTGCACTTGTGCACTAACAATGACAATAAAAGTTGATCTGATTTGATTTGATTTGATAATGACATGGCTGCATTAAAATGCCACAGGCGGACACGCTGAACTTACTTCCGGGTTTCCCACGTGATATCGGAACCCCCTGCTCCCAATATCGGGGCCAATCTCTCTATATTCCTTACTTGTGCACATTCATAAGAAAGTATGGAACAAGAAAAGGCAAATTGTCTCATTGAACACATTCCTGTCAAAGACAATGTGCACCTTAGAAAGGGATAAATTGGGTGTCTGCTTCCATCAGGTCGAAGGTGGGCTTTGGGACCCTGCTGCCCACCTGATGGAATCGATGTGCGGTGCGACCAATTTTCATGGTCGGGCCTCATTAAAATACTATCGGCCAGCTGCCAGTGCTGAACGAGCAGCTTGCTGATCTTTCACAGAGCTGAGCTTCAAGTCGTTTTCTAAGGGGGGGGGCGCAATGTCGGCAGGCGTGGGTTTGGGGACAAGAGACTGGCAGTGGGTGGGAAGATTTTCGTGGGGTTAAAGGAGCATTCTAACTATTCCTTGCCCACAAAAGTCTACGGCACAGTGTTTTTTCCCCCATTTTGGGCGCAGCCTGCAGTGGTCCCTTTATGGACCCCAGGTTTGGCCCTGTGCGAATCAGGCAGACCGCGCGCTCTGCCCAGTGAATCGCCAAATTGCATCGGGTCCTATAGACGGAGGAGGAACCTGGCTTGCATGTGTAAGTAGGCTCCTTCTCGTTTCAGGCAGGAGCACTGCTCACCTGTTTTGCGGCCCACTCTAAAAGAGCGGCCGGCTGGACCTCGGTGGAAGTGGGGCAACAAGTAGAGCATGGTGATTCTTGGCCCACTAACCCCCTTTCCATTCTTGCTCGAAAGCAGGGACAAAAATCGGGCCATTGAGCATCTGTACATTAAGTTTAGGAACAAAGTGAGCAACATGGAGGTAACTACTTTATGAAATAATATTCAATTTTACGATGCTCATTTTGCAGATTGGTCATAACATAGCAACAGGCTATGTTTTGTTGGTGTTGTCTCTCTATTTTGCACTGTGCAGTTTGAAGAGATACAGGCTGTAGAGTACGCCTGAATATATTGGGGTGGAGTTGAAAAAGAGGAGAGCTAAACGTCAAAAGCTGGCAGCCTGAAGAGAAGAAACTGGCCACTGAAAGGGCGGGAGTAGACAGAGCATAATTGTTGAAAGTGTTTGGAGAATTAAAAGGGAATTTCTATAAAACTATACATCATCAAACTCCAAACTATGACATTAATAAGGCAAGAATTGTAAATATGTGTGAGATAGCAGAGAATTGTTCTTTAAAATAGTAGACACAAGAAAGTGGAACTTCGAAGATGAGGGAAGCAGTAAGAGAAATTAGAGATCAAAGGAGAGAAATATTGGAAATCATTTTCCACTTAAAATGTCAAGTGAAAAGCATTGATATTTAAACAGTACATCTATTTACCTTTAATATTCAGTCGCTGAAAATATACTCCTAGGCCTAGAAATTGGGTTGGGGCGCCAAAGTGGTGCCAAAGTCGCCTGAGCGCAGGATTTAGCGCAGCGTTCGAGGCTTTAGCGAACGTCAGAAATTCAGTTTCAGCACCCCTAGAGGGAGACGGGGCGAGGCTCGAGGCGCTAGTGTCCCTCTTAGGGCGCTGAAACTGAATACACGCTGCGGCATGGCATGCTGCGGTACTGCAGGCCTTCCTCCCATTGTTAAGGGGGAGGGGCCTGCAACAGCGCGATCCCCGCTCGCGAGTGCCGGCAAACGAGCCCGGCGCCAAGGAGAAGTGCCAGGCTCTCGGGAAACAGCCGGCAATGCCGCGGGGGGGGGGGGTCAGGAGGCCGGGGACGGAGGTGCTGGCAGGCGGCCGCCGAAAAAGGCGGCCGCCCCGCACCTCCACCTTAACTTGCGCCGCTGCCGGCACAGCAAGGCCCCATGAACCGGGCGCGGGTAGCGAACGGCGCAACTGCGGCGTTCGCTACCAAATATCACGAACGGGGCGCGAATGGGGCGCTGCACACACCGATGACGTCATCGGTGGCGACGCAGCACAAATGGCTAACGCCACCATTAGCGCCCCTGCTGAATATCGCGGGAGGCGCAGCCAGTGGCGCTACAGCCACTGACTGCCTCTTTAGGCGCTAACAGGTGGCACTACTCACCCAATTTTCCCCCCCTAATATCTAATAAGCAACCATAGTCAAAAAGACAGTGTATAACCAAAATGTATTGATCCATTGGGTATTCAAGGCTTTAATTAAATTGTTACATGTTTTTAACATTAGCCTGTTAGATAAATTACTTATTGCACAACACTATTTAAGTGTTTTACCCATTTTAAAAAAAGAATGTGATATTTCAACTGGAAGTGAATGACCTTGTAAATTAGGAGATTTGATTTCCAGTCAGCAAATGCAGAAATTATGGCCTAGAAATTCAATGATGCTGCGTCCATTTTGCAGGCGGAAAACAGGCATCAAATATAGTGTGGGCGTGCGCGCACGTTCTGAGCCGGATGTGTGTCACCCGCCATATTGGTATAAACATCAAAAGAGGCATCAAGGGCACACGCCTGAAACAGACATTAGGCTCTTTGCATATGAGGACCCTTTTGTAAAGTTGGGCTGCCTTGAACGCAGCCGGCGCCAGGAAAATGTGGTCTGCATGCGGCCTAACCAGAGGTCGTTAAAGGGGCGCCAATTGTTAGGAATGTGAATGTTGTAATAGTATAGGCAAGGACTGCAGTCCTGCGTCTATATGCCAAGAATGAGTTCAAACAATTGGAGGTTTATTAAAGGTTAAGTGGACATACCACTATTTCCTTTAATACCCCAAAGCTCTGGATTTAGTAATTGTGCCTACAGATTGGAAAATTGCAAATGCTACTCTATTCTTTAAGAAGGGCAGGAAACAGAGAAACCAGGTAACTACAGACCTGTCAATTTAACATCAGTTGTGGGGAAGTTATTGGAATCTATCAACAGGGACAGGGAGACTGAGTACTTGGATAAATATGAGCTGATCAAAGAGATTCAGCATGGTTTTGGGAAGAGTATGTCATGTCTGGCTAATCTAGTTGAATATTTTGAGGAGGTCATTAGCAAGGTGGATAGGGGAATGTCTATGAATGTTGCCTATGTGGACTTCCAGAAGGCATTTGATATGGTTCCACACAAGAGATCATCATAAATAAAAGCACATGGAATACCCTCAGAGGGTAAGGGTGAGAGCCCTGATGTCCCTCCTCATCCCTCTGTGCACATGTTCCAATATTTCTCCACCATAGATCCTGGAGGGTGAGGTGGCGCCAGTACAGCCCCCATTAACGTTGCCAAGTGAAGTAGTTTGAATCTTTGAACAATAAATGTAGCCACTTTGTAGTTGCCGGTAGACTGCTGATACAAAAGAAGCTTGAAATTACTCATACAAACTGCTCCACTGGCTGAAACTGACAAGAAAGCATTGAAACTAACCTGCCCTGATAGCTGGGAGTGATTAATACTGATGCCTATAAATAACGTCACTGGAGCCGACCTCCTGGAGCTGCACGCCAGCTCTCCCTGTCACTGTCTGGTCGAGGCGCTAAGGTAAGTGGCGACAATTAATTTTCCAGATCAGGCGGCCAGTAACTGACATCATGATCTGCCTGGCATCTAAGTCCCCGGCGGTACCTCGTACTAGCAGCGCAACGGGGGGGGGGTGGTGGTGGGCAATTTGCCATACGGCGCTGGATTCACCTTGCCCCAGCGCGACTGCATCAGCACCCTATTACCACCATCTGCTGGTGCTAACGGGAAGCACTAAGGTACTGAATTCACCTCCCCACCCCAGCTGTTTAAGGTCACACAGAAAGAATGGCCCCTTACTTGGAAAGAAATATGTCATAATGGGCTAGAAATTCATCTACTTACCGCCACTCCATAGCGTCATGAAATGGGGATAAAATGGCGGCTGCCACTCTTTCGCCAGCTGGTGGCGGGTCCCATGGCGGCCGCCATATTCTTGTACCCCTTTGCACTGTCGGTAACTGGTAGCGCCCTGAAAGAAAAAATGGTGGCGTGGTGACATCAATCGGCATGCAACACCGACTTAACGTCACCAATGCGAACTTCGACCTTGGCACTGAATTCTGGGCTGGGTCCTAAGCATGCCAGCTGACAGTGACGATGTCTTGGACTTGTTTTTTAAAAAATATTATTGAAGTGATGGCTTGCTGCAATAGATGTAAAAGGTTTTTTAAGTGTCTAGGGAGTGCTGCTGGGTGCTTGCAAGGGTTCAGATGGTAAATGAAGGCCTTTGAAAAGACAGAACATGCTGCAAATACTCAGCAGGTTACGTAACATCCATGGAGAGAAAAACAGAGTTCACATCTCAGGTCAAGATGCTGCCTGACCAGCTGAGTATTTCTATTTTATGCTGTCATTTCACATTTACAGCATCTATTTGCAGAGGGAAGAGGAAGGCACAGAAGAGGAGGAAGCAGAAGGAAGGATGCAACCCAGACAGCCCCTTTGTGGCCAGGATATCCGGGATGGAATCATCCGCCTGCAGTCCCAGTGACCACAGCCCCAATTCCACTTTCAACATTAGTCCCACACCTTACCTTCCATCTGCTACTGACCATCACAACGTCCTCTTGGCCACGATGCTGAAATAAAAGCCACCACAAAGCAAACTTTCCAATCCACCTATATACGTCTAGCCATCCAATGTGACATCAAGAAATCAACTCTTCACCCTTATGCATTCTCTTAGCAAGTGCCCTGTGTGTGCCTTTGCCTATCCTACTGATGTCACACAGTGCTACCTCAGTGGCTGCAGCATGGCTGGTGGAAGGCTGCTGACTTTCAATGGGGGACAATGCAACTGGCCTTGCTGGTTGACCTTGAGGAGCTGGTAGCTGGGAGTGTCAAATCAATCTTCTTCTGTTATTGTTCTTCTTCACTTTCCTCTCCTTCTTCTCGGTCACCCGCTGGCTGGGCAGACTGCATTTCTTGGGTGTGTGAAATGAGGAATGCACAAGGGTAGAGTTGTGGTGACAGGAGGGTGGGAAAGCACGTGGCACATACCAGAAGGAGGTTAACGTATCAGGATATCTACAGCTTGTATCCTTTCTGCCCCACCACTGGCCAAAGGCTTAGCTTTGCCTCTGCCAAGAATGGCCTACACCGTCTCCTCCAAGGCTGTGGGGTGAAGCTAGGAATTGGAGATGTACCTCGTGATTGGTGCAGATTGTTGGTAGGTGAGTGATTTGGGAGAGGGGATGGAGTCATGCACTGAGCAGTGTGTGAGGCTAGCGGTACAGTTGATAGGAGACAGCTTTTGAAGATGCATTCACTGATCTTGACCTGAGGTCATGAAGCTTCTTTGGGCACTTGAGACAGATGGTAAGGGCAACACTGCTGGCAGTGACGGCCTTGGTGATGTATTCCCACATCCTTCTTTCTGGATGGGTCCTGGCCCCTGTGGGTAGATGACCTCTCTTGCAGTGTTGACCCCTTGCACAAAGCTGGAGTGCTGCATGCGAGACCCTGGGTGCCCGTTCCCTGGTTTGCTGAGCCATTAGTGTTAGTGCTGAGGCAGTTTTCCCATTTGTTGAGGTTAAGAAGGTAATTCAGCTTTAAGAGCTGGATATTCACATTTGGGACATCTTTTTAATGTTAAATATTTTTTTTAAAGGCAGAATAGGCTGAAAACTGCGTTGTTTCACTTGATTTTAATTTGTATTGCTTCAGTGTGCATGGCCCCTTTAATTCTCAGACCTCTTCATTACCCACAATTCCTTGTGGGCTCCACAGCCTCACTTCCAGAGTCTGTGCGAAGCTCCAACGTTGCACCTGGAGAGGAACTTCGGGTCGGACGCCTCCAGCAAAGCCACCAGGACGTCGTTGCATGGAAGGTAAGCGTTGCGCCAATGATCTCCATGCCCGCCCCAAACTTATTTGGCCCCATTAGCATTGCAGCCTTTTGCAGCAGCTGTTAACTCAAGTTGCCGGCAACTTTGCTGGTGAAGACAAATTTTTCCCCCAATATGTATTATTGAGATACTGGCGTCAGCTGGTAGCTCAGTGTGAATTAACATATTCAAATAAAAAGGAGTTTGGGAGAGAAAATTGGAGGTGAAATAAAAGCTTTTTTGGTTTCCTTCTGTTGGTAATATTTTGAGATTATTAAAATAAAGGAATGACAGAAAGAGTGCTAAAACTGAAACATTGGCTGCTATGGTATTTAACAATAAAGTTGATTGAGCAGAAAAATGTACTAGGCCTGTACTGAGTCAGGCATCACTTATAATGATCAGAATATCTATTCGCCATGGTTCTTTCACATCTTGGGAGTGCCACATTAATAAGGTAATTTATGAAGAGGAAGTACACTAGGTTATCATTTTCTTTGTTATTCTGGTAGGAAATGTTAAAAGCTCTGTATAACAACCATGGATGCAGTGATTGGGTTCACTTTCATCACTATGACACTTTATCAACATTCTGTTACGAATGTGAAGATTTGCTCATGGCAGTTGACAAACAAAGTTCAGTTGGGTGCCTGTTGTTCAACACAAGGTGCGCTTAGATCCCATTAGAAGATTAGTTTAATCTTTCAAATTGCTAGTGCTGCATTTGATGCAAACAACAGTAGTTTTGTTTTTGCTGTGAGCAGTTTGTGTTTGAGCATTTGTATATTAAAAGATTTGTAGATAGGATTGGATATTTTTTTATAGAGAAGTGCTTTGTCCTTTGTAGACATGATTCTGTTCCTGATGTTTGAATCATGTCAACTCACTATTGCTTATGAATGTATTTGATTTGATTAATTTAGTTAGGCTTCACTGGAAACCTGACTTCTGTACTTTGAGTTAATTTTTGAGTTCTGAAACTCAGTTAGATAGGAGGGATTAATAATAGATTAATAACATAGATCATAATTATTGTGCAATCAACAGATGGAAATGGGTGAAAGAAAGAAAGAGAAAGAAAGGAGAAAGAGACAGACAGACAGACAGACAGACTGACTTACTTGCATTTCTATTGCGCCTTGCATGACCACCAGATGTCCCAAAGTGCATTACAGCCAACAAAGTAGTTTTTTGAAGTGTAGTCGCTGTTGTAATGTAGGAAAAATAAAAATAAAGGTTCGAAGGCAGGCAGAATTTTGTTAACCAATAGACATTTTTATTATTCAGGGACAATCTAAAAAGAATTATGAATCCATTCCTGATTTTGTTTATTATATCTTTATGTTGACTTCTTTTGAACTTATTACAGTTAATTCCGCTTTCCCAGGAGGGAAACCACACTTGGAGAAGGCCGGGGTCTAAGAAAGGCTTACAATATTGCAGCCCTGGTTCTCCATCCTGTGCTCCCTGTGAGTGTGCTTCTTGCTGAGAGTGCAGGAGTGCTAAATTGATGATATAGATCCGTTGAATTTTTCATAAATAATTCAGCAGCTTTAATCTGTAAAATATTCTCTGCCGTGTTCAATAATTCATTGAAACAGAAAATGATTCTTTGAAAAAAACCAAATTGTGACAAATGGCTAACAGGCAGCGGCAAGGGCAATGGTGGAACGGCAGTGGCGGGAACAGGAATGCTGTCACCCTGAGAGAGGACAGCAGGGTCCTGCTCCACTGCCACTCCCCCGGGGCGGTGCCTCAGCATTCCTAACAATCTGTTGGAGCACAGATTCCTGGCCTGCTGCGACACCCTGCAAGCCCCGGTCGACGGTGGTAAACCCAGCCACAATGACAGAAATCCGAGTTTGGTTGGCTTGAAGCTGAGATTGCATGAGAGCAGTCGGAGCATGGGTGGCATCGCACTGACACTGCATGAGAGCAGTCGGAGCGTGGGTGGCATCACACTGACACTGTATGAGAGCAGTCGGAGCGTGGGTGGCATCACACTGACACTGCATGAGAGCAGTCGGAGCGTGGGTGGCATCACACTGATACTGCATGAGAGCAGTCGGAGCGTGGGTGGCATCACACTGACACTGCATGAGAGCAGTCGGAGTGTGGGTGGCATCACACTGACACTGCATGAGAGCAGTCGGAGCGTGGGTGGCATCACACTGACACTGCATGAGAGCAGTCGGAGTGTGGGTGGCATCACACTGACACTGCATGAGAGCAGTCGGAGCGTGGGTGGCATCACACTGACACTGCATGAGAGCAGTCTGAGTTTGGATGGCACCAAGCAGAGTCTGCATGAGAGCAGTCTGAGCTTCCGCTGTAGCTCTAGGATGTTGAGTCGCTTCCGCCTGTGCTGCAGTGGAAGCTGCGACATCGCCCATCATGCGCACCATCACGTCTGGGTCACCGCAGTCTCTCAGGAAGTGTATGATCATTTCCTGGCTGGAAATCCTGGGCTCCATGCTCCGCCCAGAGCCCCGTGCAATGTTGGAGGCAGACTCCTCCACGCTCCTTGACATTGCTGAAAGGCTCTCTGGCAGCCTTGCCATTGCACCCATCAGTTCTGTGTGCAGGCCCATCACCCTTCTTCTGAAGGTCTCCCCATCGAGGTCCTCATCTGAGTCCTGTGCAGCAGAACTTTTGCGCGAGCTTGCCCGCCGGGAAGCTGGCCCCCAACCTACCCTTTCCCCCTGGCCTTGCAGCAGCCCACTCGTGCCCGGTGAATCACCTACTGCAGATCCCGCTTCTACACTAGTCTCTAAAGTACGCGCAGTGCCAGTTTCTGAGCTGGTGTCTGCGAGCGACAGATGCAGTGACGCGGTGTCTTCTTCCACCTCTACTTCTCACCACTCGCTCTCAGCAGTGCCCTCGGGGACAGGCTGCTCCAGTGTTTGTACCTTTCTGCTTTCAGATAATTAACAAGAGTCAGGTTATGGTGAGGGTGTTGGGGGGAATGCATACAGCATGAGCAGCTTGAAAATGAGAAAAGATTGTGAGCTGAAAGAGAAGTGGGATGTGAGAAGGAGGATTAGGAATGAACATGCCACAGCCTCTACCACATGGCACCCAATGATTTTGAGTACTCTCTCCTTGAGCTGGCTGAGGTGTTGAAGGGCCGCTTGGCCCCCGCCTCTTGCTCCTGCTCCCTCTGATTATGTGTGAGTTTGCCCTGCAAGAGAAAGAGAAGTGTGTGAGTGAGTTTAGTGCAATGTGTTTGGGTGATGTGCCTGCTATAGTTGAATAGCTGCCATTGTGTGCAAGGTGTGAGATGTGGGTGTGAGTGTTGATAGGTAGAGATTGCTGGTTTGAGAGTGCTGGGGGTTTGGTGCATTGAGCGGTGTGTGAGGCTTGTGGTGCAGATGGTGGCATATGGCATTTGCTGAAGCCTTCACTCACCTTGACAATCTGTGTGAGGTCATTAAACTTCTTCCTACACTGGGTGTGAGTCCTGGGGACCTCAGTGCTGGCCGTGACGTGGTACGCCACATGATCCGGGATGTGTGCTGGGAGAGCCTCCTGCCTCTCTGCAGGTACTGTACCACCCGCCTCGTCTCCACTGCGAATACCAGTGCCTACAAAGCTTATTGAAGAACCTACGGGCTCTCTCCCTCTGCCTAGGTTCTGCCATGAGCAATTGTAACTTCGGTTCCTTTTCTTAGCCTTCTTTACTTTTCTGTTGGGGCAGTTGAACAACCAACCACCCTGACAATGAGGTGCTGCAGCATCAATGCACCTCCCCTTTAAGTAGTGGAAAAAGTCTGTGGCAATCATGACTGTGAATTAGACTGGGCCCAATACTGGTCTACCTGTTGCGTGTAAAGCCAATGGCCTAGAAATTCAGTTGGTTGCGCCAGCCGTTAGCGCCTTAGGAGGAGTAGATGTCGGGCGCTAGGCGGCTAGCGCCCGGGCGCAGTGCGATCTGCGCCTCGCCCCAACTTCACTAGAGATTTAGCGGCGGCGCAAAGTCTTTGCGCGCGCTCAGCTGCGCGCGCAGATCGTGACGTCATTTCCTCGTGCAACGCTCTTTGTGCGCCCCAAACCGGAACTTCAGTGGCGACGCCCCATTGTGCGCCTGGCGCCCCTAGCGACTGTTAGACTGGAACGGTGCTCAGCCGATGCGGGGCGCAGGGGGCGCAAATTAAAGGGCACTCCTCCTGCACTATAAAAGGCTGCCATTTCGCAGCACTCCTTCTTGAGAAACGGATCTTTGGAGAGAGACCAAGGTAGATAGCTTTCTGCTTTGGCCCAACACTCGGACAGGTACTTCTGGCTTCAGGCCACAGCTTTCCACTAGTCTTTGCCTTCATTGACATCTCATTGTTTGCCAGCATATTATGGGGGCTGCAATGGGTGTCAATGCTGGCTTTCTCAATTACATCCAAAGGGCTCATAGACACCGTGAGAGAGTGGCAGCCCTGGCTAGACGGAGAGGGGGCAACAGGCGTCGGCAAAGGAGGCCTTACCCACCCAGGGAATACCGCCAGCTGTTCTCCTATCTCAACATGTCTGAAGAGCAGTGTGTTCGGAGGCTGCGATTCCGAAGGGAGGTGGTCACAGAGATCTGCCACCTGCTTGGCGGTGATCTGCAGCCACAGCTGAGGTGCAGGACGTCTCTGTCGGTGGCAGTGAAGGTGACGGTGGCTCTCAACTTCTATGCCACCGGCTCCTTCCAATCCGCTGCTGGGGATATTGCCAACATCTTCCAGTTCGCCGTGCATTGCTGCATCCGCCAGGTCACCAATGCCCTTTTCCAAAGGAGACGTCAGTTCATCTCCTTCTCCATGGCCCTTGCCAAGCAGCAACAGCGTGCAATGGGCTTTGCAGCATTCGCGGGCTTCCCCATGGTGCAGGGCGCCATTGACTGCGCGCAGGTGGCTTTGCGGGCACCTCTGGAGAATGCCGAGGATTACCGCAACCGGAAGGGCTACCATTCGCTGAATGTCCAGCTGGTGTGTGACCACAGGCAGCTCATCCTAGCTGTCAATGCCCGCTTTCCAGGCAGCAGCCACGATGCCTTCATCCTGCGACAGACTACTGTGGCAGGCATGTTCCAGGCACAGCCTCACCCACGAGGATGGCTTATCGGGGACAAAGGCTATCCTTTGTGTACCTGGCTGATGACCCCGCTCCGTGCGCCCAGCACCCCTGCTGAAGAGGGATACAACGAGAGCCATCAAGCGACCAGGAACATCATCGAACAAACAATCGGCGTCCTGAAGCAACGGTTCCGCTGTCTGGATCGTTCCGGTGGAGCCCTACAGTATTCGCCGGAGCGAGTCTCCCATTTCGTGGCCGTTTGCTGCATGCTGCACAACCTGGCTATCCGCAGGACTCAGGCACTGCCACCAGAGATTGGAGGACCACCTCAGGAGGAGGAGGAGGAGGAGGAGGAGGAGGACCAGCACAGGAGGGAGGCACAAAGTGCAAGGGCCGCCCGTCGCCGGCTTATTGAACGTCGGTTCTAGGCCCCCTCTCAGGGAATGGCTTGTGCCAATGTCAGCAGATGAATGTAGCCGCTCCACAAGCCCTCAGCCGAGCAGGGCAACCAGGACTTAACAAAAAAACCATGCACACTGCAATTTAACAACAATAATTTATTGCGAACCTCTGCCCTTCCCACATTACATCCTCATGTGGAGAAGCCATCTCCAAAAACACAAAACTACCAGTCTCGGCCTTACAAAAAGAAAGAAAGACACCAGTCTCGGCCTTACAAAAAGAAAGAAAGACACCAGTCTCGGCCTTACACAAACACAACTGCACCAGTCTCGGCCTTACAACAAGCACCAGGCATTTGTGCATACCTCTACTTTTTGCCCTGTGAGGGCGATGCCTTGCACATCCTTGCCTGGCCCCTGCCCGCCCTGCTGCTCCTCCTCAATGGGAGCCCAGTGGCTGCAGCAAGGCTGGGGGAAGGCTGCTGAGGGGCAGATGGCGAGACGGCAGATGCCCTTGGGGGTCAGCCTGCACCAGCTCTGGCCTTGGAGTGGCCGGCTGCTGACTGCTCCAACTTTGGCTGGGCGGCAGCAGTCTGTCCAGCGGTTCGTGGCAGCTGCAATGCCGGAGTGGCAGTGTCGGCTGCAGGAATGGTGGCAACCTGGCAGATCGCAGGTGCTCGCTGGTCGCCTGAGACATTGGCACTTGCACGGGCCAGCACTGCAGCATGCGCAGCAAACAGCTGAAGAACAGACTGCTGGGCTGCTGCTGCGTGGCGAGTGCCCTGGCGATGCCTGGCTGATCCAGCGAGGGTGGCAGCAGTTAGTGCCCATGTGGCCCTGGTCTGTGTCCGCATGACACCAGCCAGTGAATGGATGGCACGACTGAGCACTTGGCTAGAAGCCGACTGTGCTGCCGCGAAGTCCTGCAGACTCCTGGCCTGTGCTGCACTGAATTGTTCCAGACTCCTGGCCTGTGCACTGAATTGTTGCAGACTCCTGGCCTGTGCTGCTCTGAATTGCTGCACACTCCTTGACAGAGACTCTATGGAGTCAGGCATCCTTGCCACTGCAGCCATGAGCTCAGTGTGCCTGCGCTCAGCCTGGACGGCCATTTCCTCTAGGAGGCGCACCTCCTCTGCGCTGACCGTCGCAGGACTGGAGGCCGCACTCACCCTCTGGGGAGAAGTCCGCCGAGCTTCCCCACCCCTCCCGCGTTGCTGCAGGCCACTGGGCCCCAGAGCTTCACTCTCCTCCGACCCTTCCCCCCGGCTCCCCTCCAGGGAAGACGTGTCCCCTACATCGCCATGGGCTGGCGCGGCTGAGGGTGGCACTGATGGGCCAGCTTCCTCTTCCTCCTCCTCGTCTTCCGAAGCGCTGACAGTGGCAGCTTGAGGGCCCGCCTCCTCACCTGGCGATTCACCATCTGAAAGCAGGAAGGCACAAGAGTAGCTTTAGAGTGAGGACAGGGCGGCAGCGAGGGAGGCATGAGTGCTGCCATTCACCACATTGGTCGGACAGTGGCGAAGGATGCTGATCTCATGCGCAAGTGGAACGAGAGAGGTCCAAAAGGTGATGCCCTTACCATTGGTGCCCAGAACAGGGTCGGCATCTCCACTGGTGATGGGGCCAATCAGCCGGCCTACCATAATGCGCTCCACACGCTGGTCGAGGTCGGAGAGCTCTTTGAGGTCAGGACGGCCTCCCCCGGTCTCAGTTCGGTTGCGCCGGTTGTGCGCCACCTTGGCCTGCAAGAGCAAGGACGGCCTCTAAGTACAGTGTGTAGCCCTGATCTTGTCTGCACTGCCTCCCATGGTCGACTAGCTTGTACAGTGTGTAGCCCTGATCTTGTCTGCAATGCCTCCCATGGTCGAATAGCTTGTACAGTGTGTAAAGTGCTGAATGTGCAAGTGATTTTCATGCCAGTCCCATAGCTGCTGGATGAGGGCTGGCCATTAGGGCTTTCAGGTCCCTTTGCCCATAAAGTGAGGTGCACATGCAAGGATGAGGAGGACACTGGAAAGGGTACTCACCCTGACAACCCGAGTGAGGTCGTTGAACTTCTTCCGGCATTGCACAGGAGTCCTGGCAGCCACGCTGTTGGAAGACACCCTGTTGGAGACCTCCCTCCAGGCTTTCCGGTAGGCGCTGGGCAGCGGCCTCTTGCCACCTTCTGGGAACAGAACATGGCGCCTGCGCTCTACTCCGCCAACCAGCAGCCTCAGGTCACCGTCGCTGAAGCGCTGCGCTCTCTCCCTGGCCTTCTCCATAGCCCTGGGCGTTGTGCAGGTGAAGCTGAAGTGGTCAGGCCTAGGTTGAGGGCTGCAGTGTGCAGGGCGTGGCAGGCAAACAAATCGACCCTCCCCCTTTAAGAGCTGACCGGCGCCAGAGTGTCTGCCGTCAATCAAGAACTCGCCGCACCGGCGCTGCGCCCGGCCTCGGGGGTATCGCTCAGCACCGCTGGCTTAGCGCCTAAAGATAGCTGTGCATTGCCTGTTTTAGCGCAGCAGCAACCTCTTGGGGCGATGCGACTGAATATCGGCGAAGGGGGCGCGACTTTGCGCCGGGCGCAAACTTTAGCGGCCGCCCGACTTTAGCGCCCCAAAAGTGGCTATACTGAATTTCTAGGCCAATGAGCATCAGTTTCAGCGCTAGAATTATGACTACAATCATGTTAATGAAGAGTGTACATGAAGTTTGCATGCTACCTAGACGATTTTCAGGTGGTGCAGCTTAACCTCATTTAGTCTTAACACTGCCCATTTTGTGGCTATACCCAATTTCTAGGCCTAAGTAGCTTCAATGTTATGGTGAATTTCTGTGGGGTAAATCTGCAAAGATTTTTTTTTTAATTCCTATGCCCAGGAAATGGCTAAGTTGATATAAGGCCCAGTCTGAACATATCTCTCACTAGCTTCATCATACACCTTTTGTTAAAATAAAGTGATTATTATAGTTGCAGCTATTTCAATGAATCAAAAATGTATGAAGGATTTGTTTGCATTCTCTGTCGGCTCATATGCCACTGTACTATATCTAAAGTAATTTCAATTCCTCACCATGCTTTTCAATTTTCCTGAAGTTCTAAGAACTATGAGAAAAACCAGAGGGTATTTGTGATTGACTAGCATGCACTCTCAGCAAGAAGGCACACTCACAGGGGCACAGGACAGAGAATCAGGCCTGCAATATTGTAGCCCTTGCTTTGATCCATGCTTTCTTCAAGTGTGGATTCCCTCCTGGGAATTAACTGTGATCAGCTCAAAAGAATTCAGCATAAAAATATAAGAAACAAAATCAGTAATGGATTGAACACTCTTTTTAGAGTGTCGCTGAGTAATAAAAAATATTTACTAGTTAACAAAATTATGCCAAGTAGAAAATGTGCAATTTCAAAATAAGCTGTTGGACCAGAAGGCAGAGAGGAGTAGTGATAAACAGTTGTTTGAGTCTGGAGGGAAGTATACAGTGGTTTCCCCCGAGGGTTGATATACGGACCACAGCTATTTTTGATATATATTAATGATCTGGACTTGGGTATAGGATGCATGATTTCAAAGTTTGCAGATGACACAAAGCTTGGAAATGTAGCAAACAATGAGGAGGATGGTAGCAGACTTCAGGAGGACATAGATAGGCTGATTAAATGGGCGGACACATGGCAGGCGCAATTTAATGCAGAGAAGTGTGAATTGACGCATTTTGGAAGGAGAAATGAAGAGAGGCAATATTAACTAAATGTTACAATTTTAAAGGGGATGCAGGAACAGAGAGACCTGGGGGTTCATATGCATTCTTTGAAGGTGGCAGGATAAGTTGATAAGGCTGTTAACAATGCATATGGGATCCTTGGATTTATAAATAGAGGCATAGAGTACAATGCCTATGATTCTAGGAAGCAAAGAGCCTCCTAGGTAAGTAAAGAAACTTCTTTTGGAGGGCCAGGAGGGGCAGGATTGCTCCTCCAGCTGCAACAACAGCAACAACAACAACTTGCACTTATATAGCGCCTTTAATGTAGGAAAATGTCCCAAGGTGCTTCACAGGAGTATAAACGTTGACACAGAGCCAAAGAGAGAAGTATTAGGAAGGGTGTCTAAAAGATTGGTCAAAGAAGTAGGTTTTGAAGATGGTCTTAAAGGAGGAGCGAGAGGTGGAGAGGCGGAGAGGTTTAGGTAGGGAATTCCAGAGCTTAGGGACTTGGCAGCTGAAGATATAGCTGCAAATGGTGTGGTGAAGGGAGTGGGGGATGCACAAAAGGCCAAAGATGGAGGAACGTAGAGTCCTTGGAGGTTTATAAGGCTGGAGGAGATTATAGTAATGGAGGGGTTTGAACATGATGAGAATTTGAAAATGGAGTCATTGGGACTGGGAGCCAATACTGGTCAGCGAACAGAGGGGTAATGATAAGTGGGACTTGATAGGTAGACTTTGTAGGATTCGCAAAATTGGACTTTTGCGACTAAGGGTCAAATGGCAGAAGAGGCCATGATTTTAAAGACTGTTTTAACAGAAGCCCAGAAAAAGGGGCATACAAAATGGCCACCATACCATGTGACCAGCTTATTGGGACACTTTAAAATGGTTCCTGCGCAACCTCAGACAGCTTTGTGGATTCAACCTACAGCAAGTTCTGGAAGCCGTTCCTGAGAGAACGAAACCAGACCCACACGTATGCATATGGATTAGATGCAGATCCAGTCGAGATCGGCCTGGAGACAGAGGCCATCAAAATGTTGACCCAGACAAAAGGGGACAATTTCATATTCATGAGAACAGCACCTAGGACTAGATAACGAGATCAGCAGGACATTAATAACAATGAAGGTAATTCCAGACCAGAGATGGGCCTTTTACCAGCCGTTTAAGACATTTAAAAATATAATGACTACCCCACTGTGCTCCCAGCCCGCCAAATGTAAAACAAAGACTAACCTGATTTTGGGCGGGAGATGGAGGTTTCTGGAAGAAAGTATATCTGGAAGACTTTTTGGCAGTTGGAGAGCTTGAGCTTGAACACAGACACGCAGGGTTGGAGAGCTGGAGACACACAGCTTGAATCCGGACACGCAGAAGAAGAAAGAGGCACTCGCAGGAGGAAGAAGAAAGCCAACATCGAGAAGGCCGTCTCGAAGCCGGCGTTCTGCCCTGGGGAAACACATCGGGAGATCATCGATCATCCCCGGGCCGTTGCCGGAACGAGAGGCCATCGACCCAACTTGGGAGAAGAGACAAAAAAATAAAAACCCCAAGAGGAGAAACCTTCCAGCCACCCCGGCTCGGGAGAAGAAAAAAGAAACTGAAGAAGCGATGGGAGCCAGCCCAAGGCTCCTCTAACCAGGGTCGAGCCAACAATCCTCGACCCCGCCGGCATCCAGGCCCGCCGGTGTCCAGCCGCCCCCAACCCCCACCTCAGGAGAGAGGTGTGGCGCAGCTCGCAGGGGCTCCACGATCCACGTGGAGACGAAACGCCTGAAAGGACCAAACACAGACTCGATTTCAAAACCTTGCACTTCCTAGTGGGATTGGTGAGCATGTTTCTGGCCCTTCACAATCAGATCTAGATAGGTTTAATAAGGGGGTGGATTTAAGGGTACAATTAACATGAGTTGTTGTCCCTCGATGCTCCGTGTGTTTCCTTATTTCATGATGATCTTTGTAGAGTATAAGATGCCTGTATTTGCTTTAGTTAGTACTGTGTCGTTATGATTTGTTTGTGTGTTTTTCCCTCCCATGTACTCCCTTATTGGCTTGCATTTGATTTGATATTTTTCCTTATGCAATAAAATTTCATTTTGTTTCATCAAACTTGGTCTACAAGAGTTTTCTCTACATTGTAGTTCCTGCGCCTAAGTCCAGAGTATAGAATCTAAGGGGCGAGTGGGTCGAACCACTCAAGGTTTTACTGTGCAAGAGAGAGAGGCCTCTAGAGAGAGAAACCTTAGGGAAATCTCTTAAGGAAAACCCCTTACAGCTTAATTGGAGAAAATTTTGGATAATGCATGACTGCATGTCGGACAAGAAGGCCAACAACACAGAGAAAGTGGAGGGGTCAAGAGAGGTGGTGGTGAGGTGGGTGTCATCAGCGTACATGTGGAACCTGGCATCATGTCATCGATGTACTCCTAATATCTAATAAGTAACCATAGCCAGGGCAGGGGGGAACCTTAGGGGAAGCTTGGCTTGGTGGACAACGGGAAGGGAGGGATGCAGCAAAAGCAATTGGATGGATGGTTTCGATCTTAGTTACAAAGAAGCCCATAAGCTCCTGTTGTAGATGAGGGTGAAGGGGACAGGGATCGTCAATACTGAGGAGGACTGAACAAATTACAAGACATTAATAAACCTGCAGAATGAGCATATAATTGGCAAATGAATGTCAATACAGATAAGTGTGATGTATTACATTTTGGTAAGAAAAATAAGGAGGCCACATATTACTTGGAAAATAAGAATCTAAATGGCGTAGAGGAGCAAAGGGATATGGGAGTACAAATACACAAATCACTTAAAGTAGCGACACAGGTTAATAAGGCCATAAAAAAGCAAACCAAGCACTAGGGTTTATTTCTAGAGGGATATAATTAAAAAGAAGAGAAGTTACACTAAACTTGTATAGAACCTTGGTTAGACCACACTTGGAGTGCTGTATACAGTTCTGGTTGCCATATTATAACAACAACCGCAACTTGTATTTATATCGTGCCTTTAACGTAGTAAAATGTCCCAAGGCGCTTCACAGGAGTATTTTAAGACAAAAAATTTGACACCGAGCCACATAAGGAGAAATTAGGGCAGGTGACCAAAACTTTGATCAAAGAGGTAGGTTTTAAGGAGCGTCTTTTGGGAGGAAAGAGAGATGGAGAGGTTTAGGCAGGGAATTCCAGAGCTTAGGACCTAGGCAACAGAAGGCACAGCCACCAAAGGTTGAGCGATTTTAATCAGGGATGCTCAAGAGGGCAGAATTAGAGGAGTGCAGATATCGTGGGGGGTTGTGCGGCTGAAAGAGATTACAGAGATAGGAAGGTGCGAGGTCATGGAGGGATTTGAAAACAAGGATGAGAATTTTGAAAATGAGGCGCTGCTTAACCGGGAGCCAATGTAGGTCAGCGAGCACAGGGGTGATGGGCGAACGGGACTTGGTGCGCGTTTGGACACGGGCAGCCGAGATTTGGATGACCTCAAGTTTACATAGGGTGGAATGTGGGAGGCCAGCCAGGAGTGGATTGGAATAATCAAGTGTAGAGGTAACAAAGGCATGGATGAGGGTTTCAGCAGCGGTTGAGATGAGGCAAGGGCGGAGACGGGTGATGTTACGGAGGTGGAAGTAGGCGGTCTTAGTTATGCTGCAGACATGTGGTCGGAAGCTCACTTCAGAGTTAAATATGACACCAAGGTTGCGAACAGTGTGGTTCAGCCTCAGACAGATGTAAAAAGAAAATAAAGGCAATGAGAGTGCAAAAGGAATTTTCAAGTGTGATACCAGAAATGCAAGGGTATACCTATCAGGAAAGGATATTTTTTGTTTGTACATGGGATGTGGATGTCACTGGCAAGGCCAGTATTTATTGCCTATCCTTAATTACCCTTGAGTAGGTGGTGGTGGTGAGTGTGATGAAATATTCATCATCATCACTGCCTGTGACTGAGATCGGTTTCAGTGTCATTTCCCTTCCCCCAGACCTCATTGTATTGTGTACTGGAATGTGCTGTATTGTATACTGGAATGTGCTGGAATGTGCTATGTATAGGGCTCCGCCCATACCTGGCCCCGTTTGTAGGCTGGCTCAGTCTGGCCTCAGCCTCCAGAAGGAAGACATCACTCTCTTTTACGTGTTACGTTCTAAGTTAATAAAAGCCTTGTTTTTGTTCTGCTAACTTCGAGTCTCGGAATTATTGAGGCACATCAATTTTATTAACTTATTTTTCAACACTATGGATCAACTCCTGAAACCCGAACATTTGGATTTGGATCAACATGCTCCGGACGCATCAGCACGCTTCGGACACTGGTTTGAGTGTATGGAATTGTTCCTGGACAATTCCGCAGCCGTCAAAGACGCTACGGACGCTGCGAGGATGAGACTCGGAATTCTGCGGAATTGGGTAAGCCACCGGGTTTACCCCCTCATCCAAGACGCCGAGACGTACCTGGCCGCCTGCGACATCTTAAAGGCGCATTACCAGCAGCCTACGAATGAGGTGTATGCTAGGCACCTGCTCGCTACCCGCGCACAGCGACCTGGGGAATCGGTGGAGGAGTTCCTAAGCACCCTGAAAATGCTTGGCAAAGACTGCAAGTGCCGAGATGTAAAAGCCGCAGTGTACACTGACGAGCTTGTTCGCGATGCCTTCATCACAGGCCTCAGCTCCACTTACATCCGGCAAAGACTGCTGGAAAAAACGGGGTTGGACCTGAAACAGGCTGCGGAC
Organism: Somniosus microcephalus; assembly: GCF_052327205.1. NCBI lineage: Eukaryota > Metazoa > Chordata > Chondrichthyes > Squaliformes > Somniosidae > Somniosus > Somniosus microcephalus. Next base: position 69,410,522 of record NC_140997.1, read on the forward strand.
ACCGCGCGATCCCTGGATGTGGCCCAGAGAAACTCGGATGCCTACTCTTCAGCCCGCGCCGTCCACGCCGCCACGTGTGCACCGAGGGCGCCGCCATCTTGGAAGGCACCTTCCCCGCCCGACAGCCCGACACCGGCTGGGCCCCGCTCTCCCCCCAGAAGCCCTACGACAGCCGCGACGCGTCAGGGACCCAACTGCTACTTCTGCGGGCAGCCAAAGCACACCAGAAACCTGTGCCCGGCAAAAGGCACCACCTGCTTTAAGTGCGGTAAGAAGGGGCACTTCGGGAAGGTGTGCAGAGGGAATCCCGCCGGAAAACCAACCGCCGGAAAACCCGCCACCGCCGCGTGTGCGCCGTGGGAGCGGCCATCTTGGACGCCATCTTGCCCGACCTCGTGGGGTCCGCCATCTTGTGAGCAGACAGCGTGGACGCCATCTTGTATCGATCAGGGCCCTACAGTGGCATCAGTCACAGTGGACCAGACCAGGCCGCACCCGCTATCCAGATCAATGGTGGACATCGAGGTAAACGGGTGCCGGGTTAAATGCTTAATTGACAGTGGAAGCACGGAGAGCTTTATCCACCCAGAACTGGCACAACAACTCTCCCTAAAGGTGGTCCCTACTCAGGGTACCACCTCTATGGCTGACAAAACCCAGACATCGACCATTCTGGGTTACTGCACGGTACAATTGTGCGTTAACGGAACTGTATGTGATAATTTTAAAGTATTAATCATGAAGAACCTATGCGCGAGCGTGATCTTGGGCCTGGATTTCCAGTGCAACCACCAAAGCATCACGCTCAAGTACGGTGGGTCCCAGCCGCCCCTCACAGTGTGCGGTCTGGCTACCCTGAAGGTAAAGCCGCCTTCGCTATTCGCGAACCTTACCCCTAACTGCCGGCCAATAGCGACCAAAAGCAGGAGGTACAGCTGGGAGGACAGGCGGTTTATCGCGACCGAGGTAGACAGGCTCCTGAAAGAGCACATTATTGAACGCAGCAACAGCCCGTGGCGCACCCAAGTGGTAGTGGTAAGGGGTAGCGAGAAGAAACGGATGGTGATCGACTATAGTCAAACGATCAACAGGTACACCCTACTAGACGCCTACCCGCTACCCCGCATATCAGAAATGGTGAACCAAATCGCCCAATACCGGGTGTTCTCCACCATCGACCTCAAGTCAGCGTACCACCAGCTCCCTATCAGACCAGAGGACCGCCCGTACACCGCCTTCGAGGCGAACGGACGCCTCTACCAATTCCTCAGAGTCCCCTTTGGGGTGACGAATGGGGTCTCGGTCTTCCAGAGGGAGATGGACCGCATGGTCGATGACCACCACTTGCAGGCAACCTTCCCCTACCTCGACAACGTCACCATCTGCGGCCACAATCAGCAGGATCACGACTCGAACCTCGAGAGGTTCCTGGAAACCGCACAAAAACTCAACCTCACCTACAACGAGGACAAGTGCGTTTACAACACCACGCGCCTCTGCATACTAGGCAGCGTGGTGGAGAATGGGGAAATCGGACCAGACCCCGACCGATTGCGCCCCCTACGGGAGCTGCCCCTGCCCAACACTCCCAAAGCCCTGAAAAGGTGCCTGGGGTTATTTTCTTATTATTCCCAATGCGTCCCCAACTACTCCGACAAAGCCCGCCCCCTCTTGAAAGCATCCTCTTTCCCGCTCTCTGCTGAGGCCCACGCTGCCTTCAAAAGCATTAAGCAGGATATTGAGCGGGCCACGCTACAGGCAGTGGACGAGAACACTCCATTTCAAGTGGAAAGTGATGCGTCTGACTTCGCCTTGGCGGCCACCCTCAACCAGGCGGGGCGGCCCGTAGCTTTTTTCTCGAGGACCCTCCAAGGGCCCGAGATCAGACACTCCTCCGTGGAAAAGGAGGCCCAAGCCATCGTGGAGGCAGTGTGCCACTGGCGCCACTACCTAGCCGGCAAACGCTTCACCCTACTTACCGACCAGCGGTCGGTAGCGTTTATGTTCAATAATAAACAGAGGGGGAAGATTAAAAATGATAAGATTCTTAGGTGGCAGATCGAGCTCTCCACCTTCACGTACGACATCATTTACCGGCCAGGGGCCCTTAACGAATCCCCTGATGCCCTCTCACGAGGGATGTGTGCCAGCGCCACCGGGGATCGGCTACAGACACTCCACAACGACCTCTGCCACCCAGGGGTCACGCGGCTGTTCCACTTCATAAAGTCCCGTAACTTACCCTACTCGATTGAGGAAGTTCGGTCTCTGACCAGGAACTGCCGCACTTGCGCTGAGTGCAAGCCTCGGTTCTACCGCCCAGATAGAGCCCACTTAATCAAAGCTACACGGCCCTTTGAGCGGCTCAGCTTAGATTTCAAGGGCCCCCTCCCGTCCGTCGACCGCAATGTTTACTTCCTGAACATTGTGGACGAATACTCCCGGTTCCCATTCGCCTTCCCCTGTCCAGACATGACCAGCGCCACGGTCATTAAATGCCTCAACAGCCTGTTCTGCCTGTTCGGTATGCCGAGCTACATCCATACGGATAGGGGGGCGTCCTTCATGAGTGAAGAGCTACGCCAGTACATGCTGTCCAAGGGGATCGCCACGAGCCGTACCACCAGCTACAACCCCCGGGGTAACGGCCAAGTGGAGCGAGAGAGCGGGACAGTATGGAAAGCAGTCACTCTAGCTCTAAGGACCAAGGGCCTCCCTATCTCCCGCTGGCAGGAAGTCCTCTCGGATGTGCTCCATTCGATACGGTCGCTATTGTGTACGGCCACTAATACCACGCCTCATGAACGAATGTTTGTCTTTCCCCGGAAATCCACCTCGGGCGTATCCATGCCGTCATGGCTCTCCACCCCAGGTCCGGTACTCGTGCGAAGGCATGTGAGGGGCCACAAGACGGACCCTCTCGTGGAGCCAGTACACCTACTCCACGCCAACCCCCAATACGCATATGTCCGGCACGCCGACGGAAGGGAGGACACCGTGTCCATAAAAGACGTCACCCCAGCCGGCATCGACAACAACCACGGCAATAGCGGCAACGACGATCACAGCAACTCTTGCCCACCCAATACTCTTTCATCACCCCCGGAAGAACACCGACCAACGGCACCCCCACCAACTACCCCTTCAACAACCCTGGCGGCACCCCCGGCAGAGACCCAGGAGGCTACCGGGGACACCCAGCCGACACCCGCGGCACCGCAACAGCCACGTCGATCGCAGAGGACTATCAAACCCCCGAACAGACTAAATCTATAGAAGGGGTGAATGTGATGAAATATTCATCATCATCACTGCCTGTGACTGAGATCGGTTTCAGTGTCATTTCCCTTCCCCCAGACCTCATTGTATTGTGTACTGGAATGTGCTGTATTGTATACTGGAATGTGCTGGAATGTGCTGTGTGTAGGGCTCCGCCCATACCTGGCCCCGTTTGTAGGCTGGCTCAGTCTGGCCTCAGCCTCCAGAAGGAAGACATCACTCTCTTTTACGTGTTACGTTCTAAGTTAATAAAAGCCCTGTTTTTGTTCTGCTAACTTCGAGTCTCGGAATTATTGAGGCACATCAGTGAGCCACCTTCTTGACCCAGCTGCAGTCCGTGAGGTGAAGGATACTTCTTTATAGCAGTTTGGTACAAATGAGGAGCTTGCTAGGCCATTTCAGAGGGCAGTTAAGAATCAACCACATTGCTGTGGGTCTGCAGTCACATATAGGCCAGGCCAGGTAAGGATGGCAGATTTCCTTCCCTAAAGGACATTGGTGAACCAGATGGGTTTTTAATGACAATCTGGTAGTTTCATGGTCACCATTCCTGACACTAGCTTTTTATTCCAGATTTATTCAAGTAGCTGAATTTAAATTCCCCAGCTGCCGTGGTGCAATTTGAACTCATGTTTTCTGATCATTAGTCCAGGCCTCTCGGATTACTAGTCCAGTAACATAACCACTATGTTATCGGACCCGGATGAACAGGCTGGATTTCTTTTATCTTGAAGAGGTCTTTAAAATTATGAATTTTAATAGAATAGAGTAGACACAGAGAAAATGTTCTGCTTGTGCGGAAGAGCAAAACTGGAGGCCATCAATATCAGATAGTCAGCAAGAAATCAAATCGGGAATTCAGAAGAAACTTCTTTACACAGAGAGTGGTGAGAATGTGGAACTCACTACCACAAGGAGTAGTTGAGGCAAATAGTATAGATGCATTTAAGGGGAAACTAGATAAGCATATGTGGAAGAAGGGAATAGAGGGTTATGATGATAGAGTTAGATGAGGAAGGATATGGGAGGCTCGTGTGCAGCCGACATGGACTGGTTGGGCCGAATGGCCTATTTCTGTGCTGTATATCCTATGTAATCCTATGTAAAATAAGACCAAATAACATAAGTGCAAACAAAGCGCAGGGTTCATTTCTAGAGGAATAGAATTGCAAAACAGAGAAGTTGTCCCAGAATTTGCGGTCCTGATGACGGCGAACTGGCAGTGCTCATCGTCATTTCGCCTTTGAAACTGACCGCAGCTTCAGGATTTAGTGCATACGCAGCTGGTGGTGGAGGCAGTGAATGTTTAAGGTGGTGGATGGGGTGCCAATCAAGCGGGCTACTTTGTCCTGGATGGTGGCAAGCTTCTTGAGTATTGTTGGAGCTGCACTCATCCAGGCAAGTGGAGAGTATTCCATCACACTCCTGACTTGTGCCTTGTTGGTGGTGGAAAGGCTTTGGGGAGTCAGGAGGTGAGACACTCGCCGCAGAATACCTAGCCTCTGACCTGCTCTTGTTGCCACAGTATTTCTATGGCTGATCCAGCTAAGTTTCTGGTCAATGCTGACCCCCAGGATGTTGATGGTGGGGGATTCGGCGATGGTAATGCCGTTAAATATCAAGGGGCGGTGGTTAGACTCTGGCCTGTTGGAGATAGTGGCCACAAATTTAATTCAGCTGACAGGGCGGGTTTGGAGGTGGGCCGGCAGCCAAAAATTGGAAAAACTGCCGGCGGGATGTGATCCCGCCTCCGTCCTGCCTCCACACAACTTTCACAAATGTCAGGTCAGCCGCTCCCGAACTGACCCGACACCAAATGGCAGGGAAGGCACTTAAGGCAGTTAACAGCTTATTAACTGCCTTTCAAACCTATTTTAATAGGGCTTTCCGATTTTGGTGCATTTTGTCCATGTTTCCCATCTTCAGAGAAACACGCCAGCTGCAATGAGTCGGGTTTCTCGAGGTCATGAATTGGTGTCAGTTGCTGCAGCTGCTTAAAAGTGCTCCTGCAACATGGCTGACATTCAAATGCCACAACATTGTTGTTTGTTGTTTTGGCAAAGATTTTGCAACTCCACTGAAGTTGTGAGTGTTCAAGCTGAGACCCATCTGCAGTGTCACCTGTTTGGAATATCCTCAGGCCACTTTGCGCGCTTGCAAGCTTCTTTCCTCAACTCAAATCTATAGCAACGGTATGGGAATGGTTTACACCCTCTCATCCTGGTCGTCAGATTCTAAGGAAGAGCAGCCGCGGCAGCAGCACAACCAGCCACAACAGCAGCACCAACACCAGGAGCACCAACCTTCTCCTCAGCCATCTGATGCTGCACAGGGCAGAGGGCTTCAGTGCAGGGCTGCACCGCGCAGGATAAACCCACAACACAGGGTTTATAGGCAAAGGATAAGCTTCCTCAACATGAGTGAGCAGCAGTGCCAAAGGAGGCTGAGACTTTCACGAAAGGTAGTTGCTGACATCTGCACAATGCTGCACCAACACCTGGAGCCCAGAGGAGCGGGTGGACACCCCTTACCAGTGGCTGTCAAAGTCACCACCTCAATAAACTTCTTTGCTTCAAGCTCCTTCCAGGGATCAGCTGTAGACATCAGTGGCATCTCCCAGTCAGCCGCACACACCTGCATCACGCAGGTCATCAGTACCCTCTTTGCAAAGTTGCACAATTACATCCACTTCTCCTCGGATGGCCCAAGTGTGATGGCGCGTGCGGTTGGCTTTGCCAATATGGCAGGCTTGCCAGTGGTGCAGGGCATCACAGACTGCACACATGTAGCCATGAGGGTCCCTTATCACAATCCAGCTGTATTTGTTAACCGCAAGGGAATCCACCCCCTGAACTTCCAGCTGGTGTGTAACCGGGAAGAACATTATGCACGTTTGCGCAAAGTACCCTGGTGGTTGCCATGACTCCTTCATCTTGCAGCAGTCTACTGTGCCTCAGCTCTCCCATCCGCCAACCCAACTTTCCGGATGGCTACTTGGCGACAAGAACTATCCCCTGAAAAAGTGGCTCATGATACCGATGAGGAGGCCATCAAACAAGGCTGAGGAGCGGTACAACGTGAGCCACATTTCCACCAGAAGCACCATAGAGCAAACCATCAGCTTGCTCAAAATGCGATTCCGGTGCCTGGACAGATCTAGTGGAGCCTTGCAGTATGTACCAGCCAGGGTCTCCAGAATCATCGTGGTCTCCTGTGCCCTGCACAACATCGCACAGCAGCGTAGTTCAGTGTTGCCGGATGACCAAGTGTCTCAGCACACACACTCCTCGGAAGAAAAGGAGGAGGACGAGGAGGAGGATGAGGAGCCATGCCTTGTGGGGCCGGATGTGGCCCATGCAGCAGCACGCGACCACATTGACGTCAGGTAAGGGATGCACTCATCCTTGCCAGATTCGCGTAAGCTTACGCTTCAACCACAGGTGGCTGGCAGATAGAGATGAATATAAGGTCGAGATTCTGAACACACCATTCATCACCTGTCCAATAAATGGTGCTTTCCAATCACTCTCACCGTCACCATTATAATTGGCATTAGCCCTGAGCCCTTACTGAGCTACTTCCATTTCCCACAACACATAGACCAGAATCTCAACTGCTTGCCATCACTTTTGTTTAATGACATCACAAAAGGAGGACACTTGATATTTTACAGCACAATAAAACACCCAAGTGACTACCCTTGTGACTATTTGTGTGTTAAATTCCTCTTATGCGTGCTTCTACATGGTGCTTCCCCTGTGGCTTCAGCAGATTTAGATGCACCTTGCTCACGTTGATGCTGTGCCTGCTTAGACGCCTTTGGCGGGCATCCTCTGGGTTTGGAAGCCTGGGAGGGCTTCTCCACAGTCTGCTCTTTCTGTGGCTGTGCAGGGGCTGAGATGGCCATCTCAGTTGGGTGCGGACACAGGGGCTCTGACCGAGGGCTCCGCAGTGGCATGGTCGTGTGAGAGCTTTCGAGGAGCCCATACTTCCTTGTTGGCTGCCACCAACATCCCTCTCATGCGTCAGCTGCATTTTAGTGTTAGCAAGTGGCTGGAGAGCACCTTGCTGCACATCAGGGGGGCCATGAGGAACCGTATCTGTACTGGCAGTCCTCATAACAAGGACGTCCATGAAGCTCTGGTGTCTCTCCTCAATAGATGCCCATCTCTCCTCCATTGCAGACAATCTATATTGAAAAGTCAATACTTTTTTGTTCATCTGTCGATTTATGCCCTCCATGGCAGTTGCCACCCTCTCCATTGTGGAACGTTCATGCACCATTGCCTCCACAAAGGCAGTGCTCATGCTGGAGATGGACTCCTCCATTCTCTGCACATTTGCAGTTACCCTGGATGCCAACCCTGTCAGAGACACCTGCACTTGTTTCTGGAGTTCCAGCACCGCTCTCTTTCTGGATGGCCCCAGAGGCACAGCGTCTACATGCAGCCGAGCCGAGCTGGGAGAGTCCTGCGCCCTCTGACGAGGACTCTCCACTGCTGTCCCTGTCTCCACCATCTGTTGATGCTCACTTGTGAGCTGTGATGCACCAGGTGACAAGACGACTCTATGTTGCGAAGGCCCTGCCGAGGTGTGCGTTTCTGCGCTGGTGCTGGGTGCACTGAGTCCTGGTGACACTGCTCCCTCAGAGGCTGCTCTCTCTGAGGAGTCGTCCGGCTCTTCCTCCTGAACAGTGGGGAGGGGGGCTCTCGATGGTCCTGTGGGAGACTGAAGGCATGAGTTAGACTTCAGATTTTAGGTAGCAGACAAATCCTATTGTGCAGACGATCAGAAGTCAGTGAAGTGATTCAGTACAGAGAGAGAGATAGAGAGGTAAGGGTGCAAGGGAAGTAAGGGTAAGGTGGGATGTGGAGGAGCAGGCTGACAATGCAGAGTGCTGGTGATGAGAAGAGAAGCAGTTTGAAGGTCAGTGTGATGTGATTCTCACATTTGATGTTCGCACAAGATCATTGAAGCGTTTTCGGCACTGGACCCAGGTGCTTGTATATAGTGAGCTTGCGCTGACCTCCTCAGCAATCTACAGCCAAGCTGCCTTTATTTGCTGAAGAGGCTTCCTCCGGCCATCGGGGGGGTGGGGGGGAGGAACAGAATCTCCCTGCATCCTCTACCTCACTGCACAAGAGTTTGTAGGGACACCTCAGTGAATTGGAGAGCAGCCTTGGCTTTCGCAGCACTCATGCTCACCTTGGCCCATTCAAGCTGCAGCAGGAATGAAAAATGAAAGGCTGAGGCTACATGGAGCACTTAAAAGCAAGTGCAGCAATGATCTCATCAGTGCAGACCAACAGACACGCTCCATAGAAACATAGAAGATAGGAGCAGGAGTAGGCCATTCGGCCCCTCGAGCCTGTTCCGCCATTTAATGAGATCACGGCTGATCATTCAAATTCAGTACCCTGTCCCTGCTTTCTCCCCATATCCCTTGATCCCTTTAGCCTTGAGAAATATATCTAACTCCTTCTTGCATATATATTTAATAAGTTGGCTTCAACTGCCTTCTGTGGTAGAGAATTCCACAGGTTCACCACTCTCTGGGTGAAGAAATTCCTCCTCATCTCAGTCCAAAATGGCTTACCCCTTATCTTTAGACTGTAACCCCTGGTTCTGGACTCCCCCGCCATCAGGAACAGCCTTCCTGCATCTAGTCTGTCTAGTCCTGTTAGAATTTTATAAGTTTCAATGAGATCCCCTCTCATTCTTCTAAACTCTAGCGAATATAAGCCTAATCGACCCAATCTCTCTTCATACATCATTCCTGCCATCCTAGGTATCAGTCTGGTGAATCTTCGCTGCATTCCCTCCATGGCAAGAACAACCTTCCTCAGATAAGGCGACCAAAACTGCACACAATACTCAAGGTGTGACCTCACCAAGGCCCTGTACAACTGCAGCAAGACATCCATGCTCCTGTACTCGAATCCTCTCGCTACGAAAGCCAACATAACATTTGCCTTCTTAACCACATGTTGCACCTGCATGCTTACCTTCAGCGACTGGTGCACAAGGACACCCAGGTCTTGTTGCACTTCCCCTTTTCCCAATCGATTGCCATTCAGATAGTAATCTGTCTTCCTGATTTTGCCACCAAAGTGGATAACCTTGCATTTATCCACATTATACTGCATCTGCCATGCATCTGCCCAATCACCCAACCTGTCCAAATCATACTGATTTCTCTGCATCCTCCTCACAGCACAAACGCCCACCTAGCTTTGTGTCATCTGCAAACTTGGAGATATTACATCTAGTTCCCTCGTCTAGATTATTAATATATATTGTGAATAGCTGGGGTCCTAGCACCGATCCCTGTGGTACCCCACTAGTCACTGCCTGCCACTCGGAAAAAGACCCATTTATTCCAATTCTTTGCTTCCTGTCTCCCAACCAGTTCTCTATCCAAGTCAGTACCTTACCCCCAATCCCATGTGCTTTAACTTTGCACGCCAATCTCTTATGCGGGACCTTATCGAAAGCCTTCTGAATGTCCAAATACACCACATCCAATGGTTCTCCCTTATCTATTCTACCAGTTACATCCTCAAAAAATTCCAGTAGATTGGTCAAGCATGATTTACCTTTCATAAATCCATGTTGACTTTGTCCGATCCTGTCACTGTTTTCCAAGTTCTCTGCTATTAGATCTTTTATAATGGACTCTAGCATTTTCCCCACTACCAATGTCAGGCTTACCGGTTTATAATTCCCCGTTTTCTCTCTACCACCTTTTTTAAATAGTGGGGTAACATTAGCTACCCTCCAATCCATGGGAACTATTCCAGAGTCTATAGAATTTTGGAAGATGGCCAGCAATGCATCTACTATTTCTAGGGCCACTTCCTTAAGTACCCTAGGATGTAGATTATCAGGCCCTGGGAATTTATCGGCCTTCAATGACATCAATTTCCCTAACACCATTTCCCTACAAATACTGATTTCATTCAATTCCTCCCTCTCATTAGACCCTATGTTCCCCGACATCTCTGGGAGGTTATTTGTGTCCTCCTTTGTGAAGACAGAACTAAAGTATGTATTTAATTGCTCTCCATTTCTTTGTTCCCCATTATAAATTCCTCTGATTCTGACTGCAAGGGACCTACGCTTGACTTCACCAATCTTTTTCTCTTCACATATCTATAAAAGCTTTTACAGTCAGTTTTTATGTTCCCTGCAAGCTTACTCTCATATTCTATTTTCCCCTCTTTATTAATCCCTTTGTCCTCCTTTGCTGAATCATAAACTGCTCCCAATCCTCAGGTTTGCTGCTTTTTCTGGACAATTTATATGTCCTCTCCTTGGATCTTACGCTATCCCTAATTTCCCTTGTTAGCCACGGTTGAATCACCTTTTTTGTTTTATTTTTATGCCAAACAGGGATGAACAAATTCTGTAGTTCATCCATGCGATCTTTAAATGTTTGCCATTGCCTATCCACCGTCAACCCTTTAAGTAACATTCCGCAATCCATCCTAGCCAACTTGCGCCTCATACCATCATAGTTTTGTTTATTTAATTTCAGGACCCTAGTCTCTGAGTCAAATACTTCACTCTCCATCTTAATGAAGAATTCCATCATATTATGATCGCTCCTCCCCAAGGGGCCTCCCACAACAAGATTGCTAATTAATCCTTTCTCATTACATAATACCCAGTCTAAGATGACCTGATCTCTAGTTGGTTCCTCAACATATTGGTCCAGGAAACCATCCCATATACACTCTAGGAATTCCTCCTCCACAGTATTGTTACTAATTTGGTTAGCCCAATCTATATGTAGATTAAAGTCATCCATAATAACTGCTGTGCCTTTATTGCACGCATCTCTAATTTCCCATTTAATGCCATCCCCAACCTCAGCGCTACTGTTTGGGGGTCTGTATACAACTCCCATTAACGTTTTCTGCCTCTTGGTATTTCTCAGCTCCACCCATACAGATTCCACATCATCAGAGCTAATATCCTTCCTTACTATTGTGTTAATCACCTCTTTAACCAGCAATGCTACCCCACCTCCTTTTCCTTTTTGCCTGTCCTTTCTGAATATTGAATACCCTTGGATGTTGAATTCCCAGCCTTGGTCACCCTGAAGCCATGTCTCCATAATTCCAATTATATCATATCCATTTACATCTATTTGCGCAGCTAATTCATGCACCTTATTACGAATGCTCCTCGCATTAAGACACAATGCCTTCAGGCTTGTTTTTTTAAAACTCTTACTCGTTTTAGAATTATTATTTACTGTAGCCCTGTTTGATTTACACCCTTGATTTCTCTGCCTTCCACGTTTGCTTTTCTCCTTCCTGTCTTTTGTTTCTATCCTTGCTTCCCTTTCCTCTGTCTCCCTGCACAGGTTCCCAACCCCCTGCTATTTTAATTTAAATCCTCCCCAACAGCACTAGCAAACACTCCCCCTAGGACATCGGTCCTGGTCCTGCCCAGCTGCAAACCGTCCAGTTTGTACTGGTCTCACCTCCCCCAGAACCGGTTCCAATGTCCCAGGAATTTGAATCCCTCCCCCTCGCACCATACCTCTAGCCACGTATTCATCTGAAATATCCTTCTATTTCTACTCTGACTAGCACGTGGCACTGATAGCAATCCTGAGATTACTACCTTTGAGGTCCTATTTTTTAATTTACCTCCTAACTCCCTATATTCAGCTTTTAGGACCTCATCCCATTTTTTACCTATATCGTTGGTACCTATATGCACCACGACAACTGGTTGTTCACCCTCCCCCTCCAGAATGCCCTGCAGCCACCCCGAGACATCCTCGACCCTTGCACCCGGGAGGCAACATACCATCCTGGAGTCTCGTTTGTGGCCACAGTAACGCCTATCTATTCCCCTTACAATAGAATCCCCTATCACTATAGCTCTCCCACTCTTTTTCCTCCCGTCCTGTGCAGCAGAGCCACCCATGGTGCCAGGAAGTTGGCTGCTGCTGCCTTCCCCCGATAAGCCATCTCCCTCAACAATATCCAAAGTGGTATATCTGTTTGAGAGGGGGATGGCCACAGGGGACCCCTACACTACCTGCCTACACCTACTACTCTGCCTGGTGGTCACCCATTCTCTTCCTGCCTGTGCAGCCTTTACCTGCAGTGTGACCAACTCCCTAAACATGTTATCCATGATGTCCTCAGCATCATGACTGCTCCAATATGTTTCCATTCACAACTCCAGCACCACAATGCGGTCTGTCAGTAGCTGCAGCTGGATACACTTCCCGCACACATGGTCGTCAGGGACACAGGAAGTGTCCCTGATTTCCCACATAGCGCAGGAGGAGCATGCCACGGGGCCGAGCTGTCCTGCCATGACTTACCCTTTAATTAATTTAAATTAAATTAAATCAAATCAATACCACTAATTACACTACAATTGAATGATATACTCAAGGGCGCTTGGTTACTAGCACTCCCCGATACACAACAGAGACCTTAGAAAGTATAGCCACAAAAATTTCAGACCTTCTAAATTTTATAAACTATTAATCTTAACTGTCAAACTATAGAGTAGTATAAATACTCACCTGGCCGTACTCACCCAATCAGCTGCTTCCTCTTGCCCGCGTCACTTTTTGAATTGTGACATGGCTCCGGAATGCCGCTGCCGGTCTGTGAGATTGGTAAGCCTTTGTAAAAAAGCCTGCGAAAGTGAGTTTAAGTACTCACTGTAGTGCCGCTCTCTGCTCCTCCCAACACTGGGCCTCTAAAAAAGCCTGCGAAAGTGAGTTTAAGTACTCACTGTACCGCTGCTCTCTGCTCCTCCCGACACTGGCCTCTGTAAAAAAGCCCGTGAAAGTGAGTTTAAGTACTCACTGTACCACCGCTCTCTGCTCGTACCGACACTGGGCTCTGTAAAAAAGCTTGCAAAAGTGAGTTTAAGTACTCACTGTACTGCCGCTCTCTGCTCCTCCCGACACTGGCATTGCAGGAGGCAGCGCACATGACGGGACTAATTGGTCCGATTAAATCAAAATGGGATATCAGGGACGGCTGAAACTGGCAGTGGGTCCAAAATCCGCCCACCAGCCAACTTGACTCCATACCAGCTCCTCCATTAAAATCTAGCCCGCCTGGCACTTCTGTGGCGCGAATGTTACCTGCCACTTATCAGCCCAAGCCTGAATGTCATCAGGTCTTGTTGCATGTGGGCAATGACTGCTTCATTATCTGAGGAGTTGTGAATGGCACTGAACAATGTGCGGTCATCAGCAAATATCCCCATTTCTGACCTTATGTTGGAGATAAGGTCATTGATGAAGCAGCTGAAGATGGTTGGACCTAGGACACTGCCCTGAGGAACTCCTGCAGTGATGTCCTGGGGCTGTGATGATTGACCTCCAACCACCACAACCATCTTCCTTTGTGCTAGGTATGACTCCAGCCAGTGGAGAGTTTTCCCCCCCGATTCGCATTGACTTCAGTTTTACTAGGGCTCCTTGATGCCACACTCGATCAAATGCTGCCTTGATGTCAAGGGCAGTCACTCTCAACTCACCTCTGGAATTCAGCTCCTTTGTCCATGTTTGGACCAAGGCTGTAATGAGTTTACGAGCCGAGTGGTCTTGGCAGAACCCAAACTGGGCATCAGTGAGCATGTTATTGGTGAGTAAGTGTTGCTTGATAGCACTGTCGATGACACCTTCCATCACTTTGCTAATGATTGAGAGTAGACTGATGGGGCAATAATTGGCCGTATTGGATTTGTCCTGCTTTTTGTGACCAGGACATACCTGGGCAGTTTTCCACATTGCCGGATAGATGCCAGTGTTGTAGCTGTACTGGAACAGTTTGGCTAAAGGCGGGGCTAGTTCTGGAGCACAAGTCTTCAGCTCAATAGTAGACAGCTTGTTGATGTCACAGCAGCTTTTTGTTGGGAATCCCCATTAACTTCTGTTAATTTCAATTACGCGTCGGAAAACCCAAACTTATCATCACAGAGATCACGAGATCTCTGCGCAAAGCTAACTTCGGGGCCAATGGCGAATACCTTCGCTTCATCGCTGACTGCAAATTATGGTCCATTATGTTAAACTTATATAGAACCCTGGTTACATCTCAATTGGAATACTGTGGGCAGTTCTGGTGTCCATATTACATAAAGGTTCTAGAGGCACTGGAGAAGGTGAATAAAAGATTTACAAGGATGATACCAGAACTGAGAGGGTATAACTATCAGGGAAGACTGAACAGGCTGGGGGCTTGTTTGTCTTGAAAAGAGAATGCTGAGAAATGACCTGATCAGTGTCAGCTGTGGCTCAGTTGGTAGCACCCTTGCCTCTGAGTCAGAAGGTTGTGGGTTTAAGTCCCACTCCATGGGACTTGAGCACATAAAGCTAGCCTGACACTCCAGTACAGTGCTAAGGGAGTGCTGCACTGTTGGAGGTGCCGTCTTTTGGATGAGACGTTAAACCGAGGACTCGTCTGCTCTCCTGGGTGGATGTATAAGATCCCATGGCACTATTTCAAAGAAGAGCAGGGGTGTTATCCCCAGTGTCCTGGCCAAAATTTATCCCTCAACCAACATAACAAAAACAGCAATTTATCTGGTCATTATCACATCGCTGTTTGTGGGAGCTTGCTGTGCGCAAATTGACTGCCACATTACAACAGTGACTACACTTCAAAAGTACTTCATAGGCGGTAAAGCACTTTGTGACCTCCTGTGGTCATGAAAGGCGCTATATAAATGCAAATCTTTCTTTCCTTCTTTTAAGATCGTGAAAGGGTTTGATAGGGTAGAAGTAGAAAGGATGATTCCACTTATGGGGAAGTCCAAAACTAGAGGTTATGAATATAAGATAATCACTAATATATCCAAAAAGGAAATCAGGAGAAACTTCTTTACCCAGAGGATGTGAAACCAAGTGGAGGAGTTGAGGAAAATAGTATAGATGCATTTAAGAGGAAGCTCGATAAGCATATGAGGGAGAAAGGAATAGAAGGATATGCTAATAGGGTGAGATGAAGTATGGTGGGAGGAGTCTCATGTGGAGCATAAACACCGGCATTGACCAATTGGGCTGAATGGCCTGTTTCTGTGCTGTAAATACTATGTCATTCTTTGTAAAGTAGAAATTAGTTAAAAGTATATTTAGAACAGATATAAGGAAAATCTTATTTATCCAAAGAGTAACAAATATTAGGAATCATCCAGCAGGCAGGCATACTAGCTTAAAGTAAAGAATGAACTTTGATGCGCCAATCAGTCTTGAGTTTTGACTTACATTCTTACAGGAAAAAGTGCCTCGAAATATCTCGACAAATATACAGAAAGAGTAGGGAGAGAGATGTAAAATAGCATCACCAACTTATTCCAGAAGCAAGGAGGGCCTACTCCCGCCAGCTAATGGAAAATATTTTCTTTCATATTAGTGGTTATTATAATTGTAAGATCAGTTAATGCTCAGTGCTTAATTACATTGGCCCTGAAATTAGGATCGGGAGGTGGCGCGCGTGCAAGCCCCCGATGTGCACTTACCCGGCGCGCTGACATTTGAATCGTGGCCCGCATTGCATTTCCTCTCACTGGCCTGCTTGAGGTCCTGCCACGCTGTGCGTGCGTGACCCAGCGGCGTACTTAGTGCGATGAGCCAGCTGGGATCACATGAGCACAGGGCAACCAATGGGAGGTTGCAAAAGTTCATTCATGAGTTTGACAGTAAGAGCTGTCAAACTCATGAAAACTCCTGGCCCCAAAACACTACTTAAACTTGAAAGAAAATTAAAAAAAACATTGCACTACTTAAATGAACCATAAATAAATGTAAAAAGCTATTTTAAACAATAATTTTAAAATTTGAAAAAAATTATTATATAAAAAATCGGGGCTAAAACTAAACTTACCTTACTGTAAATTCTTTAAAAATAATAAACCTGTGGAAAAAAAATGTATAAATTGTATTAATAGACCACTTACCTGTAAAACTAAGTACTTACGTGTGGTTTTTCAATGCGTAAAAACCGGAGGCCTTTACACATGCGCAACTCTCTAAAAATAAAGGAAATCCAAGTCGCACGCGCAGACTCCTGCGCGCATGCGTTCAGCCTCTTAACCCCTTGGGTCAGAGGAGAGGAAATGCCGGTTTTCCCCGCATGCGCTGTGCATGCTGAAAACCGGCAATTCCTCCGGGCACACGCGTGAGTACCCCGTCCTTACTCACGCGTTGGGAGAGGAATTACTGGGCCATTGTGTTAACTGTCCCTCAACTCTCCCGAGTGCTGTTTGGAAGTTCTCTTGAAAATCACTGAAATGGGATTACAACCCTTTCACTGCCTCATGTATACAATTAGATTGGAACAACAGTTGGAGAGGAACAGATTTTTTGGAAATGATTCCACATTGCCAGGTATTGCACACAAAAACTGCCACCTGTTATGTATATTACATGGGGAACTCATGTACACAATTGATTTGGCTGCTGTACCTATCTGATATTAAAAAAAGGAATATCACTTAGTCCATGAATGATGCAGTATACATTATTTATATGTACACGTTTTGAAATTGAGACATACTTAAGATAGCCATGAATCATTACTTTTTAATCAGTGTGCATTTATATTACAGTTTAGTGCAGTGCAAATCCAGATTTAGGGTAAGGCCTTGATTCAGGATTTAAAGAAAGACTTGCATTTATATAGCACCTTTCACAACCACTGGATGTCTCAAAGCACCTAACAGCCAATGAAGTACAGTCAATGTTGTAATGTGGGAAGCACAGCAGCCAATTTGTACACAGCAAGCTCCCACCAACAGTAATGTGCTAATGACCAGATAATCTGTTTTTGTTATGTTGAGGGATAAATATTGGCCAGGACACCAGGGATAATTTCCCTACTCTTCTTTGAAATAGTGCCACGGGATCTTTTATGTCCACCTGAGAGAGCAGTCAGGGCCTCAGTTTAACATCTCATCTGAAAGACGGCACCTCTGACAGTGCAGCACTCCCTCAGCGCTGCACTGGAGAGTCAGCCTAGCTTTATGTGCTCAAGTCTCTGGAGTGGGACTTGAACCCACAACCTTCCAACACTGAGCCACAGCTGATTTAGATTGTAGTCACACTATAATTATGGTATATTTGTAGTTGTAGTGTAAATGCACCTTTGTATGTTTTAGGTAGGATGTATTATCTCACTTTCAATATATATATTCAGTGCAATACTTAACTTGCATTGATGGTACTAAAATAAACCCTGAAATTTTAGACATGGCTAGCTTTCTTTACCAGCTACACTTAGGGTCACCCAAGTAAATTGGTGAACCACCCAGGACTATACTACTGACCGTACATAGAATTACAACATGGAAACAGGGCGATCAGCCCAACCACTCTATGTTGGTGTTCATCCTCCAAAGAAGCAGTAGTCCTAATCCTATGTGCCGGCCCTGTATTTCCTTTTCCTTCAACTATCTTTCTAACTTATTCTTAAATGTTGACATGGACTCTGCTTCAATCACTAACTCTAGTAGTGCATTCAAGACCCTCGCAACCCTCTGTGTAAAATGTTTCTCCTGCTCTCTGCCTAAATCTCTTACATTCAATCTTAGATCCACGTCTATAAAAGCAAAACAATGCGAATGCTGGAAATCTGAAATAAAAACAGAGTATACTAGAAATATTCAGCAGGCCAGGCAGCTTCTTTGGCGAGAGAAACAGAGTTAACAGGCTGGATTTTGCCAATGGGGAGCTTTTGGAGGCGGGACTCCCACTTGTCGGGTTTTAGTCCCGCCTCCATCAACTTCTGGCCAAACCACGCTATTTTCCCTTGATTGACCTTGTTAAGCCCGCCCAGCGGGCTTAGCAGGCCAATTAAGGGGAAGCCGGTTACAGAGAACGTCAGCGTATGACGTTTCATCTGTCAAAAATTTTTGACAGGTGAATTGTCATTGTTTGACAGCTCTGTGAAGCTGTCAAACAGTAAACATTCTCTGTAGTTTAATGAGTTCTTGAATTCAACTCATTAAACCCCTTTCTTTAGCAGAAATTAGATGGCTGTTGCATTGGAGAATGCAACAGCCAACTGTCATCTCTGCTGCGGAGATATGAGCCGCTCTGTATCCCCAACAATTGAAGCCTGCAGGAAGAAACAAAGGTAAGTTAACTTTTTCTAACACTTTCCACTTACCTCACACACTCACCTCTCCACACTTGCACCCATCACTTACCTTCACAGTGCATTTTTGCACCCCCCCGACCCCCATAGACCCACTGCTCACCTCGGTGACCCTGGCGGGGTTCGCAGCCTTCAGGAAGCCCGCACTTGTGTAGGTAAAATGGGAATAATCCTCTTATCTGCCTGTTAACTACCTGTTAACAGGCAGTTCAGTGGCTGTAATCTCCTTCCCGCCTCCAAGGAGACGGGACCCGGCGGGGGTTAGCTACCTGCCTCCTGGCAAGATGGCACGCACCCACCCCCAGATTCTGCCATTTTCCTGGCAGTCCCGCCTCCATACCTGCCTGCCCAGGGCTGGCAAGATCACACCCAACGTTTCAGGCCGATGACCTTTCATCAGATCATCCACCTGAAATGTTAGCTTTGTTTCACTCTGATGCTGCCTGACCTGCTGAGTATTTCCAGCATTTTCTGTTTTAAGTATCTCTACGTCTCCACATTCTAAACCCCTTAATCACTAAAAATAGTCTACTTCTATCCACTCTGTCCCATCCCTTCATTATTTTAAAACAGCTTTTTCAAATCTCTGTCTGTCCCAAAATATCTGCGGAGAAATTGTACAAAGGGAAGGAGTTTGACAATACATCGCAAGTGTTACATTTTGAATCTGTGAGGTACACCATGTTGTTTCAGTGCATTCTGAATGTTCAGTAAGAACATTTCATGCTACTTTTCCTTATAAATAGCAGGTGAGGGATTCTCCACATTGCTGGGGAGGCAAAATAATGCAATAAATATCTGTAGGCCTGGCCTGCTGAACGGGGAAAAAGCTGCTTCTTGGCTAGAAGCTATTAAAATGTAATATTTAGTGATTGTGCCCTGATTCAATCAATTTTTATTTTGTTTTAGTGAGAGTAAAGATGGCTGTTTCAACCTATAATTTGTACAGGGATCACTTACAAGCCTTCGAGCAGGTACTTTTGGTGCAGAGGTCAATCCAAGCATCTGAACAGTGTAATGACGAAGATGTTTCAGCTCAGTAGAGCACTTCAGCACATGCAGCCTGCCTGCCAAGATGTGGGTGGCAGGTTCTGCTTTTAATTTACAGGTTTTATCTGCTGTTATTTCTGTACAGTGATGTGCTCGATTTACTGTTGAGATATGTTGAAGTATTACACTGCCCCATACTCAGGTGAGAAGAAGAAAGGGAGTAGGCATTATTAAGAATTGCATAGCACTGGATTCATATTAGTGGGATGAAAAATGGCGGGTTTGTGGGTCTGTAATTTAATGCTGCTGCTGGACAGAGGTGTCAGATGTGTCGTTCCTTCTGTGTTAGAAAGAGTTGACTTCACTCAGACATTGTATAATGGTTATATTCATTTAAAATATGTCACAGAATAGGTTTCACTGTTTGCATGTGTTCTCATATATAACCAGTACATTTTGTCTGAAATTACTTGTTGACTCAGGTACTATCGTGCAATACTTGTGTATACTTTTGCTCCACCGTACATGCTGTATTTCAGAAAAAGCACAAATGCAAATTACAAAACAAGTTTGCATATCTGCATTCGAAAAGGTAACATTTGTGCCACATAAGGCAATGCCCATCTTCAACAAGGAAAGACTCAACCACCACCAACATCCTGGGGGGTCACCATTGACTAGAAGCTTAACTGGAGCAACCATATTAGCACCATGGCCACAAGAACAGGGCAGAGGCTGATATCTTCCTGCAGTCTACAGCTTCCTTCTTCAGTATCAACCACACAGCCGATTTTAGTATCATCTGCAAATTTCTGAATCATACCCCCTATATTCAAGTCTAGATCATTGATATATACCACAAAAAGCAAGGGACCTAGTACTGAGCCCTGCGGAACCCCACTGGAAACAGCCTTCCAGTCACAAAAACATCCATCAACCATTACCCTGGCTTCACTTGGCCAGTGCTGGGACTAGAGTCCTGGCGGATCATATAACTAGGGCTGTAGAGAGGGCTTTAAGCTAACTAGTGGGGGGGAGGTTCCTAGAGAGCAAATAATAAAAATTACAACAGAGAAGGTCATAGGCTTAGGTAGCAGTGGGGAAATTAAAAACCAGAGCATGTCAGGAAGGGGCAGAAGGTATGGAGTAAAAGGTAAAGTAATAAAAAGGGCAAAAGCAGGAACTAAGGCCTAGAAATTCATTGACGCCACTTTTGGGGCGCTAAAGTGGGGTGTCCGCTAAAGTTTGCGGCCGCCGCCAAATCTATGCCACTTCTCCGATATTCATTAGCTTCGCCCTACTAGTTCGGGCGAGCGCTAAAACTGCTGCTGGACGCCTCTCTTTGGGCGCTAAGCTGGAGGTGGTGATCGATAGCGCCGAGGCCGGGCGCAGCGCAGGTGCAGCCATCTCGTGATTGACAGCAGACACCCTGGCGCCGGCCAGCTCTTAAGGGGGAAGGGTCGACTGTGTCTGCTGCCACGCCCTGGATAGTGGAGCCCTCCAGCTAGGCCTGAACACTGCTGCTGGACCCAAATAGCGCCTGAAGACATGGAGAAGGCCCGTGAATGTGCGCAGCGCTTCTCAGAGCGTGATCTGAGTGTGCTGCTTGCTGCTGTGGAGAAGAGGCGCCATGTTTTGTACCCGGACAATGGCAAGAAGGCAACGGTCCGCGTCTACAGGAGAGCCTGGAGGCATGTCGCCAGCAAGCTGTCAGCCGACAGCGACGTCCCCAGGACCGGTGCCCAATGCCGCAAAAAGTTAAATGACCTCACATGCATTGTCAGGGTGAGTACCCTTTCCAATGACCTCCTCATCCTTGCATGTGCACCTCACATTATGGGCAAAGGGACCTGAAAGCTCTAATGGCCAGCCTTCATCCAGCAGCTATGGGACAGGCATGAGCATCAATTGCACATTCTGCACTTAACACACTGGCCAAGCTATTCCACCATGGGAGGCATTGCACACCAGATCATGGCGACACACTGGCCAGGCTATTCCACCATGGGAGGCAGTGCACACCAGATCATGACGACACACTGGCCAGGCTATTCCACCATGGGAGGCAGTGCACACCAGATCATGGCGACACACTGTACTTAGAGGCCGTCCTTTCTCTTGCAGGCCAAGCTGGCGAATAATCGCAAGAGCCGGACTGCGACCGGGGGAGGCCGACCCCATATCCAGCCACTCACCGACCTGCAACATCGTGTGGAGCGCCTCATGGGTGGCCGGGTGATTGGGCCCGTTGCATGTGGAGATGCCGACCCTGTTCTGGGCAGCAATGGTAAGGACCTCACCTTTTGCACCTCTCTCGTCCCACTTGCGCATTAGATCTACATCCTGTGCCACTGTCCGACCAATGCGCTGAATGCCACCACTCATGCATCCCGCACTGACGCCCTCTCCTCACTCTAAAGCTACTCTTGTGCCTTCCTGCTTTCAGATGGTCAAGAGGAGGTCCCTCAACTTGCCAGTGACAGACCCTCCGAGGAGGAGCAGGAGGAGGAGCAAGAGGAAGGCGGCCCATCAGGGGAACCCTCAGCCGCGGCCACCCAGGCCAATGAAGGGGACACATCTTCCCTGGAGGGCAGCGTGGCGGAAGTGTCGAAGGGGAGGGGAGCTCCTGGGACCTGCGTGCTGCAGAAAGGCAGGAGGGGGGTGGAAGCTCGGCGGCCTTCTCCCCAGAGGGGGGATGCGTCGGAGGGGAGTCCAATTGCTGGGCCCAGTGGCCTCCAGCAACGCAGGAAGGGTCGGCCAGCTCGGCGGCCTTCTCCCCAGAGGGAGAGTCCGGCCTCCAGTCAGGAGATGCTCTTCGCCGAGGAGATGGAACGCCTCGAAGACTTGTACGCGGACTCAGAGCGCCGGCACACGGAGCTCATGGCGGCAGTGGCACGGTTGCCTGAGTCCATCGATTCCCTCTCTCGGAGTGTGGCCGAGTTCGGGCCCTTAGAGGCCACCAGTCGGGCGGAATACCGGGCAGATCTGTCAGCGACTGGCCAGGTGATCAGTGGTGCCGTCCAGTCACTGGCTGCTCTGCTGCGGTCAGTGAACAGGTCAACACGGGCACTCACTGCTGCCACACTCGCTGTGTCAGCCAGGCATCGCCAGGGCACCCGGCGCGCTGCAGCAGCACAGCGGTCTGTCCCTCGGCAGATTGGTACGCATGCTGCGGTGCTGGCCCGGGCGAGTGCCAGTGTCTCAGACGACCAGCGAGCGCCTGCCATCCGCCAGCTTGCCACCATTCCTCTAGCCGCCACTGCCACTCCCCCAGTGGAGCTGCCAGGAGCTGCTGCAGCGACTGATGCTGGCCAGCCACAGCTGCAGCAATCAACAGCCGCCCGCTCGACGGCCAGGCCTCGACTAGGCCGACCCCCAAGGGCATCTGCCGTCACGACATGTGCCCCTCAGGAGCCTGCCCCCAGCCTTGCAGCAGCCAATGGCCTTACTTTGAGGCGGAGCAGCAGGGCGGGCAGGAGCCACCCAAAGATGGCCAAGGCATTGCCCTAGCGGGCCAAATAGTCGAATGTGTGGCCATTTGTGTTTGTTTCTTGAGGCCGAGAATTGGATGTTTGTTTTTTGAAAGCCGATGATGTGATGTTTGTTTTTGACGAAGGCCGAGAATGACGGCCATTTTAGTTGCCCTATTTTGTTAATCCTCTCCAGGTTGTGGGAGCGAGTAATGTGTTTGAGTGTTTTTTGGGGGTTTCGTCTGTTTTTGGTTTTCATGTGGGAAGGGCCCAGAGTTTGTACAATAAAGCATTTTATTTATTCACATTGTCCATGTTTGATCTTTGAAGTGTTTGTTGCCTTAACCGGCTGAGGGCTTGCGGAGCGGCTGCAATCATGTTCTATCATTGGCACAAGCCATTCCCTGACAGGGGGCCTAGAAGTGACGTTCAATAAGCCGCCGACGGGCGGCCCTTGGACCTTGTGCGTCCCTCCTGGGCTGGTACTCCTCGTCCTCGTTGTCCTCATGCTCCTCCTGCTCCTCCTCCTGAGGTGGTGGTCCAACGTGAGGTGGCAGTGCCTGAGTCCTGCGGATAGCCAGGTTGTGCAGCATGCAGCAAACGACAACGAATTGGGAGACTCGATCCTGCGAATACTGGGGGCTCCCCCGGAGCGATCGAGACAGCGGAACCGTTGCTTGAGCACGCCGATTGTTTGTTCTATGAGGTTCCTCGTCGCTTGATGGCTCTCGTTGTATGCCTCTTCAGCAGGGGTCGTGGGCGCGCGGAGCGGGGTCATGAGCCAGGTACACAAAGGATAGCCTTTGTCCCCTGTGGTAAACCACTTTTATCGTTCACTATCGTTACACTATAGTTATCACTGTTATATCGTTATCACTGTTCACACTGTTGTATCACTATACGAGGTCGCCTCTTGTCACGCTGTTATACCTGGGCTGACCACTGCTGACTCCGCCCATGGCTCCACCTACCTGCCCAGGTATAAAGGTGGTCGACTGGCTGGTATTCCTCCTTGTTGGATCCGATCACCCACGAGGGTGGGCTCTGTTATTTAGCCAATAAAAACCTATAGTTACTTTCTTAACTCGTCGCTTTTCATTGGATGAATTGATAGGCATATCAATTTTATTGGCTAAATTTTAAAATGTCGACACCTGGACAGTCAAACGACCAGCCAAGCGACCAGCCAGACGCCCAGCTACAACAGCCACAGCAGCCTGCCTGGCTGCGAGCCCTCAGACCACCGTACCTGGATCTAAATCCACAGGCAGCAAACTCAGCCCTCGACTTTGAACACTGGCTGAGCTGCTTCGAAGCCTACCTGGGAGAATCCGGCGTGCCTCAGAAATCCATGCTAAGAGTTCTGAACGCCCAAGTGAGCCCTAAAGTATTCGCACTCATCCGGGACCTCAAAACATACGAGGACGCCATCAACCGGCTGAAAAGACAGTACCAAACCCCGGTAAATTCCATGTATGCCAGACACCTCCTAAGATCCCGCCCGCAACAGCCAGGAGAGCCTGTGGAGGAATTTGTACGGGTGCTACAAGCACTCGGCAGAGACTGTAACTTTAAAGCGGTAACGGCGGCAGAAAATACTGAAGACAATGTCCGCGATGCCTTCGTGAAAGGCCTGCGGTCCGACTACTCACGGCAAAGACTACTGGAAGCTAGGGACCTCGACCTGGACAAAGCTGCAGCCCTCGCTCTCTCTCTAGAAGTGGTCCATCGGGACCTCGAGGCATACTCAAGGTACTGTAACTCGCGACCCTGGGACTTGGGACCGACCCCGACCGCGATACCCCCCGCAGCACCCCCCCTGGGACCTACCTCAGCGTCGGCGTCCCGGACCCGATCGAGACCGCCACCCCCGGTACCGGCTCCGACATCGGACCCCCGCGATTGGGCCGCCGGCTGCTTCTTCTGTGGCCAGGCGAAACACCCGAGGTCGCGCTGCCCAGCCAGGAACTCTACCTGCTCAAATTGTATGAAGAAAGGCCACTTCGCTAAGGCCTGCAGAGGTGGATCATCAGAGGCCAGCAGTGCCTCATGCGAGCTGTGGGGGCGGCCATCTTCCTTCAAGGCAACAGAGGCCAGCATCCCCACATGTGAGCCATGGGGGTGGCCATCTTTGATACAGGCAACCGACACCAGCAGTGCCTCATGTGAGTTACGGGGGCAGCCATCTTCTCTGCCATTTTGTCCAACCTCGTGGGAGACGCCATTTTACCCACCACGCTCGACCGCCACCGTGCCTCTAGACCCAACTACCGCCTCACCCGCAGACTACAACGACTCGCTCAGCTATACGCTAGCCTCCGTCTCACTGGACCAAGCCCGCCCGCATCACCTGTCCAAGTCAATGATGGACATCAGAGTAAACGGCCACGCCACGACCTGCCTGTTCGACAGCGGAAGCACGGAGAGTTTCATCCACCCAGACACGGTGAGCCACTACTCCCTCCCTGTCCTGCCAATGCGCAACCGGATCTCGATGGCATCGAGATCCCACGCCACAGACATCAGCGGCTACTGTGTTGTGACCCTATCGGTTAAGGGTACGGAGTATAAAAATTTTAAACTCCTCGTCCTTCCCCAGCTATGCGCCGCCGTCCTACTAGGGCTAGACTTCCAATCCCACCTCCAAAGCGTCACGCTAGCATACGGCGGACCCCTCCCCCCACTCACAGTCGACAACCAACAGATTTTAAACCGCCCACCGCGTAACACCTGCGGCCTATCCACCCTCAAGGTCCCGCCACCTTCCCTGTTCGCTAATCTCACCCCCGACTGCAAACCCGTCGTGACCAAGAGCAGGCGGTACAGCGCCGGGGACAGAGCTTTCATTAGCTCTGAGGTGCAGCGTCTCCTGAAGGAGGGCATCATCGAGGGGAGCACCAGCCCCTGGCGTGCCCAGGTCGTGGTCGTTAAGACCGGCAATAAAAACCGCCTGGTCATCGACTACAGCCAGACCATAAACAGGTGCACCCAGCTGGACGCATACCCCCTTCCCCGCATATCTGATATGGTCAATCAGATTGCGCAGTACCGGGTATTCTCCACCATCGACCTTAAGTCGACCGATCACCAACTCCCTATCCGCCCTGAGGACCGCCAGTATACAGCCTTCGAGGCGAACGGCCGCCTCTGCCACTTCCTTAGGGTTCCCTTCGGCGTCACCAACGCGGTTTCGGTCTTCCAAAGGGAGATGGACCGGATGGTTGACCAGAACGGGCTGCACGCCACGTTCCCCTATCTAGATAACGTCACCATCTGCGGCCGCGACCGGCAGGACCACGATGTTAATCTGGAGAGATTCCTCCGTACGGCCCAACGGCCGAACCTCACCTACAATAAGGATAAATGTGTGTTTAACACCTCGCGCCTTGCCATCCTCGGCTGTGTAGTAGAGAACGGAGTCATCGGCCCCGACCCCGAAAGAATGCACCCCCTCATGGAGCTACCCCTCCCCCACTGTCCAAAGGCACTGAAGAGAACCCTGGGGCTCTTCGCCTACTATGCCCAATGGGTGCCCAATTATGCAGACAAAGCCAGACCCCTCATGAAGTCCACATCCTTCACCCTTACGGAGGAAGCGTGCGCAGCCTTCTCCCTCATTAAGGGAGACATTGCCAAGGCCACAATGCACGCAGTGGACGAGTCCATCCCCTTCCAAGTGGAGAGCGATGCATCCGACTTCGCCCTAGCCGCTACCCTTAACCAGGAGGGGAGACCAGTGGCCTTCTTCTCAAGGACCCTACAGGGCCCTGAGATCCGACACTCGTCGGTCGAGAAGGAGGCCCAAGCGATTGTGGAGGCGGTACGACGCTGGAGGCATTACCTGGCAGGCAAACGATTTACCCTCCTCACCGACCAGCGTTCGGTCGCTTTTATGTTTAATAACAAGCTGAGGGGCAAAATCAAGAATGACAAGATATTGAGGTGGAGAATCGAACTATCCACCTATGATTATGATATCTTGTAGCGGCCAGGTAAGCTGAACGATCCCCCTGATGCTCTGTCACGAATTACATGCGCCAGCGCGCAAAGTGATAGACTTCAGACCCTCCACAACGACCTCTGCCACCCCGGGGTCACCAGACTTTACCACTTCATTAAGGCCCGCAACCTGCCATACTCCATCGAGGAGGTCAGGACCATGACCAGGAACTGCCAGACCTGTGCCGAGTGCAAACCGCACTTCTTTAGGCCGGACAGAGCAAGCCTGATCAAGGCCACCCGCCCCTTCGAGCGCCTGAGCATCGACTTTAAGGGGCCCCTCCCGTCCTCTGACCGTAATGTGTACTTCCTCAACATCGTTGATGAGTACTCCCGTTTCCCCTTTGCCTTCCCCTGCCCAGATATGACCAGTACCACGGTCATCAAATGCCTGAACGACCTCTTCGCCTTGTTCGGGTTCCCAAACTATATACATAGTGACCGGGGCTCCTCCTTCATGAGCGAGGAACTCCGTCAGTTCCTACTAGCGAGAGGTATTGCTGCAAGCAGGACCACCAGCTACAACCCCCGAGGGAACGGCCAGGTAGAAAGAGAGAACGCGACGGTATGGAAGGCCGTCCTCTTTGCCTTAAAGTCTAAGGGCCTCCCAACCTCCCACTGGCAGGAAGTCCTCCCGGCAGCCCTGCACTCCATCCGGTCACTACTTTGCACTGCCATTAACGCCACCCCCCATGAACGAATGTTTGTTTTCCCCAGGAAGTCGACTACGGGAACCACACTGCCAACGTGGCTGACCTCCCCGGGGCCCGTCCTGCTGCGAAAGCATGTGAGGACCCATAAAACGGACCCCCTGGTCGAGAAGGTGAACCTCCTGCACACCAACCCCCAGTACGCCTATGTGGCTTACCCGGACGGGCGGGAGGACACAGTCTCCTTGCGAGACCTCGCACCCTCAGGCATTCCGGAGACACCACCTTTACCCCCCCCCCACCACCCCCCCCCCAATTCCAGCTCAGGTAGACGGCATGCCGGAACCCCACGAGCCTTCGCCGACCACGCAGACACCAGCATCAACACCGGAGAATGCAACACCGCCGCTGCGACGATCAGAAAGGCTTACGAGGCCTCCGGACAGACTGACTTACCAGAACTGGTAGTACACTTCACCCCGCCGGACTCAAATCTAAACAAGGGGTGAATGTGGTAAACCACTTTTATCGTTCACTATTGTTACACTATAGTTATCACTGTTATATCGTTATCACTGTTCACACTGTTGTATCACTATACGAGGTCGCCGCTTGTCACGCTGTTATACCTGGGCTGACCACTGCTGACTCCGCCCATGGCTCCACCTACCTGCCCAGGTATAAAGGTGGTCGACTGGCTGGTATTCCTCCTTGTTGGATCCGATCACCCACGAGGGTGGGTTCTGTTATTTAGCCAATAAAAACCTATAGTTACTTTCTTAACTCGTCGCTTTTCATTGGATGAATTGATAGGTATATCATCCCCGATAAGCCATCCTCTTGGGGGAGGCTGTGCCTGGAACATGTCAGCCACAGTTGTCTGCCGCAGGATAAAGGCATTGTGGTTGCTGCCTGGAAAGCGGGCATTGACAGCTAGGATGCGCTGCCTGTGGTCACACACCAGTTGTACATTGAGGGAATGGTAGCCCTTCCGGTTGCGGTACTCCTCGGCATGCTCAAGAGGTGCCCACAAAGCCACATGCGTGCAGTCAATGGCGCCCTGCACCATGGGGAAACCCGCTATTCTTGCAAACCCCACTGCACGCTGCTGCTGCTTGTCCAGGGTCATGGGGAAGGAGATGAATTGATGTCTCCTTCTGAAAAGGGCTTCGGTCACCTGGCGGATGCAGCAATGCACGGCGAACTGGGAGATGTTAGCGATGTCCCCAGTAGCGGATTGGAAGGAGCCGGAGCCATAGAAGTTGAGAGCCACCGTCACCTTCACTGCCACCGACAGAGACGTCCTGCGCATCAGCTGTGGCTGTAGATCTCTCTGAAGCAGCCGGCAGATGTCTGCAACCACCTCCCTTCAGAATCGCAGCCTCCTAACACACATCACGGCAGACATGGTCAGATAGGAGGTCTGCTGGCGGTATACCCTGCGTGGGTAAGGCCTCAGTTGGTGACGCCTGTTGCCCCCTCTGCATCTAGCCAGGGCTGCCACTCTCTCACGGCGTCTGTAAGCCCTTCTGGCATAAGGCTGAAATTCAGCGTTGCCACCCAATGCAGCCCCCATTATATGCTGGCAAACACTGAGCTCTGAATGAAGGCAAAGATAATTGGTAAGCTCTGGCCTGAGCCAAAAATACCTGTCCAAGTGTTGGTCCAAACCAGTAAACTCTCCTCCTTGGCCTCTGTCCAAAAAACCGTTGCACAAGAGTGAATGCTGCAAAATGGCTGGCCTTTATACTGCTGGGTAAGTGCCCTTTAATTTGCGCTCCCCGCGGCCCGGCTGGCCTGTGTACCGTTCCACTTCACAGTCACTTAAAAGGGTGGCTAAAGTAAATGTTGGTCCCTTAGAGGATGAGACCGGGAAATTAATGGTGGGAAACATGGAAATGGCAAAAACACTGAACAATTATTTTGTATCAGTCTTTACAGTAGAGGACACTAAGAATATCCCAACACTGGACAAACAGGGGGCTCTAGGGGGGGAGGAACTAAATACGATTAAAATCACTAAGGAAGTGGTACTTGGTAAAATAATGGGACTCAAGGCGGATAAATCCCCTGGACCTGATGGCTTGCGTCCTAGGGTCTTGAGGGAAGTAGCGGTAGGGATTGTGGATGCATTGGTAATAATTTTCCAAAACTCACTGGACTCAGCAAAGGTCCCGGCAGATTGGAAAACTGCTAATGTAACACCCTTATTTAAAAAGGGTAGTAGGCAGAAGGCTGGAAACTATAGACCTGTTAGCCTAACATCTGTGGTTGGTAAAATGTTAGAGTCCATTATTAAGGAGACAGTAACGGGACATTTGGATAAACATAATTTAATAGGACAAACTCAGCATGAAGGGGAAGTCATGTTTGACAAATTTGCTTGAGTTTTTTGAGGAAGTAACATACAGGGTGGATAAAGGGGAACCAGTGGACGTAGTGTATTTAGACTTCCAAAAGGCATTTGACAAGGTGCCACACAAAAGATTATTGCTCAAGATAAAAAATCACGGGATTGGGGGTAATATTCTGGCGTGGGTGGAGGATTGGCTCTCTAACAGAAAGCAGAGAGTTGGGATAAATGGTTCATTCTCAGATTGACAACCAGTAACTAGTGGTGTTCCGCAGGGGTCAGTGCTGGGTCCCCAACTCTTTACAATCTATATTAACGATTTGGAGGAGGGGACCGAGTGTAACATATCAAAGTTTGCAGATGATACAAAGATGGGACGGAAAGTAGTGAGTGAGGAGGACATAAAAAACCTACAAAGGGACATAGACAGGCTAAGTAAGTGGGCAGAGATTTGGCAGATGGAATACAATACTGGAAAGTGTGAGGTTATGCACTTTGGCAGGAAAAATTATAGAGCAAGTTATTATCTTAATGGCAAGAAACTGGAAAGTACTGTAGTACAAAGGGATCTGGGGGTCCTGGTGCAGGAAACTCAAAAAGTTAGTATGCAGGTGCAGCAAGTGATTAAGAAGGCCAATGGAATGTTGGCTTTTATTGCTAGGGGGATGGAATATAAAAACAGGGAGGTATTGCTGCAGTTGTACAAGGTATTGGTGAGACCGCACCTGGAATACTGCATACAATTTTGGTGTCCATACTTAAGAAAAGACATACTTGCTCTCGAGTCAGTACAAAGAAGGTTCACTCGGTTAATCCCGGGGATGAGGGGGTGGTCATATGAGGAGAGGTTGAGTAGATTGGGACTCTACTCATTGGAGTTCAGAAGAATGAGAGGCGATCTTATTGAAACATATAAGATTGTGAAGGGGCTTGATCGGGTGGATGCGGTGAGGATGTTCCCAATGATGGGTGAAACTAGAACTAGGGGGCATAATCTTAAAATAAGGGGCTGCTCATTCAAAACTGAGATGAGGAGAAACTTCTTCACTCAGAGGGTGGTAGGTTTGTGGAATTTGCTGCCCCAGAAAGCTGTGGAAGCTACATCATTAAATAAATTTAAAACAGAAATAGATAGTTTCCTAGAAGTAAAGGGAATTAAGGGTTACGGGGAGCGGGCAGGAAATTGGACATGAGTCTAGGTTCGGAATGGTCATGGCCCTGTGGGTAGTGGAGTGGGCCCAGGGGCCGTGTAGCCTTGTTCTGCTCCTACTGTGTTCTAATTGTGTGTTAGATTTCAGGAGATGGTTTTATTCCTGTTCCTGGCTGGGGTGGAGATCGCCTTTACAGAAGGCAAGTACTGTAGAAAATATAGGGACAGAGTGATCTCCTGGAAGAATTTCGATCGCCTAGATGGGTCGGAGAGGAATTTCCCAGATTTTTTTCTCCCAAATTGGCCATTGGGTCTTTATCTGGTTTTTCGCCTCTCCCGGGAGATCACATGGGTTCGGGTGGATGCAGAGTGATAGAAGATTTGAGGTTAGGATCAGATCAGCCATGATCTTATTGAATGGTGGAGCAGGCTCGAGGGGCCGAGTGGCCTACTCCTGCTCCTATTTCTTATGTTCTTATGTTCTTACAGTCGCTCGGGCCGCCCGGCACACAATGGGCCGGCGTGAGTGACGTTCCGGTTTGGGGCGCACAAAGGGCGTTGCACTATTAAATGACGTCATGATCTGCGCGTGCAGCAGGGCGCGCGCTAAGACTTTGCGCCGGCGCTAAATGTGTCCTGAAGTTGGGGAGAGGCGCAGATCGCGCTGCGCCCGGGCGATAAGCGCCTAGCGCTCGAGATCTACTCCTCCTAAGGCGCTAACGGCTGGCGCGCCCAACTGAATTTCTAGGCCTAAGTGTCACAAAACTTATTTGAAAGTTCTCTATCTGAATGCACGTAGCATTTGTAACAAAATAGACGAGTTAATGGCACAAATAACTACATATGGGTATGATCTTGTGGCCATTACAGAAACATGGCTGCAGGGTGACAATGTCTGGGAATTAAACATACCAGGTTATTTAATGATCAGGAAGGACAGGCAGGAAGGAAGGGGAGGTGGGGTGGCTATGTTAATAAAGGAAGGAATCACTGTAATACAGAGAAATGATATTGGGTCAAAAGATCAGGATAATGAAACAGTTTGGGTGGCGGTAAGGAATAATAAGGGGAAAAAAACACTAGTGGGCGTAGTCTATAGGCCTCCGAACAGTTGCAACTCTTTTGGACGGAGTATCAATCAGGAAATAGTTGAGGCTTGTAATAAGGGAACATCTATAATTAATGGGGGATTTTAACTATCATATTAATTGGACAAATCAAATTGGGCAGGGCTGCCTTGAGGATGAGTTCATTGAGTGTATTTGGGATGGGTTTCTTGAGCAGTATGTAACTGAACCGACCAGGGGGCAAGCAACCTTAGATCTGGTCTTGTGTAACGAGACAGGATTAATTAAAAATGTCCCAGTAAAGGATCCCCTTGGAATGAGTGACCATAACATGGTTGAATTCCATATTCAATTAGAGGGTGAGAAGGTTGGATCTCAAACAAGCGTGCTAAGCTTGAATAAAGGAGACTATGAAGGTATGAGAGCGGAATTGAGTAGAGTGGATTGGGAAAATAGATTAAAGGGTAAGACGATACATGATCAGTGGTGTACATTTAAGGAGTTATTTTACAACTTCCAAAAAAAATATATTCCACTGAGAAGAAAAGGGTGTAAAAGAAAAGACAGCCATCCGTGGCTAAGTAAAGAAATTAAGGATAGTATTCGACTAAAAACAAGGGCATATAAGGTAGCCAAATCTAGTGGGAGGATAGAGGATTGGGAAAACTTTAAAAGACAGCAAAAAATAACAAAAAGATTGATTACGAAAGGGAAGATAGATTATGAAAGTAAATTAGCAAAAAATATAAAAACAGACAGTAAGAGTTTTTATAGTTATATAAAAAGAAAAAGGGTGGCTAAAGTAAATGTTGGTCCCTTAGAGGATGAGACCGGGAAATTAATGGTGGGAAATATGGAGATGGCAAAAACACTGAATGAATATTTTGTATCAGTCTTTACAGTAGAGGACACTAAGAATATCCCAACACTGGACAAACAGGGGGCTATGGGGGGGAGGAGCTAAACATGATCAAAATCACTAAGGAAGTGGTACTCGGTAAAATAATGGGACTCAAGGCGGATAAATCACCTGGACCTGATGGCTTACATCCTAGGGTCTTGAGGGAAGTGGCGGTAGGGATTGTGGATGCATTGGTAATAATTTTCCAAAACTCCCTGGACTCAGCAAAGGTCCCGGCAGACTGGAAAACTGCTAATGTAACACCCTTATTTAAAAAGGGCAGTAGACAGAAGGCTGGAAACTATAGACCGGTTAGCCTAACATCTGTGGTAGGTAAAATTTTGGAGTCCATTATTAAGGAGACAGTAACAGGACATTTGGATAATCATAATTTAATAGGACAAAGTCAGCATGGTTTTATGAAGGGGAAGTCATGTTTGACAAATTTGCTGGAGTTCTTTGAGGAAGTAACATATAGGGTGGATAAAGGGGAACCAGTGGACGTAGTGTATTTAGACTTCCAAAAGGCATTTGACAAGGTGCCACACAAAAGATTATTGCTTAAGATAAAAAATCATGGGATTGTGGGTAATATTCTGGCATGGATAGAGAATTGGCTATCTAACAGAAGGCAGAGAGTTGGGATAAATGGTTCATTGAGGAGACCCAGGCCTGGGTGTGTAAGAATTGTGAAGCCCATCATGTTCTTGGGCCACTGTTCAGAACAGCTGAATGCAGGAGGCACTATGTAGCAGGGTACTATTTTGGCTTCAGCTCTTTCTATGGTTGGCCGCAGTTGAACGCTGCCTTGATATCAAAGGTAGTTATTCTCACCTCTAGAATTTAGCTCTTGCATCCATGCCTGGATCAAGATTATGATGAGGATTGGAACTGAATGGTTCTGGTGGGACCTGAGTTGAGCATTGACATTCATGTTATTGGTAAGTGTTGCTTGATGGCACTATTGATTACTTCTCCCATTACTTTGCTGGTTTAGTTTTGTCCTGATTTTTATAGATTGGACATGCCTGAGCAATTTTCTTATTGACAGGTAAATGACAGAGTTATAGCTGCACTGAAATAGCTTGGCAAGAGGGCCAGCTAGTTCAGGTACACAGGTCTTCATCACTACAGGATGCTATCAGGACCCGTAGGGGGAAAAATTCGGTTGCTTTGCACCTCCTGTTAGCGCCCTAAAAGGGCACTAATGGGGCGCAAAGCAACTAGCGCCCGTGCGTGGCGATGTTTGTGCCGCTTGCGAAATTGACCAGACATTTTGTGACGGCACTAAACACTACCACCACGATCTCCTGCGCCTGCAGATCGTGATGTCAGTCGAGCGTGCAATGCCTCGGTAGTGCCCTGGACCAGATATTGAGTGGCGCCCCTTGCCTTTCCACCTGCCGCTAGCAACAACAGGTTGAGGGGAGTGTTTTGCAGTCAGGAAGGGACTGGGGGAGCACTATTTAAAGGCGGCCGCTTCCTGCCTTTTTTTGTCAGCGACATTTTTGCACCACGCATTCTGAGAGAGAGAGACTTCTGGAGAGATTCTGGAGAGGTACTGAGCAGCACTTTGCAGGTTCATTTTGATTTGACCTTCCTTGCATCGATTTAGAGGAGACCATGGGTGCTGCACTCTGAGCTCTTTCCCCGGGCCTCTGCATTGTTCTTTCCAGCAGAATTGATGTACAGGTCTCTCCAGGCCGAGATTCAAGGCTTCAATGAGCAGGGTGTGGATGGAGAGCAAGATCGAACCTCCCCTTTAAGAACTGGCCGGCGCCAGTGTGCCTGTGTTCCATTGCTGACATCACATGAGCTTCGCCAGCGCTCTGAGGTAGCGCCTCACTCCTCGGCGTTAGCGCCTTAAGAGAGGTGTGTAGCGCCTGATTAGCGCTCCAATCACCCCCAGTGGCAATAGAAGCCAAGTTTGCAGTTGGAGGTGATAATTAGCGCCAGGCGCTAAAATTTGCACCCAGCCAATAATTGTGCCCCAAACGGGACGTTACCGAATTTCTCCCCCTTAGTCTTTGCTGTGTGCAGTATACTCAGCAACTTCTTAACAAAATGAATTGGCTGGATACTGATATCTATGATTATTGGGGCCTTTTGTGGAGGCCAAGTAGGATTGTCCACATGGGACTTTTGACTGCAGGCACTTGCAAACAGTTCAGCCCTGTCTCTCATGCTGGGTTCTGCCATGATTAAGGATGGGGGTGATAGTGGATCCTCCTCTTCCTGTTAGTTACCTGATTGTTTGCCACCATTCTCAACTGGATGCGGTCAGACTACAGAGCTTTGCTCTGATCTGTTGGTTGTGGGAAATCTTAGCTCTGTCTATAGCCTGCTGCTTTTGGTGTTTAGCATACAAGTAGCCCTGTGTTGCAGCTTCATGGGGTTCTTTCTAAGGTATGCCTGGTGTTGCTCCTGGAATGTCCTCCACATCCCATTGAATCAAGGTTTATTCCCCAGATAGGTGGAGATGGAGGAGTGAGGGGTATCATGGGGAATGAGATTACAGATTGTGTTGCTGATGATGGCCCACAGCATCTCATGGAAACCAGTTTTGGGCTGTTAGATCTTCACTCTGAAGACAATTCATCTTCACAAGGACAGTTACTACAAAATAATTTGAAAACGCCATACTCTGCAAAACACTGCAGTAAATTACCTATGTAGAACATAGAAGTCTACTAACATAAATGTAAATGCTAAAATGAAACCTATAACAGTTGCCACAACTATAACTATAAGAGCATCAGCAGGTGAAATCTCGGCGGGAATCGCGGAGCAGCGGCAGTACAAAAGGCTCCAAGAGGCCAGGTAGGCCTCAGAGCGTTAGCGGGCGAAATCTTGGCGGAAATCGCGGAGCGGTGGCAGTACAAAAGGCTCCAAGAGACCAGGTAGGCCACAGAGCGTCAGCGGGTGAAATCTCAGCGGGAATCGTGAAGCGGCGGCAGTACAAAAGGCTCCAAGAGACCAGGTAGGCCTCAGAGAATCAGCGGGCAAAATCTCGGCGGGAATCGCGGAGCGGCGGCAGTACAAAAGGCTCCAAGAGACCAGGTAGGCCTCAGAGCGTCAGCGGGCAAAATCTCGGCGGAAATCGCGGAGTGGCGGCAGTACAAAAGGCTCCAAGAGACCAGGTAGGCCACAGAGTGTCAGCGGGCGAAATCTCGGCGGGAATCGCGGAGCGGCGGCAGTACAAAAGGCTCCAAGAGACCAGGTAGGCCACAGAGCGTCAGCGGGCGAAATCTCGGCGGGACTCGCGGAGCGGCGGCAGTACAAAAGGCTCCAAGAGACCAGGTAGGCCTCAGAGCGTCAGCAGGCAAAATCTCGGCGGGAATCGCAGAGCGGCGGCAGTACAAAAGGCTCCAAGAGACCGGGTAGTCCACAGAGTGTACCAATCTCCAATCTCAGAGGGAAAGAAGTAAAAAGTAATCGAAGTGTGACGTCACCAAAAAGCAGGTAAGTGATTGGTTGGTGAGTATTTCTCCCTTTATAAACTTTAACTCTGTGGTTTATAGTTTCTAAAGTCTCTGTGGTGTAGCGGGGGCTGTTTATAAACCAGGGCCCTTAAATATACTATTTAACAGTAGTGTAATTGGTGGGATTGATTTGATTTAATTTAATTGCAATTAATTAAAGGGTAAGTCATGGCAGGACAACCCGGCCCTGTTGTATGCTCCTCCTGCGCTATGTGGGAACTCAGGGACACTTCCTGTGTCCCTGACAACTATGTGTGCAGGAAGTGTGTCCAGCTGCAGCTACTGGCAGACCGCATTGCAGCGCTGGAGCTGCGATTGGATTCATACTGAACCATTCGCGAGGCTGAGGAGGTCGTGAATAGCACATTTGATCAGTTGGTCACACCGCAGGCAAAGGTTGGACAGGCAGAAAGGGAATGGGTGACCAACAGACAGAGTACTAGGCACAGGCAGGTAGTGCAGAGGTCCCCTGTGGACATCCCCCTCTCAACCAGATACACCACTTTGAGTACTGATGGGGGGGATGGCTTACCAGAGGAAGGCAACAGCAGCCAACTTCCTGGCACCAGGGGAGGCTCTGCTGCACAGCATGGGAGGAAAAAGAGGGGGAGAGCTATAGTAATAGGGGATTCTATTGTAAGGGGAATAGATAGGCGTTTCTGCGGCCACAAACGAGACTCCAGGATGGTGTGTTGCCTCCCTGGTGCAAGGGTCAAGGATGACTCAGAGCGGCTGCAGAACATCTTGGAAGGGGAGGGTGAACAGCCAGTTGTCGTGGTACATATAGGTACCAGCGATATAGGTAAAAAGCGGAATGAGGTCCTAAAAGCTGAATATAGGGAGTTAGGAAGGAAATTAAAAAATAGGACCTCAAAGGTAGTAATCTCAGGATTGCTACGAGTGCCATGTGCTAGTCAGAGTAGAAATAGAAGGATATTTCAGATGAATACGTGGCTAGAGGAATGGTGCAAGGGGGAGGGATTCAAATTCCTGGGACATTGGAACCAGTTCTGGGGGAGGTGGGACCAGTTCAAACCGGATGGTTTGCACCTGGGCAGGGCCGGGACCGATGTCCTAGGGGGAGTGTTTGCTAGTGCTCTGGGGGAGAGTTTAAACTAAAATGGCAGGGGGTTGGGAACCTGAGCAATGGGAAAGAGGAAAGGGAAGCAAGAATAAAAGCAAAAGATAGGAAGGAGAAAAACAAAAGTGGCAGTCAGAGAAATCAACAGTTTAAATCAAACATGGCGCAGTAAATAATAATTCTAATAGGTGTAAGAGCGTTAAAAAAACAAGCCTGAAGGCTTTGGGGGAAAAATTGGTTGAGTAGCGCCACCTGTTAGTGCCTAAAGAGGCAGTCAGTGGCTGTAGTGCCACTGGCTGCGCCTCCCACGATATTCAGCAGGGGCGCTAATGGTGGCATTAGCCATTTGCGCTGCGCCGCCACCGATGACGTCATCGGTGTGCGCAGCACCCCATTCGCGCCTCGAACGCGATATTTGGTAGCGAACGCTGCTGTAGCGCCGTTCGCTACCCGCGCCCGGTTCACGGGGCCTTGCTACGCCGGCAGAGGTGCAAGTTAAGGTGGAGGTGCGGGGCGGCCGCTTTTCTGGTGGCCGCCTGCCAGCACCTCCGTCCCCGGCCTCCTGGTCCCCCCCCCCGCAGCATTGCCAGCTGTTTCCCGAGAGCCCGGCACTTCTCCTTGGTGCCGGGCTCTTTTGCCGGCACTCACAATCGGGGTTCGTGCTGTTGCAGGCCCCTCCCCCTTAACAGTGGGAGGAAGGCCTGCAGTACCGCAGCGTGCCGTGCCGCAGCGTGTGGCGCTGCGGCACGTTGCGCTGCGATATTCAGTTTCAGCGCCCTAAAAGTGACGCGGAGCGCCTCGAGCCTCGCCCCGTCTCCCTCTAGGGGCACTTCAACTGAATTTCTGACAATCACTACAGCTTCAAACGCTGCGCAAAAACCAGCACCCAGGCGAACTTGGCGCCAGTTCGGCGCCTCAACCCAATTTCTAGGTGTGTCTTAATGCGAGGAGCATTCGTAATAAGGTGGATTAATTAGCTGTGCAAATAGAGGTAAACGAATATGATTTGATTGGGATTACGGAAACATGGCTCCAGGGTGGCCAAGGCTGGGAACTCAACATCCAGGGGTATTCAATATTCAGGAAAGATAGGCAAAAAGGAAAAGGAGGTGGGGTAGCATTGCTGGTTAAAGAAGGGATTAACACAATTGTAACTCTGATGACGTGGAATCTGTATGGGTAGAACTGAGAAATACCAAGGGGCAGAAAACGTTAGTGGGAGTGGTCTATCGACCTCCAAACAGTAATGCAGAGGTTGGGGACGGCATTAAAAGGGAAATTAGGGAAGCGCGCAATAAGGGCACAGCAGTCATCATGGGTGACTTTAATCTACATATAGATTGGGCTAACCAAATTAGTAACAATACTGTGGAGGAGGAATTCCTGGAGTGTTTAAGGGATGGTTTCCTGGACCAATATGTCGAGGAACCAACCAGAGATCAGGCCATCTTAGACTGGGTATTATGTAACAAGAAAGGATTAATTAGCAATCTTTTTGTACGAGGCCCCTTGGGTCGGAGCGATCATAATATGATCGAATTCTTCATTAAGATGGAGAATGAAGTAGTCAACTCAGAGACTAGGGTACTAAATTTAAATAAAGGAAACTATGATGGTCTGAGGCGCGAGTTGGGTAGGATTGATTGGGGAATGTCACTCAAAGGGTTGATGTGGAGCTGCCGGTGTTGGACTGGGGTGGACAAATGTAGGAAGTCACACAACACCAGGTTATAGTCCAACAGCTTTATTTGAAATCACAAGCTTTTGGAGCGCTGCTCCTTCATCAGGTGGTGAAGAGAAACATACAGGCACAGCATATATAGTCAGAGAAAACTGCCAGATGATTACAGGTGATCTTTCTAACAGCCCTTTATCACACCTCAGCAGAGAGATAATCACAGCAATCAAAGGTGTGAATGGTGTCCAAACAGGTCACTCAGGAAAACATTACATCAAAGAACAATGAGGTGGGGTCACAAGGGGTCAAATGTTGCAGATGTTGGGGTCTGTATGAAAAACAGAAAAAAACCAAAAAACTTTGCTGGAAATCACAGCAGGTCCGGCCGCATCTGTGCAGAGAGAACAAGCCAACGACGACTCGAGTCTGGATGACTCTACGTCAGGTGGGGTTACATGTAGCGTGACTCAAAGGGTTGACGGTTGATAGGCAATGGCAAACATTCAAAGACCGCATGGATGAGCTACAGAATTTGTTCATCCCAGTTTGGCACAAAAATAAAGCAAAAAAGGTGACTCAACCGTGGCTAACAAGGGAAATTAGGGATAGCATAAGATCCAAGGAGAGAACATATAAATTGGCCAGAAAAAGAAGTAAACCTGAGGATTGGGAGCAGTTTAGGATTCAACAAAGGAGGACAAAGGGATTAATTAAGAAAGGGAAAATAGAATATGAGAGTAAGCTTTCAGGGAACATAAAAACTGACAGTAAAAGCTTTTATAGATATGTGAAGAGAAAAAGATTGGTGAAGTCAAGCGTAGGTCCCTTGCAGTCAGAATCAGGGGAATTTATAATGGGGAACAAAGAAATGGCAGACCAATTAAATACATATTTTGGTTCTGTCTTCAGAAAGGAGGACACAAATAACCTCCCAGAGATGTCGGGGAACATAGGGACTGATGAAAGGGAGGAACTGAAAGAAATCAGTATTTGTAGGGAAATGGTGTTAGGGAAATTGATGGGATTGAAGGCCGATAAATCTCCAGGGCCTGATAATCTACATCCTAGGGTACTTAAGGAAGTGGCCCTAGAAATAGTTGATGCTTTGCTGATCATCTTCCAGCATTCGATGGAATCTGGAACAGTACCCATGGATTGGAGGGTAGCTAATGTTACCCCGCTATTCAAAAAAGGTGGTAGAGAGAAAACGGGGAATTACAGACCGGTAAGCCTGACATCGGTAGTGGGGAGAATGCTAGAGTCCATTATAAAAGATCTAATAGCAGAGCACTTTGAAAACAGTGACAGGATCGGACAAAGTCAACATGGATTTACAAAAGGTAAATCATGCTTGACTAATCTACTGGAATTTTTGAGGATGTAACTGGTAAAATAGATAAGGGAGAACCAGTGGATGTGGTGTATTTGGACTTTCAGAAGGCTTTTGATAAGGTCCCGCATAAGATATTAGCGTGTAAAGTTAAGGCACATGGGATTGGGGGCAAGGTATTGACTTGGATAGAGAACTGGTTGGCAGACAGAAAGCAAAGCGTTGGAATAAAAGGGTCTTTTTCCCAGTGGCAAGCAGTGACTAGTGGGGTACCGCAGGGATCGGTCCTTGGGCCCCAGCTATTCACAATATATATTAATGATCTAGACAAGGGAACTAGATGTAATATCTCCAAATTTGCAGACGATAGAAAGCTGGGTGGGCGTGTGTGCTGTGAGGAGGATGCCGAGAAACTCCAGGATGATTTGGACAGGTTGGGTGATTGGGCAAAAGCATGGCAGATGCAATATAATGTGGATAAATGCAAGGTTATCCACTTTGGTGGCAAAAACAGGAAGGCAGATTATTATCTGAATGGCAATAGATTGGGAGAAGGGGAAGTGCAACGAGACCTGGGTGTCCTTGTGCACCAGTCGCTGAAGGTGAGCATGCAGGTGCAGCAGGCGGTTAAGAAGGCAAATGGCATGTTGGCCTTCGTAGCGAGAGGGTTTGAGTACAGGAACAAGGATGTCTTGATGCAGTTGTACAGGGCCTTGGTGAGATCACATCTTGAGGATTGTGTGCAGTTTTGGTCGCCTTATCTGAGGAAGGATGTTCTTGCCATGGAAGGAGTTCAGCGAAGATTCACCAGGCTGATACCTGGGATGGCAGGAATGACGTATTGGGCTTGTACTCGCTGGAGTTTAGAAGAATGAGAGGGGATCTCATTGAAACTTATAAAATTCTGACAGGACTGGACAGACTAGATGCAGGAAGGATGTTCCCGATGGTCGGGGAGTCCAGAACCAGGGGTCACAATCTAAGGATAAGGGGTAGGCCATTTAGGACAGAAATGAGGAGGAATTTCTTCACCCAGAGAGTGGTGAACCTGTGGAATT
This sequence comes from Somniosus microcephalus, assembly GCF_052327205.1. NCBI lineage: Eukaryota > Metazoa > Chordata > Chondrichthyes > Squaliformes > Somniosidae > Somniosus > Somniosus microcephalus. Next base: position 69,452,156 of record NC_140997.1, read on the forward strand.
CTCTACCACAGAAGGCAGTAGAGGCCAGTACATAAATATATTCAAGAAGGAGTTGGATATATTTCTTCAGGCTAAAGGGATCAAGGGGTATGGGGAGAAAGCAGGGACCAGGTACTGAATTTGGATGATCAGCCATGATCGCATTGAATGGCGGAGCAGGCTCGAGGGGCCGAATGGCCTACTCCTGCTCCTATCTTCTATGTTTCTATGTTTCTATAACTAGAGCTAATGTTTGTGCATATACTTTTCCACTGTTATCACACTTTGCACAGTTATATAAACGTAATCATTTAGCTTAGACCAAAACAGATAAATGAGATGGAATCAAAAACGCTTTTGATACTGATAGTTTGCATTTCCAGTATAATCTAGCACTTTGACGCTTATTACTATGGTTTTTTGATTAGATGATGAATATATTTTTGGTCACAAGCTGATAGAGTCTTGCATGTTTTACTCTAGATGATGGCATCTTCACCAGGAGTATAGTGAAAGTAATGAATTCAGCACACAAGTTAGAACGCCAGCCTTTGACAAAACAACCTGTCTCTCCACTGAGCAGTAAAGCAGATACCAAGATAAGTTGCCCTTCGTTATTTATTTTCTTAAACTTTAAATCTTAAAATGAGTGGATTGGATCTATAAGTATGAGAGATGGGGGTTGAAATTGGTTATGATTCGTTTTCGGGTCCATAACCAGCGGCGTGCCGACAGCGCGCAGACCGACCAGGAAGCCTGAGGGTGGCCCAGAATTGGTCCTCATTAACATTTTGGTGAGCAGCCAGCTGGCAGCGGCCCAAAGCTAAGTCCCAGGAGGGCTTTTGAGCGGCAACGGGGTCCCGGGAGTCAATCGCGAGTGATGTGGGTTCGGGGAAGCTCTCCTGCTCCTCCTCACTCCACAGCATTTTTTTTTAAACGCATCTTTTGATGGCAGTCACTGCTTTGGGTGGAGCGACCTCTGAAGAATGGCAAGCGGAACAGACCCGGCTCTTGCTCTACTCACTCAAAACCAATTTCTGCAAGTGAGTCTAAAACAGGCATTCGGCTTCTCATTAACATATGTAAGAGGCCTAACGCCTTTTTTAGTCGGCCTCCTGGGACCTGCAAAGCTGCCTTTACCAATATAAAGGCACCCGAAACTAGGTGCAGATTGGCCGCTGGATGATGAGCTCTGAAATTGGTCCCTTTTTCCTTGACCGCTTTTTCCGCCCGGGAAATGGGCCAATTTCAACCCCAGTGTGTTTATTTTAGAAAGATATTGTACAATATGACACACCTATCGTGAGAATTTTGCAAGAATAATTGTCCATTAGAGTAAACTAAAGAAACAGAAATGAAGGACAAATGAATATTACAAAATATAGCTTTCCTATTTTCTATTGCTTTTTATTGGAACAACTAGCGTAAGCCAAACCAGAATTTAACACGAGCAGCTGGACAATGCTAATGTTTCAATTAACGTTTAGTCTAGACTCAATCACTGTTCCCTTACAAACACCATTACTCACAGCTGCACAAGCCTGACAGGAACCAGTGTGGCATAAGGACAGTTAGCCTCCAGCCCGAACATCAATTCAGCATAGTACCGCACTATTCAAGCAGCAAGGAAATCACGATTTCCCTACTAATGCAAACCATTTTTCCAGCACCTTCACTCCCATTATCCTCCTGGATTGAATCAAGTTTTAATATCATGCAATGTTCGGTCTGGTTCACCGAAATACCTGTAAGATTTAAACAAAACATTCACAAAAATGTAATTCGAGATATTCTGCATTGCAATTGGGTTTGCATAAAGGCAATTCGTGCAACTTTTCATTTCCGATAAAAGCCTTAGGCCTAGAAATTCAGTATAGCCACTTTTGGGGCGGTAAATTCGGGCGGCCGCTAAATTTTGCGCCCGGCGCAAAGTCGCGCCCCCTTCGCCGATATTCAGTCGCAACGCCCCAAGAGGTTGCTGCTGCGCTAAAACAGGCGATGCACGACTATCTTTAGGCGCTAAGCCGGCGGTGCTGAGCGATACCCCCGAGGCCGGGCGCAGCGCAGGTGCGGCAAGTTCTTGATTGACGGCAGGCACTCTGGCGCCGGTCATCTCTTAAAGGGGGAGGGTGGATTTGTTTGCCTGCCACGCCCTGCACACTGCAGCCCTCAACCTAGGCCTGACCACTTCAGCTTCACCTGTACAACGCCCAGGACTATGGAGAAGGCCAGGGAGAGAGCGCAGCGCTTCAGCGACGGAGACCTGAGGGTGCTGGTTGGTGGAGTGGAGCACAGGCACCATGTTTTGTTCCCAGAAGGTGGCAAGAGGCCGCTGCCCAGCGCCTACCGGAAAGCCTGGAGGGAGGTGTCCAACAGGGTGTCTTCCAACAGCGTGGTTGCCAGGACTCCTGTGCAATGCCGGAAGAAGTTCAACGACCTCACTCGGGTTGTCAGGGTGAGTACCCTTTCCAGTGTCCTCCTCATCCTTGCATGTGCACCTCACATTATGGGCAAAGGGACCTGAAAGCCCTAATGGCCAGCCCTCATTCAGCAGCTATGGGACTGGCATGAAAATCAATTGCACATTCAGCACTTTACACACTGCCCAAGCTATTCGACCATGGGAGGCAGTGCAGACAAGATCAGGGCTACACACTGTCCAAGCTATTCGACCATGGGAGGCAGTGCAGACAAGATCAGGGCTACACACTGTACTTAGAGGCCGTCCTTTCTCTTGCAGGCCAAGGTTGCACACAACCGGCGCAACCGAACTGACACCGGCGGAGGCCGTCCTGACCTCAAAGAGCTCTCCGACCTCGACCAGCGTGTGGAGCGCATTATGGGAGGCCGGCTGATTGACCCCGTCGCCAGTTGAGATGCCGACCCTGTTCTGGGCACCAATGGTAAGGGCATCACCTTTTGGACCTCTCTCGTTCCACTTGCGCATCAGATCAGCATCCTTTGCCACTGTCCGACCAATGCGGTCAATGGCACCACTCATGCCTCCCTCGCTGCCGCCCTGCCCTCAATCTAAAGCTACTCTTGTGCCTTCCTGCTTTCAGATGGTGAATCGCCAGGTGAGGAGGCGGGCCCTCAAGCTGCCTCTGTCAGCCCTTCGGAAGACGAGGAGGAGGAAGAGGAAGCCGGCCCATCAGTGCTACCCTCAGCCGCGCCAGCCCATGGCGATGTAGGGGACACATCTTCCCTGGAGGGGAGCCGGGGGGAAGGGTCGGAGGAGAGTGAAGCTCCGGGGCCCAGCGGCCTGCAGCAACGCGGGAGGGGCGGGGAAGCTCGGCGGACTTCTCCCCAGAGGGTGAGTGCGGCCTCCAGTCCTGCGACGGTCAGCGCAGAGGAGGTGCGCCTCCTAGAGGAAATGGCCGTCCAGGCTGAGCGCAGGCACACTGAGCTCATGGCTGCAGTGGCAAGGATGCCTGACTCCATTGAGTCACTGGCAAGGAGTGTGCAGGAATTCGGGGCAGCACAGGCCAGGAGTCTGCAACAATTCAGTGCAGCACAGGCCAGGAGTCTGGAACAATTCAGTGCAGCACAGGCCAGGAGTCTGCAGGACTTCGCGGCAGCACAGTCGGCTTCTAGCCAAGTGCTCAGTCGTGCCGTCCATTCACTGGCTGGTGTCATGCGGACACAGACCAGGGCCACATGGGCACTAACTGCTGCCACCCTCGCTGGATCAGCCAGGCATCGCCAGGGCACTCGCTGCGCAGCAGCAGCCCAGCAGTCTGTCCTTCAGCTGTTTGCTGCGCATGCTGCAGTGCTGGCCCGTGCGAGTGCCAATGTGTCAGGCGACCAGCGAGCACCTGCGATCTGCCAGGTTGCCACCATTCCTGCAGCCGACACTGCCACTCCGCCATTGCAGCTGCCACGAGCCGCTGGACAGACTGCTGCCGCCCAGCCAGAGTTGGAGCAGTCAGCAGCCGGCCACTCCAAGGCCAGAGCTGGTGCAGGCCGACCCCCAAGGGCATCTGCCATCTCGCCATCTGCCCCTCAGCAGCCATCCCCCAGCCTTGCTGCAGCCACTGGGCTCCCATTGAGGTGCAGCAGGGTGGGCAGGGGCCAGGCAAGGATGCGCAAGGCATCGCCCTCGCAGGGCAAAAAGTAGAGGTATGCACAAATGCCTGGTGCTTGTTGTAAGGCCGACACTGGTGCAGTTGTTTTTGTGTAAGGCCGAGACTGGTGTCTTTCTTTCTTTTTGTAAGGCCGAGACTGGTAGTTTTGTGTTTTTGGAGGGGGCTTCTCCACATGAGCATGTAATGTGGGAAGGGCAGAGGTTTTCAATAAATTATTGTTGTTAAATTGCAGTGTGCATGGTTTTTTGGTTAAGTCCTGGTTGCCCTGCTCGGCTGAGGGCTTGTGGAGCGGCTACATTCATCTGCTGACATTGGCACAAGCCAGTCCCTGAGAGGGGGCCGAGAACCGACGTTCAATAAGCCGGCGACGGGCGGCCCTTGCACTTTGTGCCTCCCTCCTGTGCTGGTCCTCCTCCTCCTCCTCCTCCTCCTCCTCCTCAGGTGGTCCTCCAATCTGTGGTGGCAGTGGCTGAGTCCTGCGGATAGCCAGGTTGTACAGCATGCAGCAAACGACCACGAAATGGGAGACTCGCTCCGGCGAATACTGTAGGGCTCCACCAGAACGATCCAGACAGCGGAACCGTTGCTTCAGGACGCCGATTGTTTGTTCGATGATGTTCCTGGTCGCTTGATGGCTCTCGTTGTATCTCTCTTCAACAGGGGTGCTGGGCGCACGGAGCGGGGTCATCAGCCAGGTACACAAAGGATAGCCTTTGTCCCCGATAAGCCATCCTCGTGGGTGAGGCTGTGCCTGGAACATGTCTGCCACAGAAGTCTGTCGCAGGATGAAGGCATCGTGGCTGCTGCCTGGAAAGCGGGCATTGACAGCTTGGATGAGCTGCCTGTGGTCACACACCAGCTGTACGTTCAGCGAATGGTAGCCCTTCCGGTTGCGGTAATCCTCGGCATTCTCCAGAGGTGCCCGCAAAGCCACATGCGTGCAGTCAATGGCGCCCTGCACCATGGGGAAGCCCGCGAATGCTGCACAGCCCATTGCACGCTGTTGCTGCTTGTCAAGGGCCATGGAGAAGGAGATGAACTGACGTCTCCTTTTGAAAAGGGCATTGGTCACCTGGCGGATGCAGCAATGCACGACGAACTGGGAGATGTTGGCAATGTCCCCAGTAGCGGCTTGGAAGGAGCCGGTGGCATAGAAGTTGAGAGCCACCGTCACTTTCACTGCCACCGACAGAGACGTCCTGCTCCTCAGCTGTGGCTGCAGATCACCGCCAAGCAGCTGGCAGATCTCTGTGACCACGTCCCTTCTGAATCGCAGCCTCCGAACACACTGCTCCTCAGACATGTTGAGATAGGAGAACTGCTAGCGGTATACCCTGGGTGGGTAAGGCCTCCTTTGCCGACGCCTGTTGCCCTCTCTCCGTCTAGCCAGGGCTGCCACTCTCTCACGGCGTCTGTGAGCCCTTTGGATGTAATTGAGAAAGCCTGCGTTGACACCCATTGCAGCCCCCATAATATGCTGGCAAACAATGAGATGTCAATGAAGGCAAAGACTAGTGGAAACCTGTGGCCTGAAGCCAGAAGTACCTGTCCGAGTGTTGGGCCAAAGCAGAAAGCTATCTACCTTGGTCTCTCTCCAAAGATCCGTTTCGCAAGAGGGAGTGCTGCGAAATGGCAGCCTTTTATATTGCAGGAGGAGTGCCCTTTCATTTGCGCCCCCCGCGCCCCGCATCGGCTGAGCACCGTTCCACTTAACAGTCGCTAGGGGCGCCAGGCGCACAATGGGGCGTTGCCACTGAAGTTCCGGTTGGGGGCGCACAAAGGGCGTTGCACGAGGAAATGACGTCATGATCTGCGCGCGCAGCTGAGCGCGCACAAAGACTTTGCGCCGGCGCTAAATCTCGAGTGAAGTTGGGGCAAGGCGCAGTTCTCGCTGCGCCCGGGCGCTACCCGCCTAGCGCCCGACATCTACTCCTCCTAAGGCGCTAACGGCTGGCGCAACCAACTGAATTTCTAGGCCTTAATCTGTAAAAGGACATCTTTGACCATGAACCCACAAATAGTGGGTATTTCACAGTAAGAGTTCCATTTTGACCCGCAGAAGCAAATTCATATCTGGTCACATTAGTGTACAGACATTACATGGAATTAGAGATCATTAGGAGCTCATTATGATGGTTTGATAGCCAGTGTGGGCATGAGTGGCACAACCGCAGGTGTACACAAAAGTTTTTTAAAATTCATTTATTGGATCTGGGAATCGCTGGCAAGGCCAGCATTTATTGCCCATCCCTAAGTGCCCTTGAAAAGGTGGTGGTGAGCCACCTTCTTGAACCGCTGCAATCCGTATGGTGAAGGTACTCCCACAGTGCTGTTAGGGAGGGAGTTCCAGGATTTTGACCCAGCGATGATAAAGGATCGGCGATATACTTCTAAGTCAGGATGGTGTGTGACTTGGAGGGGAACTTGGAGGAGGTGGTGATCCCATGCGCCTGCTGCCCTTGTCTTTCTAGGTGGAAGAGGTCGCAGGTTTGGGAGGTGCTGCCGAAGAAGCCTTGACGAGTTGTTGCAGTGCAACTTGTAGATGGTACACACTGAAGCCACGGTGCGCCGGTGGTGGAGGGAGTGAATGTTTAAGGTGGTGGATGGGGTGCCAATCAAGCAGGCTGCTTTGTCGTGGATGGTCGAGCTTCTTGAGTGTTGTTGGAACTGCACTCATCCAGGCAAGTGGAGAGTATTCCATCACACTCCTTATTTGTGCCTTGTAGATGGTGGAAAGGCTTTGGGGAGTCAGGAGGTGAGACACTCGCTGCAGAATACCTAGCCTCTGACCTGCTCTTGTTGCCATAGTATTTATGCGGCTTGTCCAGTTAAGTTTCTGGTCAATGGTGACCCCCCAGGATGTTGATGGTGGGGGATTCAGTGATGGTAATGCCGTTGAATGTCAAGGGGCGGTGGTTAGTCTCTCGATTGTTGGCGTGAATTTTACCTGCCACTTATCAGCCCAAGCCTGAACATCATCCAGGTCTTGTTGCATGTGAGCATGGACTGCTTCATTATCTGAGGAGTTGTGAACACTGTGCAGTCATCAGCGAACATCCCCATTTCTGACCTTATGTTGGCGGGAAGGTCATTGATGAAGCAGCTGAAGATGGTTGGGCCTAGGACACTGCCCTGGGGAACTCCTGAAGCGATGTCCTGGGGCTGTGATGATTGACCTTCAATCACCACAACCATCTTCCTTTGTGCTAGGTATGACTCCAGCCAGTGGAGAGTTTTCCCCTCGATTCCCATTGACTTCAGTTTTACTAGGGCTCCTTCATGCCACACTCGGTCAAATACTGCCTTGATGTCAAGGGCAGTCACTCTCAGCTCACCTCTGGAATTCAGCTGCTTTGTCCATGTTTGGACCAAGGCTGTAATGAGGTTGGGAGCTGAGTGGTCTTGGCGGAACCCAAACTGGGTATCAGTGAGCAGGTTATTAGTGAGTAAGTGCTACTTGATAGCACTGTCAATGACACCTTCCATCACTTTACTGATGATTGAGAGTAGATTGATGGGGTGGTAATTGGCCAGATTGGATTTGTTCTACTTTTTTTGGACAGGACATAGCTGGGCAGTTTTCCACATTGTCAGATAGATGCCAGTGTTGTAGCTGTACTGGAACAGCTTGGTTAGAGGCGCAGCTAGTTCTGGAGCACAAGTCTTCAGCATGACAGCCAGGATGACAAAAGTGCCAAATTAACAAAAGACCTTTCTCATGATTATATATTAATACATATCACTGTTTATGGATCTTCTTTAACATGAAGTGTCCTATATCAGATCATACTGAGCAGACTAGACCTAGTCAGCAGACAATTTATTGCTGGGAGACAATGAACATATAGGACTGAATTTCCCTTCTGAAATCAAGCGAAAACGGATGGTTTTGTAGCAACAAAAAAGAGTAAACTGGGTGGCGTGGCTCACCAGCACAATCCTGCCCCAAAAAACATGGTGCTGTGAGCTGCCCAATGGTATCCCTGAGGCAGATAGAGCATCAAGGAGGCCATCTTTGCTGATAGATCTGAAGTTTAGTGAAACTTTACATATAGAGCAATTTGTGTTGTTTGCTAATCTAGTGCTTCACTGAATTGCTTTTTAGAGTGAGTACTGGAGAAGGTTAATCTTTTGATTGGAGATATTAATTTCCTAATGGGAATTCCTCTCTTCCTGTGTTATGACGAGGAGGAGGAAACGGAAGAGGTTTGACTGGAGAAACTTGTAGTGAGGCATTGCAGACGATGTTTGTTTCCAACACATCGATACCCATGCCACAGGGTTACAGACCTAAAAGATCTTACTTGGGATTCTCTGCCCATCAGTGCCTCGGGAGGCTTGGCTTTGCTTCCCCTCGCCCCCGAGGCTATTGGAGAGTTATTCCTGCAGCTCACCTGCACAAGGAGCACAGTATTATCTGTAGCAGTAAACTGTCTTGAATTATTTTGTCACTAGATCTGTCCAGGCAGGCTCTGGTGACCATTATCACAGTCAGGCAGCAGCTCACCACTATATAAAGAAGGCATTCTTTTCTGGTATGCTTTGCAGTTCATAAGCTTTTTGATAGAACCTGAAAAATAAGGAGAGCCAGTAGTCTAATTCCATAGACTGGTAGGATTCCCATCTGTATAGGGAGCAAATGATGGAACACTTATGGGCTTCAAAAAGCCCCATACACCAACACCCTCAATGTCATTATTAGGAAAATGATTTCATTCTATTAAATCTAGCTAGCATGTAATATTTGGGGGTAATATTCTGGCGTGGGTGGAGGATTGGCTCTCTAACAGAAAGCAGAGAGTTGGGATAAATGGTTCATTCTCAGACTGGCAATCAGTAACTAGTGGTGTTCCGCAGGGGTCAGTGCTGGGTCCCCAACTCTTTACAATCTATATTAACGATTTGGAGGAGGGGACCGAGTGTAACATATCAAAGTTTGCAGATGATACAAAGATGGGACGGAAAGTAGTGAGTGAGGAGGACATAAAAAACCTGCAAAGGGACATAGACAGGCTAAGTAAGTGGGCAGAGATTTGGCAGATGGAATACAATACTGGAACGTGTGAGGTTATGCACTTTGGCAGGAAAAATCATAGAGCAAGTTATTATCTTAATAGCAAGAAACTGGAAAGTACTGTAGTACAAAGGGATCTGGGGGTCCTGGTGCACGAAACTCAAAAAGTTAGTATGCAGGTGCAGCAAGTGATCAAGAAGGCCAATGGAATGTTGGCTTTTATTGTTAGGGGGATAGAATATAAAAACAGGGAGGTATTGCTGCAGTTGTACAAGGTATTGGTGAGACCGCACCTGGAATACTGCATACAGTTTTGGTGTCCATACTTAAGAAAAGACATACTTGCTCTCGAGTCAGTACAAAAAAGGTTCACTCGGTTAATCCCGGGGATGAGGGGATGGTCATATGAGGAGAGGTTGAGTAGATTGGGACTCTACTCATTGGAGTTCAGAAGAATGAGAGGCGATCTTATTGAAACATATAAGATTGTGAAGGGGTTGGATCGGGTGGATGCGGGGAGGATGTTCCCAATGATGGGTGAAACTAGAACTAGGGGGCATAATCTTAGAATAAGGGGCTGCTCATTCAAAACTGAGATGAGGAGAAACTTCTTCACTCAGAGGGTGGTAGGTTTGTGGAATTTGCTGCCCCAGAAAGCTGTGGAAGCTACATCATTAAATAAATTTAAAACAGAAATAGATAGTTTCCTAGAAGTAAAGGGAATTAAGGGTTACGGGGAGCGGGCAGGAAATTGGACATGAGTCTAGGTTCGGAATGGTCATGGCCCTGTGGGTAGTGGAGCGGGCCCAGGGGCCGTGTAGCCTGGTTCTGCTCCTACTTCTTGTGTTCTAATTCTGTGTTAGATTTCAGGAGATGGTTTTATTCCTGTTCCTGGCTGGAGTGGAGATCGCCTTTACAGAAGGTAAGTACTGTAGAAAATATAGGGACAGAGTGATCTCCTGGAAGAGTTTCGATCGCCTAGATGGGTCGGAGAGGAATTTCCCAGATTTTTTCTCCCAAATTGGCCATTGGGTTTTTTATCTGGTTTTTCACCTCTCCCGGGAGATCACATGGATTCGGGTGTGATGGAGAGTGATAGAAGATTTGAGGTTAGGATTAGATCAGCCATGATCTTATTGAATGGTGGAGCAGGCTCGAGGGGCCGATTGGCCTACTCCTGCTCCTATTTCGTATGTTCTCTTATGTTCTTATGTGATGCCAATCACCTTACACTGCATGTTAATGCCTACTAACGAGGAAGCTGTCATGGTTAATGCCTACTAACGAGGAAGCTGCCATGGTTAATGCCTACTAACGAGGAAGCTGTCATGGTTAATGCCTACTAACGAGGAAGCTGTCATGGTTAATGCCTACTAACGAGGAAGCTGTCATGGTTAATGCCTACTAACGAGGAAGCTGTCATGGTTAATGCCTACTAACGAGGAAGCTGTCATGGTTAATGCCTACTAACGAGGAAGCTGTCATGGTTAATGCCTACTAACGAGGAAGCTGTCATGGTTAATGCCTACTAACGAGGAAGCTGTCATGGTTAATGCCTACTAACGAGGAAGCTGTCATGGTTAATGCCTACTAACGAGGAAGCTGTCATGGTTAATGCCTACTAACGAGGAAGCTGTCATGGTTAATGCCTACTAACGAGGAAGCTGTCATGGTTAATGCCTACTAACGAGGAAGCTGTCATGGTTAATGCCTACTAACGAGGAAGCTGTCATGGTTAATGCCTACTAACGAGGAAGCTGTCATGGTTAATGCCTACTAACGAGGAAGCTGTCATGGTTAATGCCTACTAACGAGGAAGCTGTCATGGTTAATGCCTACTAACGAGGAAGCTGTCATGGTTAATGCCTACTAACGAGGAAGCTGTTATGGTTAATGCCTACTAACGAGGAAGCTGTTATGGTTAATGCCTACTAACTAGGACGCTGATGTTTTTATCATGCAGCAATCCACTATACTCATCCTGATGACTGAAAAGATTGTTTCAGGATGATGGATTGGTGATCAGGGATATAAAGTTCCCACCACTTGCACCATCCCTGCTTACCTTGGATAGCCACTTATATCGGGCAAATAGTTCAAACCATTACCATTACTAGAGGTGCAAATTACAAAGGTGCCACTTAAACTGTATTCGGCGCACCTACTATTTTGGGCATTTAAAATGCAATTTCTTTACAATCTTGGTTACCCCTATTACCCATCGCAAATTCCAGGCTCAATCAGGTTGATAACCAACCTTGAGTAAGTATCTGAACAAAATCACTAAGTTATGAAAGTCTCAACCTTCTAGGCTCCAAGCGTAGACATTGGCATGTGCAATTCCCTTCATAGCGCAGCGCTGGCTTGAAAGCAAAACAGGTCTCACACTGTCCCTCTGATGGGACACTGACAGCGACAGGTCAAGGTTACTGTCTCTCCATTTAGGCACACTCCATAGGATGGATACAGAGACAAGGTTGACTTTGGTAAATCATCTGGGTAAATACACCGAAAACGCACCTGTGCTGCAATAGCAAAAGTGTCAGAAGATAGCACGGTCTCTGCTTTTAACCAATCAAATAAGTAAAATGCAAATTGTGGCAGTCAAGCTTTAACTATTTAGATGAGCTTTTAAATAATTCTACAGGTTTGGAATTAATGTGCAATTTTTAACTGCTGTCACGGATTTCTTGCCTGTCACTGGCACGACCGCACCCACTATAAGTGGTGGGGATTGTAACCTGAAGTCATGGCTAATGACTCAAGTGTAGCATCTGCAGGCAGAGGAAAAGAATAAATATAATGAGGTCCATGGGACTATAAGAGTGACAGAGCAGACCATTGGCATTCTGAAGCCTCATTTTAGGTGCTCAGACAAATCTGGTGCAGCCTTGCGTAGAACCCAGCAAGGGTGTCCAGGATTATAGTAGCTTGCTGCAAGCTGCACGCTGTTATAATGGAGAAATGATGATTAATTCTTGATAATGATGATGATTGTGATGATGATGATGAAGTTAGCAAAGGCCATTCTTGCCCAAAACAGAAGGAGGTTGCACAGGAGGGGTGGGGGTTGGAACAAGAGATCCATCAGCATGCAAGCCAGAGAAAGGAGGCAGCAATTTATTAAAAAGAAAGACTTGCATTTATACAGCGCCTTTCATGACCTCAGGACGTCCCAAAGTGCTTTACAGCCAATGCAGTACTTTTGATTGTAGTCACTGTTGTAATGTAAGAATCGCGGCAGCCAATTTGCGCACAGCAAGGTCCCAAAAACAGCAATGTGATAATGACCAGTTTTCTTTTAGTGATATTGGTTGAGTGATAAATAAGCACACCAAGAAGAAATTCCCAGTTGTTCTTTGGATGTTTTACGTCCACCTGAGAGGTCAGGCAGGGCCTTAGTTTAAGGTCTCATCCGTAAGACGGTATCTCAAACAGTGCAGCACTCCCTCAGTCAGCCTAGATTTTTGCACTCAAGTCTCTGGTGTGGGACTTGAACCCACAACTTTCGGACTCAGTGGTGAAAATGAACTACAGCTGACACTTTTATTGCCAATTGCTTTCAATAAAAAAAGGTTGTACATTAAAATAAAAATCCTACTCTCATAGCTGGTCATCCCTGCATCCCCAGCTGTCTCATTGTGACCTGCATTCCCACTGGCATTTGCACTTTGCCTCAGTAACAGAAATCTCAAATTCTCACAATTCATCTACTCATCCACTAAGTTTTATACAGTCAGAGAAATAAACTCTGAAATCTAGGTGGTCAAACACTTTTTTTTACTTTTCAGTCTAATATTTTCTAAATTATAACAATGGTTTCAAAGACTAACTATTATTATTTCTTACCACTGTGTCTACCCCTTGTGTGTAAATTTTTATTAATGTGAGCTCCTAACCTCTTACTTCTATATGGTGCTCCCTAGGGGACAAGAGGTTCTGCTGGACCCTTTGAGAGCTGAGATGACACTCCTCTCCGAGAGCTGATCTCGTTGAAGGTTCCGTTTCCAGCGTCCTTTCTCTTGCTCTGTCACGGGATGCCAGGCTGAGATCCGAAGATTCCTGATGTGTTGGCATTGGAGAGAGCCTTAAGGAAGTAGGCTTATCACTCTCATTGGAAACAGCGACATCTGTTACCATTCCTTATAGCCCATTGGTGCTGGGCACTGTTTGAGAACAGACTGAATAGTAGGTTCTGTGAAAATGTTCCGTTAAGGCTGACCCTCAAAGTATCTATTGAGGCAGTGGTAGGTGCAAGTCCAGAATTTACTAATGAACGTATTAACTCCTCCTGGCCCTTGCTGCTGCAGATATCTTTTGGAGTGCCACAATCTCCAGGGTGTTGTGCATGGCAAGGCAAACTTCCTGCAATGTGTTGCAGAGCATGTACAGAACTCCTTCCACTTGTCCATTATCTCTACCACATATATGGAAACCATCCCCATTGCCTGTACATGAGATCGATGATCCCCAATCATTGCTCTTTTGAAGACTGTGCCCCTGAGATCTGAGTCCCTATGCTCCTCAGCCAAGGCCGGGAGCTTCTCCACCCACTGTGGAAGAACAGTGACTTCTATTGCCATGTCTTCACCCTCACTAGCACTCACTGCGTCATCCAGTAAAAACCCCCCTGATTCACTAACTACTTCCTGGGTAGGTGGGTGTCTCCGGGCTTGTGAGGGAGTGTGTAAGATGCCCTGACAGAGTTGGTGAGGATCACCCAACTTGGAGTGTCCCGCTGTTCACAGAATCACAGAAACCCCACAGTGCAGATAGAGGCCATTTCGGCCCATCGAGCCTGCACCGACACATATCCCACCCGATCCCCGTAACCCCTACACCAACACATGTCCCACCCTATCCCCGTAACAGTGCTAACCACTATGCCACCGTGCTGTTCCTCTCACTGGTTTTCCTCCTCCTCCAAGCCACCCCGTAGGTTGTTCAAAACACAAAAACTTCCCTCGCTTTGTGAACAATCACGCGTCTCATTGAAGAAATAATGACTGAGTTCCACATGATATTCCACATGAAGCTGAAACAAATTGTGCTCTTCCTTTCCCTGCCCTTGCCAACATGTCCTTGGCATTTCGCCTCCTACTTCCCCAGCTTCCACAGTCTTTCCTATGTGCGTGCCAATGAGTTGTAAACTGGGTGTTCTTCCTCCAGTTGTGTTTCTTCGTCGTGGCTTGCATGCAATTTTTTTTCTTTGCAAGGAGACAGCACAGTTTTGAAGGGATCTGAGTAGTAATTACACTTCTCTTTATATGGGTGTCTTCACCCAATCACGATTCTAATGGTGTAGGCTTTGGTTGAATACCTCTCCTTCAAGATTAATACAATTCCATGTGAGCTCACACTGTGGTTTGGGTTCAGCGAGGTGCACTATTGTTTCCAGTGATTCACCTATGAAGAAGTTAGTTTTCCTGTCACCCAGGTAATGACACAGAGAGGGCATTAGAGGTAAGGAGGTGAGTCATACCTGTATCTTTCCTACAGAATGTGCATGGGAACAATGCCGTACTTATCTTGGCCAATGTGTGAGGTCAGTAAACTTCGTCCTGCACTGCTGTAGGTTGTCTCTATCACCTTCCTCCATTAAATCTGAACCAGACTCTTCTGGGATTTCCTGTTCTCCATCCCCCAGAGGCCTTCTCTTCTTGTTCTTGTTCCTGTGAATAGGACATCAACTGGAGCATTAGTAATTCTGGGGGCAGTTCCTGATGCTGACCACTCTCCCGCAGCCCCACCCCCTCCATCACCCCCACCCCACCATGGCCGCTCCTTTCTGACGCATTCGTTCACTGTTCTACTAAAATTTGTGTGTCACTTTAGCTGTAGGGGGAGAAATTGGGCTCTGTAGTGTTGTTTTTTTTAGGCACTAATCGGCCTCCTAAAGGTGGAAAATCAGATCCTAGATGCGTGCACATACTTCCGACAGGAAGTGCGCCGGGCATCATCTTGGTACAGTAGTTTGCTCGTGCACACCTAACGACCACCGGCAGCATGTAGAGCAGGTGGATTATGATGTCAATCGGTGCGCTGTCAGTTTTGAACACCTTGTTCCAGCCAACGCCCTATCTTAATCTCGTACAGCTGAACATGTGGTAGACAGCATGAAGGACCCCCCACCAGCGCTACTTAAAGGGATCACGAGCTACTTACAGGTTAGTTGCTGGATTATTTTTTTCTGGCTGCTGTTGCAATTCTTGGCGCTTTTGGAGCTTTCCTATACTTGTCTAAATCTTCAATGGTCTACAGGGCGTGCTCTGGCTGGTGCTGAAGTACTTTTCTGTTCATTTACAAGTTTGTGCTAAAACAAGTTGCTTCCAGACATGGGTGGCCTGATGGGGCTTCCTCTGGGAATTGAGCATGACTGGGAGAATGAAGAGAGGCCACGAAGAGCAGGACAAGCTGCAAGAAGAGGGAGGAGGAGGAGGGGGAGAAGGGCTCTCAGCAGGTGGCCATATCCACTGAGGGTCTTTAGGGAGCAATTCTCTTACCTGAATTCCAGCGATGCTTACAATGCACGAGACGTCTTCACGTTACAAAAGAGGTTGTGACTGCAGTCTGCCAACTGCTGCAGCCACCACTGCAACCTCAAAGCAGGGTAAGGACCGCATTGCCTGTGGCTGTCAAGGTGACTGTGGCTCTTAACTTTTATGTGTCTGGCTCCTTCCAGGCTGCTGCTGGAGATATAAGCCATATCTTGCAGTTTGCAGTAGACTACTGCACAAGGGAGGTCACTGAGGCTCTTTATACACAGAGAGACAGCTTCATCTGATTCCCTCTTGCCAGAGACAAGCAGGCAGAGCAAACACGAGGGTTTGCTTGGATTGCAGGCTTCCCCATGGTGAAGGGGGCCATGAACTGCACGACATTGCTTTGCGGCGCCTCATGTGAACTCTGCCATTAGGAATTCCACTCCATCAATGTGCAGCAGATGTGCGATCACAGGCAAGGGATCATGTCGGTGAATGTCTGTTATCTTGACAGTAGTCATGATTCCTTCATTTTGCGGCAGTCCTCTGTGTCAAATGCATTTGACCCACCACAGCAAGTGAAAGGCTGCCTACTGGGTGACAAGGGTTATCCACTCATGATATGGCTCATGACACTTATCAGGAACCACAAACATGTGCACAGCAGGCTTACAATGAGAGCCATGCTGCCACAAGGAACGTTATAGCACACACCATCGGCATCCTCAAGCAACACTTCAACTGCCTGGACTGCTCTGGAGGCTCCCTGCCGTACTCAGCTGAGTGGGTAGCAAGGTTAGTGGTAGTATGCTGCATGCTGCAAAACCTTGCCACCACCTATCAGGCAAGAAGCTGAGGAGCAGGAGCATGAGGAAGAGGAGGAGGAGGAAGTGGGGAAGGAGGAAGTGCAACAGGAAGTGGAGGAACAGGAAGAGGAAGGGAGGCTACAATGTAAACAGCCCATTTCTACCTGGACACTACATGATCAAATAATTCATGAGTGATACCAATAACCAGTAACCTTAATCACGCCGCCCCATTCACCAACAGTCCCATGCTCCTTACCTTTCCTCTATCACTGACCATCACATCGTCCTCTTTCCGACAACACAAAATAAAAACCACCAGAAATGCACATTCAAATCCAAATTTATAAATGAAATCATGACATAATGCCTACAGAAATAAACTAATCACCCTTGTGCATTCCCTTCGTGCCTCTTCCGTGTGCCTTTGCCTCTCCTAGTGCTCCTATGAGGTGCTTCCCCAATGGCTGCAGCATGGGTGGTGGAAGGCTACTGCTCTTCAATTGAGGAGACTGCAGATGGCCTTGGAGGGCGACCTCAAGCAGCTCTGGACCTAGAAGGCCCGGCTTCAGACTGCACCATCTCAGCCTGAGCTGCAGCAGTCTGGGCTGGCTGGCTGACAGGCAACAGCAAGGGCTCTGGCAGAGTGGGAGCACAAATGCTGTCAGCCTGAGAGAGGACAGTAGGTTTGTACTCCATGGAGCTACTGCCACTCCCCCTGGGGCAACACCTCAGAAATCCTAGTAATCTGTTGGAGAACAGATTGATGGATTGTTGTGACACCCTGGAAGCCCCTTTGAACAGTAGTATCCCGAGCCATGATGGCAGCAGTCAGTGCTTACATGGCAGCACTCAGACCTGAGATACAGGACATCTCTCCTCCATTCCACCTCTTCCACCAAGGCCTCCAGCGCATTATCAGAAAACCTTGGTGCATGCTCTCTCATGTTCAGCCAATTTTTGACAGCACAGATTCAGCTCACAAAGGGCTGTTACTACTTCCTGCAGCCACAATGCACCTCCCCTTTAAGAGGTGCAGGCTGCATTTAGGTTGTGCTAGCCACCTGCAATATCAGGCCCCCTGCTGATGTGTGAAGCCAATGAATTGCGCAGGATATGCTGGCTGCACACAGCAATCATTTAAAACAGCAGGCAGCATCAATTTAATGTCCTGCCTGCATTGCAATGAACGGGTGTGGGTTAATCATGCACCGCGATCACTGTGGCCATTTTCAGGTCTTATCCAAGTTCTCCCCCGGTGTGCTTTAAATGCTCCACTGAATGTCCCTCCTCCAGGCACCCTACATAACTAATTAAGGCCACTTCAAGAAGCTTGAGCAGGTTAGTGGAGGGGTCACACGGGCAGGCTCAGGTCCTAGCCCTTCCAACAACATAATTTTCAAAGAAAAATCAAGCCCATGTTGTTACAACAAATGCTTCATGATCAAGGGCCTTGTGGAAGAAAACAAGTTAAAAAGAATTGAGATCTATACCTTCCATTTTACCTTTTTCTGTCAATTTAGTTGATTTTTTGAAAGTTTTGTTTAAACAGGGAGTGTTCATATCATCAGGGAAATTGAAGGAACTGTAAATTGCAACATTACTGCAGAACTGAATTAATATGCACACAACTGAAGCCAAGGTACACCAGGTTAGTGACGGTATCAACTAATGTTAATTCAGCTCCTTAACCTGTTGCAATCAGTTAATCGTCTAAAATCAGTATGCCAGATGAATCACTGAATGTCTCCTGTGTGGGAGCTTGTCAACGGTTTTCTGAAAGTCCATGTACACCACATCTACTGCATTTCCTCTATTCAGTGTATCTGTCATCTCCTCAAAGAATTCTATCAGGATTGTCAAACATTATCTTTCTTTCTGAAATCTGTCTTGGCGGCTTGTAATTATTGGGGGGAAAATTCAGTTGGTTAGCGCCTTCAGTTAGCGCCTGGCGGGGGCGCTAACGGGGCGCTGATGCACCCAAAATCCGGCCCCCCGCCCCATAGTGCCACTGCTACGAGTTACCACCGGGGACCTCACGGCAGGCAGATCGTGACGTCGGGTGCCCGAACTGTACAATTCATTAAAGGCCAACATGCTATTTGCCTTCCTTATTGCTTGCTGTACCTACATGCTAGCTTTCTGTGTTTCTTGCACGAGGACACCCAAATCTCTCTGAACACTAACATTTGAAAGTTTCTCACCATTTAAATATTCTGGGCTAGATTTTCAGTATAGGCAGTTTTGGGGCGCTAACCTTAGCGCCCGCCCGAAGTTAGCGCCTGCCCCAAAGTAGCGCCCCGTTGCCGGGAATTCAGTGGCTTCGCCCTAAGAGGTTGGTGGAGCGCTAAAAGGGGCGTTCCACTACTATCTTTAGGCGCTAAGCCGGCGGTCCAGAGGGATAGCGCCCAGGTGGGGCGCAGCGCGGGTGCGGTCATTTTTGGACTAACAGCAGACCCCGTGGCGTCGACCAGCTCTTAAAGGGGGAAGGGACGAATTGGTCTGCTGCCACGCCCTGCACACTGCAGCCTTGCAAAGAGGCCTCAACACTGCTGCTCAGCCCCAGGGAGTCATGGCAACGCCAGAGAAGGCCCGTCAGCGTGCCCTGCGCTTCTCAGAGGGTGATCTGGACATAATGGTCACAGCTCTGGAGGTGAGGCACAAGATCTTGTTCCCAGAGAGTGGGAGGAATCCAACCCACCACGACTACACCAAAGCCTGGAAGCAGATCGCCCAGAGGGTGACGTTCACCGGCGATGCCCCCAGGACCCACAAACAATGTCGTAAAAAATACAACGACCTGACCAGGATTGTCAAGGTGAGTAGCCTTTCCAGTCTCCTCCTCATTCTTGCATGTACACCTGACATGATGGGCAAAGGGAGCTGAAAGTCCTATTGGCCAGCCCTCAGCCAGCAGCATTGGGACAGTCATGAGCATCAAATGGCCATTCGGCACTCTACACTTTGGCCAAGCTATTCCACCATGGGAGGCTGTGCACACTACATCAGGGCTTCACTCTGGCCAAGCTATTCCACCATGGGAGGCAGTGCACACTACATCAGGGCTTCACTCTGGCCAAGCTATTCCACCATGGGAGGCAGTGCACACTACATCAGGGCTACACTGCGCACTTACAGCCCGTCCTTTCTCTTGCAGGCTAAAGTAGCCTTTAATCGGCAGGCCCGTGCCATGGGTGGCCGCGCCAAGCTGTAGAAGCTCACTCGGCTGGAGGAGCGCGTGTGTGTGCTCATGGGAGCCCGTGTGATCGTCCCCACAGCGTGCGGAGCATCCGACCCTCCACTGCCGGCAATAGTAAGGACCTCGCCTTTTGGCCCTCTCGCATCGCACTGGCCCATCCGAGCTACCTCCTTTGCCACTGTCCCACCAATGCGCTGAATGCCACCAGTCCTAACTCCCTCGCTGACGCCGTCTCCTCACTCTGAAGCTACTCTTGTGCATTCCTGCTTTCAGCTGGTGACGACCAGGACCCTGAAGCTGCCAGTGACAGCACCTCCGAGCAGGAGGAGGAGGAGGAGCAAGCCGGACCATCGGGGGAACAGTCACGTCCCGCAGGAGAGGAGGAAATGCTTGACACCTCCTCACTGGACGAGTGCCTGGAGGAACTGTCGCAGGGCAATGCAGCTTCTGGGACCAGTGGCGTCCAGCCACCCAGGAGCCATGCGCGTGGCCCGCGGCCTTCCCCCCAGGGGAAGGATCAGAGGGGAGTGCTGCTGATCGGCACACTCGCCGCCACCAACGTGGCAAGGGTCCCTTAGTTCGGCCCCCTCCTCCCCAGCGGGAGAGTCGCGACTCCAGTCCGGACACCTTCACCTCGGAGGAGGTGCGGAAGCTGGATAAGATGGCCGAGGATTCGGACCGGCGCCACACGGAGCTCATGAGCGTGGTGGGGCGCATGCCTGAGGCCATCGAGTCGCTGGCGACCAGTGTGCGCAAGTTCGGGGCAGCAACTGCCGCGAGTGGCCGCATGCTGACTGATGCCATCAAGACCCTGGCGGATGTGATGCGCGCGCACACCAGGACAACAGGGGCACTCACTGCTGCCACACGCGCTGTCTCAGGCAGGCATCGCCAGGGCAGCCGCCGCGCTGGCCCATCCCAGCAAGCCGCCCCTCAGCTGATTGTTGCGGATCCTGCAGTGCGGGCCCGGCCGAGTGCCACCGCGCCACAGCACCAGCCAGCGCATCCCAGACGCCAGCTGGCCCACATTGCGCCATCCGTCGCCGCCATTCCCCCACTGGGGCATCAAGGGCAAGCGGCTGCAGCTGATGGTGGCCAGGCTCAGGTGCGCCACTCAGCAGACGGCCCCTCGAGGCCCAAACGCCATGTAGGCCGCCCCCCAGCGGCATCTGGCGGAAGGGCATCTGAGCCTCAGGCACCTTCCCCCAGCCTCGCAGCAGCCACTGGGCAGAGCTTGTGAAGGAGCAGCAGGCCGGGCAGGGGAGGCAAAAGGCTGGGCAAGGTCTCGCCCTCGCGGGCCACTCAGTAGAGGGTGTGGCCAGCTTTCCTTTTATATGGCGGTGGCCATCTTTATTTTGCCCATGGTTGTGTTGTTGGAGGGCTTATTTTTTGCGTTAGGCCGACGTTGAGGCCCGGTTTGAAGAAAGGTGGAGTGACTCCTCCCCAGTTTGTGGGAGTGAGTCGTTTGCTGGGCTTTTTGTGGGGCCCGTTTATTGTTTTTGGGGATTCATGTGGGAAGGGCTTTTCATTTTTGTGTAATAAAAAATTATCTTTATTCATGCAGTCTCCATGGTTGTTCTTCTTAGTGTTTGTTGGCTTCGCCAGCTGAGGGCTTGCGGAGCGGCTGCATTCATCTTCCCTCATGGCCCCTGGCCATTCCCTGACAGGGGGCTTAGAAGTACCATGTAATAAGGTGGCGTCGTGCGGCCCTTGGCCCTGGTCGCTCCCTCCTGGGAATGTACTCCTGCTCCTCCTCCTCCTCCTCCTCATGCTCCTCCTGCTCCTCCTCCTGAGGTGCTGGTCCAACGTCAGGTGGCAGTGCCTGAGTCCTGCGGATAGCCAGGTTGTGTAGCATGCAGCAAACCACCACAAATTGGGAGACCCGGTCCGGCGAATACTGGAGAGCTCCTCCGGAGTGATCAAGGCAGCGGAACCGCTGCTTGAGGACCCCAATAGTTAGCTCGATGATGTTGCGGGTGGTTTGATGGCTCTTGTTGTAGGCCTCTTCAGCAGCGGTCCTGGGCGCGCGGAGCGGGGTCATGAGCCAGGTGCACAAAGGATAGCCTTTGTCCCCGAGTAGCCATCCTCTTGGGGGAGGCTGTGCCTGGAACATGTCATGCACAGTACTCTGCCGCAGGATAAAGGCATCGTGGCTGCTGCCTGGGAAGCTGGCATTGACTGCCATGATGCGCTGCTTGTGGTCACAGACCAGCTGCACATTCAGAGAATGGTAGCCCTTCCTGTTGCGATACTGCTCGCCATGCTCCAGAGGGGCCCGCAAAGCCACATGCGTACAGTCAATGGCGCCCTGCACCAAGGGGAATTCCCCAAGTCTGGAAAATCCCAATGCGCGCTGATGCTGGCTCTCCAGGGCCATGGGGAAGGAGATGAATTGGCTTCTCCTTCTGAACAGTGCTTCGGTCACCTGGCGGATGCAGCGATGCGCGCTGTACTGGGAGGTGTTTGCTATGTCCCCAGCAGCGTATTGGAAGGAGCCGGTGGCATAGAAGTTCAATGCCACCGTCACCTTCACTTCCACCGACAGAGACGTCCTGCACCTGAGCTTTGGCCGCAGATCTCGGCGAAGCAGGTGGCAGATCTCTGCAATCACCTCCTTTCGGAATCGGAGCCTTTTAACACATCGCGCGGCACTCATGTTTAGGTAGGAGCGCTGCTGGCGGTATAGCCTGACTGGGTAAGGCCTACGTGGCTGACGCCTGTAGCCCCCTCTGCCTCTAGCCAGGGCTGCCCCTCTCACAATGCGTCTGCGAGCCCTACGGACATGGAGCTGCAGCTCTGCGTTGGCACCCCATGCAACCCCCATCAAATCCTGGCAAACACTCAAATTTCCAAAAGGCCACTTGCAGCGCTCTGGCCTGAGTCCAAAAATACCTGAGCTCTTGCTGCTTGAAACCAGTTAGCTATCCTCCTTGTTGTGTCTCCAGAAATGCGTTGCACAAGAGTGTTTTCTGAAAAAAGGCTGGCCTTTATACTGGAGAGCACGTCCCCTTTAATTTGCGCCCCCCGGGGCCCGCGCTGGTTGTGTTGCGTTCCTTTTTCCAAACGCTCCGGCCGCCAGCTGCACAATGGGGCGGTCCGACTGAAGTTTGGAATCGGGGCGCACAAAGGGCGTTGCACGAGGATGTGACGTCATTTTCTGCGCGCGCATCCGGGCGGGCGCTAAACTTTGCGCCGGCGCTAACGGGCAACTTAATTTGGGGCGGGGCGCAAACTGCGCTGCGCACGGGCGCTACACGCATAGCGCCCGAAAATCACTTCTCTTAAGGCGCTAACTGCTGGCGCTATCAACTGAAAATCTAGCCCATTCTGTTTTTCTATTCTGCATACCAAAGTGAATAACCTCACATTTCCCTACATTATACTCCATCTGTCATCTTATTGCCCACTCACGTAGTCTATCTATATCCCTTGCAGACTCTTGTGTTCTCCTCACAGCTTACTGTCCCACCTAGCTTTGTATCATCAGCAAACTTGGATACATTACACTTGGTCCCTTCATTTAGGTCATTAATATAGATTGTAAATAGCGGAGGCCCCAACATTGATCCTTGCGGCATCCCACTATTTACAGCCTGCCAACCTGAAAAAGACCCGTTTATCCCTACTCTGTTTTCTGTCCATTAACCAATCCTCTATCCATGCTACTATATTACCCCCAACCCCAGTCTGAGAGTAGTCTGATATTGAATGCCACCAAGCATAGATTGCATTACAGTACTAAGACATTGCATCGCTTCTGCCTGTGCTGCAATGGAAGCTGCCAGATCGCCCATCACATGCAGCATCAGGTCTGGGTCGCCACGGTCTCTCTGGGAGTCTGCCATCCTTTGCAGACTGGAAATGATGCAATCCATGGTGCGCGCAGAGCTTTGTGCAATGTTGGAGGTGGACTCCTCCATGCTCCTTATCATTGTTGAGAGGCTCTCGGGCACCCTTGCCATTGCATCTATCATCTCCGTGTGCATGCCCATCACCCTTGTTCTAAAGGCCTCCCCATTGAGGTCCTCACCTGCGTCCTGTGCAGCAGAACCGTGCTCGAACTCTCCCTCCGGAGAGCTGGCCCCCGAGCTACCCTTTCCCCCTGGCCTTGCTGCAGCCCACTCATCCCCGGTGCATCACCCTGTGCAGATCCTGTTACTATACTAGCCTCTAAAGAATGTGTAGTGCCAGTATCTGAGCTGGTTGCCTATGGGTGAGAGATGCAGTGACACGGTCTCTTCTTCCTCCTCCTCTTCTCCCACATCGCTCTCAACGGTACCCTCAAGGACAGGCTGCTCCAGTGCTTGCTCATTATCTGAAAGCATAAAGGCACAAGAGTCAGGTTAAGGTGAGGGGAGGGGGACAGGAAGGGAGAAATGCATGCATGCAGCATGATTAGTTGGAAAGTGGGAAAGGCTTGTCAGGTGAGGGGGAAGTGGGATGTGAGAAGAAGGAGTAGGGATGAACATACCGTTGTTGTCCCCAAGGGGGTCAATGTTGCCAGTGGCCACAGTACCCACCACCTGGCACCCAATAATCTGCAGCACTTGAGTCTCTAGCTCAGACAGTGGCTGGGTGTTGGCTTGTCCCCTGCCTGTGCACTCCTGCTCCCTCCTGTTGTGAGCCACCTTGGTCTGCAAGAGAAAGGAAAGTGTGAGTGAGCATGGAGCAATGTGTTTGGGTGATGTGCCTGCCATAATTGAATAGCTGTCATTGAGTGCAAGGAGTGAGATGTGGGTGTGAGTGTAGGTAGGTAGAGATTGTTGGTGGGTGAGTGCTGTGGGTGTGGTGCTTTGGCCAGTGTGTGCAGACTGAGATTCAGATGGTGATATGTAGAATTTGTTGAAGCATTGACTCACCCTGACCACCCGAGTGAGGTCGCTAAATTTCTTCCTGCAGTGTGTGTGAGTCCTGGGGACCACAGTGCTGCCCGAGATGTGTTGGGCTACCTCCCTCCACATGGTGCGGAAGACTTGCGGCGAGGGCCTCCTGCCACTTGCCGGGTAGAGCACCTCTGTCCATTCCTCCACTGCGAGCACCAACGCCTCCAATGCATGGTCGCAGAATCTGCGAGCTCTCTCCCTGGGCCATTGATCTCCCATCATTATGGCTGCTTGAGTCATCCAGCTCCTTCTCCTTGACTTGCTGCTGCTGGCTGAGACGGCTCCACAGCCAGCAATGCTGAGAATGAGGCTCTGCAGCATCAATGAACCTCCTCTTTAAGAATTGGAAAGAGCCTGTGGCAATGATGACTTGTGATTAGACTGCATCTGATACTGGTCAGTGCTTCGAGTTTAACACCACTGAGCTAGGCCATTAGTGTATGATTTAACGCTCCCATCCTTTCTTTGTGCAATGAGATTGAATTTTGCGTGCAGTCTGAAGCATTAGCACCTGGTGCTAATTCTCAAACTTTTCAAAAGTTACCGCCCATTCCTGGGCTATAATGAAATCCTCCCCCATTGTCTCTTCAGCCAAATATTTAGTTCATTTATCTTTAACTAAAGATTCCAAATTCTTCCCCACCACAGAAATAAAGCTAACTGCCCTATAATTATCCAACTTACTTCTGTCTCCCTTTTTGAAAATTGGTTATAAAAATTGCCCACTCTCCAGTCCTCTGGCTCACATCTACTCTCGATAGAACCCTCAGATATAATGTCTAGGACCTCTTCTATATCTTCCCCCAGTTCCCTTAGAATCCTTGGATGTATCCCACCAAGTCCTGGCACTTTGCCTTCCTTTAGCTTAAGTAACTTTTCTAATGCTTTCCTTTTTTATTACAATATCTAACATCTCACTTTCAGTTAATTTAGGACCTACTTCCTTCCCAACATCCTTCTCATTTTGTAAACACTGAAGTGAACTTAGGCATTAGTCATTCGTAGACTCTAAGCTGGATGGTAAACCCGAGACAGTTCCTTCGTGAGCAGTTAAGTGAGTGGTTAATGATCCCAGTGTTCTTATGATTCATTGCAAAAAAAAACACCACCAAAATTATAGATTCTTGTGCAGGGCACAGCGACAAAGAAAATAAATAAAATATTATAAGAAAGCGAGCACATGCTGTTTGTTTTTCAAAATTTAAAACAGAATAAAATGTTAGCTAATTTTATAATTAACACACTCAGTAGCGACAGGGTTGTATAACTGTCATTTTCCAGTGACAAACCAATCCGTCAATGTTCGTATATACTTCCACAGTTATTTTGGACATCAGAATAATTGAAATACTAAGTGCCGCAGATGGACACTGATGGCTGACACCCATTGCGATAATATGTTGCACTTTAATTTAGGACCTAAAAACTGGAGAACATCAGGCATCGTAATTTCATATTTCAAGTCTAGTCAAGTATTCAATTTGCACATCTTATTAAAAAATTACAGTGCTACAAGTGTCATTTTCAGTTGAATTTCTATTTTTAAGCTCAGTGATTATTAGATGAATTACTATGTAATACTTTTTTTTTTATTTGTCCTTGGGATGTGGGTGACATTAGGAAGGCAGTATTCATTGCTCATCCTGAGTTGTCCTGAGGATATTAAGGCTCTGATTTTAACTGCCCAGGAGGAAAATAACAAAAGGGATCTGTGATAGGATGGAGGGCTGGAGTGATTAAATGACAAAAGGGTGATGGTGCAAGGCAAAATGAGGTGATAATGGGACAAGTATAGAAACAGAAGATAGGTCCAGAGGAGATCATATAATCACAGAATGGTTAAAGTGTGGGGGACTACGGTCTCCCGCGTAAAGAAATAGGCAACACAGCGAGCTACAAGAAATAGGTCTTTACTCCAACTCTCACAATACAGTACTGAATTCGTGAAGCCCATGAACCTGTGATGACTCACGGGTTGGTCACCTGCTGGAACCTGATTGGTTTTCCTTCTATCAGCAGCAGGCAAGTCTGAACGTGCCTTATTTATCTCAGCTTGCAACTGTCTTGCGGGGGGAGGGGAATACAGCAGTTAAAAGGGGATTGTACAGGTTTATCTACATACACACAGTGTTTCCCCAATGTGGCAACACGCCCCCCCAGAATCCTCGTTAACTGTAAAAGTCAGTCTCTGCGGAGGTTTGACCAAGCGGCCGTAGCGGCTGTAGTAGCCATCTGGCGTGTGAGGAGGGCTGTCTGGGAGGTCGGCCGGTTGGTTCGTCGGCTGGTCTGGCAGCTGGTCTGCCAGTGGGCTGGCTGGACGGGCTGCCGGCGAAGGTGGGGCGGCGGCCGGAAAGTAAGGTTCTGGCGTGTCTTGGTCCTCTTGTGGGGCCGCCGCCAACGCGGGAGGTCTGCCCCGCCGTGGGGGAAGAGCCGGCCGAAACGGGAAGCTGAGGTCCAGGTGCGCCGGTTTGAGGCGGTCTACTGAAATAAGGTCCGGCTTCCCGCCGACATCGATAAGAAAAGCTTTGTCCCCCGTCTCCAATACTGGGAAGGGGCCGGTGTATGGTGCCTGCAGCGGGCCTCTGTGCGCGTCCCGGCGCACGAAGACGAACTCCGCATGTCGTAAGTCTCGAGGCACGTAGGACGGCTGCGGGCCGTGTTACGAAGTGGGCACTGGACGGAATTGCTGGGCCGCGTCCTGGTGCAGGGAAAGCTGTCTGGCGGCCGACCACGGCTCCGTTGTCAGGGGGAGGAAGTCGCCTGGTACTCTGAGCGGTTGGCCGTAGACCATCTCGGCCGCAGAGGCACGGAGGTCCTCTTTGGGCGCGGTACGCAATCCCAGGAGAACCCAGGGTAGTTTGTCGATCCAGCTGGTGTCGGCCAGGCTGGCGTGGAGGGAGGCTTTCAAAGAACGATGAAAGCGCTCGCAGAGCCCGTTGGCCTGCGGGTGGTAGGCTGTTGTCCTGTGCAACTTGGTGCCGAGGCCGGCGATGATGGCATTCCACAAGTGGGAGGTGAACTGGGGGCCTCTGCCCGAGGATATGTCGGTCGGCACGCCGAACCGGGCCACCCATGTCGAGACGAATGCTCGCGCGACATCGGTCGTGGTGGTGGAGGCGAGGGGAACCACCTCGGGCCATCTGGTGGTGCGGTCGACAATCGTGAGCAGGTGTGTAAAACCATGCGACGGCGGCAAGGGGCCTACCAGATCGACGTGGACGTGGTCGAAACGCCTCTCGGGCACCGGGAAACACTCCAATGGCGCCTTGGTGTGCTGCTGGACCTTAGCGCGCTGACACGGCACGCATGTGTTGGTCCAGTCTCTCACATCCTTGTGGAGTCCAGGCCAGACGAACTTGGCGGACATGAGCTTCTGAGACGCACGCATCCCTGGATGTGAGAGGCCGTGGATGATGTCGAAAACTCGCTTGTGCCAGGTGGATGGAACGACCGGCCTAGGCGAGGGGACTGAGACGTCGCACAGGAGGGTTGTGCCGGCTGCGTGGAAGTGGATGTCGGCCAGGGTGAGGCTGGTAGTTGACGTCCTGAGGGCCTGGATCTCCGCGTCGGCAGCCTGGTCTCTCGCCATGCTGGCGTAGTCGACGCCCAGGTGCAATGCGTGGAGCGAGGGTCTTGAGAGGCAGTCGGCCACCAAATTGTCCTTGCCGGTGACGTGGCGGATGTCCGTGGTGATCTCCAAGATGAAGTTGAGTTGGCGCTGTTGGCGCGCGGGCCAGGGTTCGGTTACTTTGGCCATGGCGAAAGTGAGCGGCTTGTGGTCCACGAATGCAGTGAACGGCCGGCCTTCCAGAAGGAAACGGAAGTGCCGGATTGGCAGGAACAGGGCCAGGAGCTCTCTGTCGAACGTGCTGTAGGCCTGCTCGTTCTTGCGCAGCTGTCGGCTGAAAAATGCCAGTGGCTGCCACGCGCCTTCGACCCACTGTTGCTGGACGGTGCCGACAGCGTAATCCGAGGCGTCCGTGGTGAGGGCGGTCTTGGCGCCCGGGATGGGGTGGGCCAGTAGTGTGGTGTTGGCCAAGGCGCTTTTGGTCTGGTGGAAGGCTGTCGCCATCTCGCTGGACCAGGTGAGTTGCTTTTTGCCCGTTTTGCCCCTGGTGGCTTCTGTAGGGGGTTTCTCTTGCTCGTTCTGGTCTCCTGCCAGGCTTTGTGCAATAATTACCCTTGAGTGGTTCGACCCACTCTCCCCTACGGTTCAAGACCTTGGACTTAGATGCAGAGAACTGTAGTGCAGAGAAAGGACTCAATAGACCAGGTTGAATAGCACGAAATGGATGCTTTTATTTTTAAACAGTTTGAAGCATTACAAAATACATGTCATAGGCACAGATTAAAGTAACTACAATCATGCACAAATTTATGAACTTGACTCTATGGAAATGGGGAACACACGGCACATCTTAAAAGGGAAAACACATTATGATTACCCTTAACTCCCTCCCCTATACCTAAACTAAGTTTCGACCTGAGGAACTCGGGATCATGCTCACCACTCTCAAAATCGCGAAAAAGGGGTTCGCAGCCTTTTGGCACAGCTTTCCGTCGTCACGTGGATTTGGAAACTTCTGGCGCAGTCGATATTCTCTCTCTCTCGAGGCGGCGGGGTAGACACAGCCTCGATGAGCGCTCGTCAAGGTTGAGATCCACTATTGTGGATTTGGGTTCATGGAACAGAACAACACCTCGATGGGATGTTGAGGCACGGAAGTGCTAGGCCCGGAGTGTCCTTTTCTCCGGCCTGGATCGTCGTTTTCCCGAGGGTGTCTTCTCCTTCGGCCTGGGTCGTCGATGATCTCCCGACAACAGCACCCGGGCCACCCTCGTCGTCTTCCCGTCGTGGCCGAGCCTTGTCTGGCTGAATACCGACCACGTTGTCTTTTCACCAAAATTGTCCGTCCGAAGCGTCTTTAAAAAGAAGAAGCGTCTTGATCGATTCCGAAGCTACCGAGGTAGAAGAGGCGCTGATGGACTTTTCAAAATCCATATTTACACCCTTTTGGGACAGTCTTATCTCCCACCAAATCATAGTCCTGTCTTTGTATTAATTTTGGCGGGCAGAAATCTCTGCAGGGGCGCTTTGTCTTGTAACGGGAGCCGGTGATAACTTAACTGGCCTTCCTGGCCGATAATGTCTTTTAATGTCTTTTACATTGTCACCGTGACTCGGTTCGCATATTGATCGGTCTGGAGATTTCCCTTGATGGCTGTTAAACGGTTTCTCCTTTGTACATTAAATGGGTATAAGTGTTTATGCATTGTCCGCCCATATCTTGATGGGCCCCATCCTGTTTGCCTGAGACCGTCCTGTACTTAGAATCCATTGAATATGTATGCTGTTTCCCTGAGTTTCGGTTTCCCGATACTGGCTTTCGCGGGCTTACTGTTTTCATTCCACAAGCCTGTCTGGCTTGCAGTAACAGAAATCAAATGGTCCAGAAACTGATCACGAGGCCCGGTGGCCATTTTGTATGCCCTTTTATCAAAGGTTTTTCTGTGCAAGCTTACTTTGGTCAATAAACTGTCTTATTTTATCCTGTTTTCTTGCGTGATTATTGCTGAAAATTTCGAATCTTACAGGCCCCCCTGTGATACTGATAGCTTGCTAGAGGTATCAATGATCCTTGGTGAGCAAATTTTCCCTGATTCCCCACATCCAAACATTCCTGGCACTTAACTATCTATGACCCTCACGACACATGCAGTTCCCATTTCCGAAAAAAACGAAAATTACTTTGTGCACATTTGGACAATCATAGGCAGCACTTCTTAAACTATAACACATTCATCTCTCAGATGTGCAGGGGTTGATACCCTCTTGCACCACCTGCATACACCTTTTATTAATCCAAAAACTTAAGAACGACTAATAACATAACAATATTCATATGCTTAAAACAAAAACATGCAAAAGGCCAAAATCTAAAAATGGAGGGACGCTTAACCTTCAATACTAGCAACTTAAAGCGGGGTGTCTTCTTCCCCCATTCGCACATAGCGTTCTCTCCATTCTCCTGTGTTCTCGTGCCTCTGGAGGTGTTTGCCTCTTTTGCAATGCACGAATAGCAAAAATATCACAATTAAAACCTGACACACTACTAGGATGTGGGATGCTATTCTAATCCAGGCCGGGACCTCTATGTTAGTGAACAAG
This sequence comes from Somniosus microcephalus, assembly GCF_052327205.1. Taxonomy (NCBI): domain Eukaryota; kingdom Metazoa; phylum Chordata; class Chondrichthyes; order Squaliformes; family Somniosidae; genus Somniosus; species Somniosus microcephalus. Next base: position 69,482,773 of record NC_140997.1, read on the forward strand.
TCCCACCATGGTGGGATGACTATGTCCAATATGTCTTTTCCTATCTCTAAAGTCTTCTGCTCCAGTGTGTAAAAATGTTTCTGTGAAACTATAACGGCTTTTAAAATCTTGGTGAGGTGTTCGGGAAGAGGGGGAATGACATAATCAAAATGCGCGACGAATCGTTGCAAGTCCATGAAATTCTCTTTGACAGTGAGGTGAACGGTGGAGGGTGCAGGAATGGGGACAATTCGTTGTTGTGCCACTTGAACCTCGGCCCTGGGTTTGAAACAGAAACTGCTATCACTGATCGAACACCACTCGCGTTGTCCGTAGCGGTAGTGAGGCGCTGCAGTGGTGACGCAGTATGTCCCACCCCCGATATATGCTACCTGCGGGGGCACATGGTCCTCTGCCATTGCCTCCATGGTGCAATTTATCGGCTTCGCGCTAGCGGTTCTGAACCCGCACTGTGGTTTCAAAAAGGCATTCAAGTGCTGGGGACACAGGATGATGTGTGCTCCCCGGCTCCGACACCCCGAGAGGTCGGTGCCTGTCATCGTACGCTCCCATCTGATGACGTAAGGCGGGACCACTGCGTAACGAATGTGTGCGCCCCCCTGAATGACTCCAATGTTCTCCACCCTGTATACCGGGGCGGGCTTTGCTGCGGGACCCAACACCGGCATTCTTACCACTATTCCCATGATAGTATGATTCAAACGTCCGCAGTCCAGTGGGACTGGGTACACTTCTGCAGCTAGTCTGAGCTGGCACGGGCTTAATGCATTCTCAACAGGGTGGAGCGCTTGCAAGTGCTTGTTGCTGATCCAGGATGGGACCAAACCCTGTTTTAAATCCTCAAGATTACTGCGGCCCTCGCCCAGTAACCACGCCCCGTATAGCACACAGGCCTCGTTTTGCGCAGCTTGATCGGACGCATTCCGATCCTCCTTAATGAGCGCATTTACCGTTCTCGCGTGTTTCTCCAGCTCAGCTATTATTTCCTTAAAGTGTAGTGTCATGGCCTGGTCCTCATGTAACTCAGAACCCACTACCTTATTTTCGTCTGTCAGTATGTTCCTTAACTGGGCTTTTAAACCGTTGATCTGTGTCTGCAGCTCCACGTTATCTAGAGCGTTGACGACAGATGTCCCGGTATTAAAAGCAGTGAATATGTCATTTACTGTACCCCTTCTTTGCCTCCCGACTCAATCCAAAACTTCTGGTGGTGTGGTGTATAATTTGTCTTTGTCGATGTCGGCAAAGTCAAACTCGTAAAACTGTCTAAACATTCGGGTTAACAGGACCTGGTATAATTGTTCCGTTTCTTTGGGACACCACTCCGGCAATCGTACCTCAGTGAGGTTTAAAATCACTGAGGCCACCGCGTAGTGTACCCCTTGGTACAGCACCTGACCGGTGGGTACCAATACTAAACCGTTCCCGGGTCCCTTGGTGGTGGTGGGGCACCCTTCTTTCTGGGCTAGCGCTACCGGAAGCGTGGGCAGGGGCTTGCGTGGGCGGGTGATGAGTTCAGTGGCGTTTACCGGAATAGGGGAGTACGGGGCTCCGCACGCTCGAGTGCTGACATCCCATCTCATCCCCTTTCCTTCATCCTGCCACTGCCTCTGGAAGAAGATGGATACGCCCTTGGGGCAAACGCGTTTTGAACCCCACATACAGACATATATTCCTTCATCTGGTTCCCACCATTTGTCCCAACACACACGTAATTGTCCGTGAGTCCCCGTAATAGTCCGATGGGTATTATTACCCAGTCGCTCCCACTCGACCGTAGAGTTCTTCATGTCCTTTCCCAGCTTTCGCAGCCACCACCATCGCCTTAGTGGTACGTTCCCATTACACACCAGACAGATCCTCTTTCCCACGGTAACGCTGACTCTGGGTGCAAGGATCCTCACCCGAGGGCACGTTAACGAAGTCTCTTGGTAGGCAAAACCGAAATTGCTGGAGTATTCCGTAGAATTCGTCCCCAGCCAACCTGGCCATCTCCCCTGGTGGAAGTAGGTGGCGGTTTCCTCAACCTCTCGCTCCCCTGTCCCATCCGTTGCGATGGGGGCCGTGACCCCGGAACACCCGAAGATGATGACGTCCTTGGTGCGGCCTCAGTAGGCCCACCCGCACCCGATCGCCACGAACACGATGAGAATCTTTTTCATCATATCCCAGGTTTCTGTAACCAATAAAATGATGTAGCCAGGCTCCCAATAGGTGCTGGCCTAATTAAATGGACGCGTGGGTTCCTGGACCCCGCTCCCAAACAAGCACACATACCGGGCAGACTTCAAAATTGTACTCTTAACATTTCTTAACACCGTAAACTTTATATTCCTTAAACTATCATCATAATTACCTAACTTAACTTATGTACAGCGCCGCCCTCCACCGGGCGGCCTACTGAATTCCTGTGAGGGCTGCAGCGTGCCACACCCTGCGGTGGGGCTGCACTGGCCTTCGGCTTTGATCCCCCGCAGCCTGTCGCTGTTGAACGGGAACCATGCCTTTCTGGGGCTGCTCTAAACCGAGGTTGGGAAAAATGGGGAGAATCTGGCCAAAACTTTCTGGGCTGGGGCGCTCGAGTCGACCTACGAGGGGCTGCTTTGGGTGAGGCTCCCAGGGCTGATGGACCGGGGGTTGGGACTGTCACCGTCACAGCCTGTGGTTCCACCACAGCTGCCGGCTCCAGCTCCCCTCCCTCAGGCTCCGCCCCCCCGGGGCCGGGATTTGTGGCTTCCGACTCCACCTCACCTGTCCCTACAGGTAGTGAGTCTCCGCCCCCATTCCCTACCTCCCCCAAGCTTGAGTCGAGGGCGGGATCGTCGTCCTCTGACTCTTCCTCCTCCGTGATTGGGTCTAAGGCGAGGTCGAGCTGTTCGGGCTCTTCCTCGTCCGAATCCCAAATTAGAGGGGAGACCTCCCACTCCGATGGGGTGGCCCCTCCCTTCACGCAGGCTACTGTTCCAGCCTGTGTGGTCTGTGACTCTGTTACAGGCTGAGGATTTTTGTTCTCAGACCTGGTCCCTTTTGTTGGCCCTTGTGCACCCGATTTAAACAGTTTACACTGGTTAATGTGAAACCATTTGGTACGTCGGGGCACCTTCACTGCATAAACCATGGGGCTGGCCTTGTCTACAATGCTGTAAGGCCCCATGTACAATGGTTCAAAACTCCCTACCCTGGCGTAGTTTCGGACCATGACCTGGTCTCTGACTACCCACTCTTGTTGCTTACGAGGTTCCAGTAACAGTCGATTTCCCTGGTGCTGTCTTCCCATGTTCCCAGCCGCCTGCCCATAAATCTGTTTCAGGCGCTCCAAAAGGGTTTGGACGAATTTGTCTCGCTTCACCTCTCGGAGCTGGCCCTCAGTGAGCACCGGGGCTAGTACATGGGTGGGTGTTCGCATGATCCTTCCAGTCATTAATTCGTGCGGGGAATACCCCGTACTTTTGGACTGGCTGGCTCGGATCCCCATGAGGACTAAAGGCAGGACCTCCGCCCATTTCTGGGGTGAGCCCATTGTCTCTTTCCTCAGCTTTTCCTTGAGGGTCCGATTCATGCGTTCAACAATCCCGGATGACTGGGGATTGTATGCTACGTGCCACTTCCCCTCAATGCCCAAGAGCATGAGGGCGTTCTGCATTACTTGACCGGTGAACTGACTCCCTTGGTCGGACTCTACAAAACGGGGGAGTCCCCACCGTGAGAACACTTCCCGAATCAAGATCTTAGCAGTGCCCAGTGCCGTAGCTGTTCTGCACGGGAAAGCTTCTACCCATTTGGTGAACACATCTACCAGGACAAGGCAGTACTTATATCCTCCCTGGGCAGCGGGCAGGGGCCCTATGTAGTCGACCTGAATCGACTGCCATGGTCCCTCTACCCTCCTGATGTGCCCCATGGGCACCTTCCTTTTGTGGGGGTCTGGGTTGTTTGCAGCGCACACAAGACAGCTTGTGCAGAATTCGCGGACATCGTCCCGGAGTCCCGGCCACCATCCTGCCTGCTCTACCCGCTGCCAGGTAACCTCAGGCCCGGGGTGTCCCGCCCCTGGACCCTCGTGGGCCAGTTGCAGGAATTCCCTCCGGTGCTGCTGCGGCACAACCCACTGCTCCTCTCGGAACAGCATGCCTTCTTTGACTGAGAGGACTGCCGTACTGTACGGACCCTCTACCTGCTTGCCTTCTGTGATGGCTTTTAGGACTGTTTTTAGGGCGGGATCCAGGGTTTGGACGGTCTTTAGGTCTGGGGGCGGTGTCACCCCTGTGTTCCCTGGAATTCCCTCCCTGCCTTGGATCGCCGCCACGGGTCCGGGTCCATAGGGGTCCCAGAGAATTCCGTTGCGGGCACCCTCCCTCGCTAGCGCATCCGCCTGCTGGTTGCCCTGACTGCGGGGTTCTGTGGTGGAATGAGCCTTCACCTTATGGATGAACACCTCCCCTTCCTCTCCCACAGCTGCCAGGATCTCTTCCAGCAAGGGCTTAACTGTTAAAGGCCGCCCGTCCGCGGAGGTATATCCGCGGCGGGACCAGATGGCGAGGTACTCCATACACGAATTGCATGTGAACATGCTGTCTGAGCAAATCGTGTATGGGGTTGGGAAAATCTCGGGGTGGGTAACCACGTACGCCACCGCGGACAGTTCAGCCTGCTGTGCGCTCATAGTGCTGGGGAGCTTAATTGCCAGGGCAATGTTTGCCGCAGGGTCATAAACTCCACACCCTGTGAGTCGTTCGCCAGCAGATACAGTGCTAGAACCGTCTACGTAGATTTCGCGGCCTGTGGGGTGTACCCTGGCCCGTAAACCTATGTTGACCTCCCATACCCCTTCTACGGAACACCGATGGGCTGTTCCGGGATATACCATGTTGGCTGCGAGCTTTGGCTCGCAGAGGCCTTTAACTTTGTGATCCATCTGGGAAAGGAGGAGGGTCTAGCGCGCAATCCGAGCGCTGCTTACAGTCCCATCCTTAATCCTTCCATCCAGAAGCATCGTTGTGGGGGTGTGATGGGTGAGGAGCGTGATGGGAGAGGTTCCTGTGAAGATCACTGATCTGTTCACAGCCCAATGCGTGGCCAGGAGATGCCGTTCGCAATTGGAGAAACTCCTCTCTACATCCGTGAGCACCCTGGAGGAATAAACTACCGGTCTCAGCTTGCCGTGCCGCTCCTGGAGCAACACGGCGCTCAGGCTGTCCCCACTAGCGGCTACCTCCAGGAAGAACTCCTCTCCCCCATCTATGGCCCCTAGGGCTGGCGCGGTCTGCAGATCTCTTTTCAACTTCTCGAATGCTGCCTGGCACCCCTCATCCCAAGACCACTCGACTCCCTTGTGTAAGAGTCGGAGTAAAGGGGCTGCTGTGGCAGCATAGTCCTCGATGAAATCTCTGCAGTACCCGGTCAATCCCAAAAAGGACCTTACACCCGTTACTGTGTTGGGGATCGGCAGATCTTGTACTGATTCCCTTCTGGCCTTATCTATGGCTCTTTCTCCAGCGCGGATGGCCAGACCCAGGAATTTGACTTCCTGCTGGCCGATCTGTGCTTTCTTTGGGTTTACTTTGAAACCCTTCCTTTCTAACAGTTCCAATAATTCGGCTAATAGTGGGCCGTGCTCCTCCCTTGTGTCCGTGAACAGGAGTAGGTCGTCCACATACTGTACTATCTGGTTGGGCTGGCTAAATTCTTTTAAACTCCCTGCCATGCATTGATGGAAAATGCTGGGGCTGTTGTGAAAACCCTGTGGCAAGCAGTTCCAAGTGTACTGTTGCCCTTTGAAAGTAAAGGCAAACTTGTACTGATCCTCCCGCCACAGCGGAATGGACCAGAAACCGTTCGCGATGTCCAGCACCGTGAACGTGGTCGCCGATGCTGGAATACTCCCTATTAGGTCTGCAACTGCTGCTACCGTGGGCGCGCAGGCTGGGATGTTACTATTGAGGACTCTGTAGTCCACCGTGGCTCTCCACGAATTGTCCGGCTTCTTTACCGGCCATAAGGGGGAGTTCACGTGAGTGGCTATTGGTCTCAATACGCCCTGCTGCACCAATGAAGATATTGCGGTCTCCATGTCGGGTTCTGCCTTCTTGGGGGAATTATACTGCTTTTGGGGTCGGATCATGGGGTCCCGGTCTACGCTGACTTCAAACCCAGTGACTCTCCCACAGTCGTGCTTGTGGGTGGCAAACGCGGTCAGAATTTCCGATACACACGCCTGCAAGTCCGTTGGGACGTTCGCTACCATGAGCTCGAGATCGTAACCTCCCGACAGCTTCATGGTGCACAGGGCCCCCTTTTCTTCCCTCCCTGGGATTACGACTACCTTACCTAAACCGCTCACGGCTCCCCAGAGACAGTGATTTCTCAGGTCCACGAGGATCCCGTGTTCCACCAAGAAATCAGCCCCGAGGATGCCTTTTCCACCCCCCTCACTCTACTTCAATAGGATACATGTCCATGTGGTGTGGAGTGCTCCCAAATGAATGGAGAGCGGGATGGAGTACGCGCCAGCCTGTTCTCTGCCTGTGAAACCCGCTACTAAGAATGGAGCCTGGGTGGACAGAGGTGAGGCAAAAGGTCTAGCTGTGTGGATCACGGTACACGAAGCTCCCGTATCCAACAGGTAACTACCCTTTTCCCTTTCCACCTCCATTTCCACCACAGGTCTTCTCCAGGCGTCATAGCGGAGCGGACACAAGTAGACGGGCTGCGCAGGCGTCAGTCATTTAGGTGCTTCGGTTGGGGTCTCGGGAGCGATAGGGCTGTTGGCGACCGCTACCTTCCCCTGCGAGGTCATCAGAGACCGCATAGTCTCCAAGATTGACTCAATCGTAGCGGGATCCACAACCACACCACCTCCTGTTGTTGGGGCAGGGGCTACGGTTGGGTTCTGGGCTGGTGCTGGGGCAGCGGTCTGGGCTTGGGCTTGGACTGGTGCTGGGGCAACGGTCTGGGCTTGGGCTCGGGCTTGGGCTGCGGCGAACATTCTCTCTCTCTTATCCTTCCATGGATTTCTACAGTCCTTGCGCCAATGACCCTCCTTCCCACACCCGTAACAACTGCTGTTGGCTTGGGGAGGGCGATTTCCCTCCTGATGCCATTCCTTTTTAGCAGAAGCTGCGGGCCTTGCCTCATGTACCTTTCCTTTTAAAACAGGCGTTTTCCTACCCTTGTTGTTCCTGTAACTGATCGTGAGCTGATCAAGTACTAGTTCCTCCGTGGAGCGGGCGTTAGTGGGGTCAAACCATGCTTTGGCCTGCTCCCTCACTATTGGCAAGCAACCTGCTACCAGGCACCGGAGCCAATGAGCCCTTTGTTCATCATTTAGCGCGTTCCGTTCCGGTCCTCCCGGGCAGCTGCGCCGATCCACGGGCCACAACCTTCCGGCGAAAACCCGTGGGGGTTCTCCCTCTAGCTGCACTGTCTTTTCTAAACGGAGGAACGGAGTTCCGTCACCCTCTCCTATAATCTCCAGGATCTCGTCCCGTAACAACTCATATTCCCTGTGCCCTCTCTTGCTCTCGTCAGGGAGACACTGGAGGAGCGAGCTGTCCAGGGAGAACAGCAGCATTTTGGACTGTTCAACCCCATCGCAGTCATTAACTGCTGCGGTCTGCTCCACGTCCCTAAAATGGACGGAAGGATCTCCTGACTCGGAGAGTTTTGGGATGTGACTTATCATTGCCCTCAGCTGTTGTGCGCTGTGGGGCATTATGATCTGATTCACAAGGGGTCCGTCCTCGCCATTGTCTTCATTCGGACCGAGCCTCCGGTGTCGAGTTGGACACATCGGCGTCGGCCCCGACTCTACTATCTGGTGTTGCTCTACCTCAAGGATCTCTTCATCTACCGTCTCCGTTTCCTTCCCCGGAGTCCAAGGCTCATCATAAGCAGGAGGCGCAGAGGGTTCGGGGGTTGGTTCCTGAACTATCTCTTGTGGAATTGGTCTTTTGGATTCCTTGGCTAGCAATAGCTGGCTCGCTGGTGGGTTTATGAGACACACCAACACGTTTGCCTTGGCTAGGGCCATTCTCAGGTCCTCTTGCTCCCGGCGGCAAGCGCTGTGGTCGGTGCTCTCAGATCTATCCTCCATGGCCATCTTATATGCTGCCCTGGCTCCCAGAAGTTTTTCCTCTTGGGTCTCTATCTGCTTAGCTAGACGGAAACACCTGTCTCTCATTCTACCTTCACTGGCCTTGGCTTCAATGACCTGACATTTTAAATACTCTACCCGGGTTTCATGGCAACGAGTTGTGGAGTGGCGTTCCTGATTCAGCGCGTTAAGCGATTCAATCAGTTTTTGACCTCCCGCAACCTTTTCCTCTACGTCTGTAAGCAACCCTTTGATCTGGGCTGTTTGTGCTGCAACGACTTGGTCCAAAAGCTGGACTTGCTTCTTGTAGCACATCAGCCAGACCGCCTTTTCTACAGATCTTTTGTGCTCTTTGCTTTCTGTCCACTTGATGGCTGCGTCTAGCGGGCGCCTATCTCTTAATAGGTTGGATATCCACTGTTTTGTAAGGTTGACTTTTCCAAAAACATAATCTGCTATTCCTTCATCCATCACATTTCGTTTATTCAGACCTGGATCTAACACACTACTTTCCTGCTGCCAAGGTCCTGCCGCGGTCGCCATTTCTGTAGGGGGTTTCTCTTGCTCGTTCTGGTCTCCTGCCAGGCTTTGTGCAATAATTACCCTTGATTGGTTTGACCCACTCTCCCCTACGGTTCTAGACCTTGGACTTAGATGCAGAGAACTGTAGTGCAGAGAAAGGACTCAATAGGCCAGGTTGAATAGCACGAAATGGACGCTTTTATTTTTAAACAGTTTGAAGCATTACAAAATACATGTCATAGGCATAGATTAAAGTAACTACAATCATGCACAAATTTATGAACTTGACTCTATGGAAATGGGGAACACACGGCACATCGTAAAAGGGAAAACACATTACGATTACCCTTAACTCCCTCCCCTATACCTAAACTAAGTTTCGACCTGAGGAACTCGGGATCATGCTCACCACTCTCAAAATCGCGAAAAAGGGGTTCGCAGCCTTTTGGCACAGCTTTCCGTCGTCACGTGGATTTGGAAACTTCTGGCGCAGTCGATATTCTCTCTCTCTCTCGAGGCGGTGGGGTAGACACAGCCTCGATGAGCACTCGTCAAGGTTGAGATCCACTATTGTGGATTTGGGTTCATGGAACAGAACAACACCTCGATGGGATGTTGAGGCACGGAAGTGCTAGGCCCGGAGTGTCCTTTTCTCCAGCCTGGATCGTCGTTTTCCCGAGGGTGTCTTCTCCTTCGGCCTGGGTCGTCGATGATCTCCCGACAACAGCACCCGGGCCACCCTCGTCGTCTTCCCGTCGTGGCCAAGCCTTGTCCGGCTGAACACCGACCACGTTGTCTTTTCACCAAAATTGTCCGTCCGAAGCGTCTTTAAAAAGAAGCGTCTTGATTGATTCCGAAGCCACCGAGGTAGAAGAGGCGCTGATGGACTTTTCAAAATCCATATTTATACCCTTTTGGGACAGTCTTATCTCCCGCCAAATCATAGTCCTGTCTTTGTATTAATTTTGGCGGGCAGAAGTCTCTGCAGGGGAGCTTTGTCTTGTAACGGGAGCCGGTGATAACTTAACTGGCCTTCCTGGCCGATAATGTCTTTTAATGTCTTTTACATTGTCACCGTGACTCGGTTCGCATATTGATCGGTCTGGAGATTTCCCTTGATGGCTGTTAAACGGTTTCTCCTTTGTACATTAAATGGGTATAAGTGTTTATGCATTGTCCGCCCATATCTTGATGGGCCCCATCCTGTTTGCCTGAGACCGTCCTGTACTTAGAATCCATTGAATATGTATGCTGTTTCCCTGAGTTTTGGTTTCCCGATACTGGCTTTCGCGGGCTTACTGTTTTCAATCCACAAGCCTGTCTGGCTTGCAGTAACAGAAATCAAATGGTCCAGAAACTGATCACGATGCCCGGCGGCCATTTTGTATGCCCTTTTATCAAAGGTTTTTCTGTGCAAGCTTGCTTTGGTCAATAAACTGTCTTATTTTATCCTGTTTTCTTGCGTGATTATTGCTGAAAATTTCGAATCTTACACTTCGTAGAGGGGGCGCATGAGTGCGGCGGCCTTGGGCATGAACCGGTGATAGAAATTGACTATCCCCAAAAATTCCTGCAGCGCCTTAACCGAGGTGGGCTGGGGAAAGTCCGCCACCACCTGCACCTTGGAAGGTAGGGGAATGGCTCCCCTTGGCGAGATTCTGTGGCCGAGAAAGTCAATTTGGGCTGCTCCGAACTGGCATTTGGCCGGGTTGACGATTAGCCCGTGTTGGCTGAGGCGCTGGAAAAGGGAGCGCAAATCTTCTGATTCACCCTCCAGACTTCACCTTCGCCTTCTCCTTCTTCTGCTTCCTCTGATTCACCCTCCAGACTTCACCTTCTCCTTCTCCTTCTTCTACTTCTTCTGATTCACCCTCCAGTGGCCTTGCTGGTATTGGCCACGAGGATATCGTCCAGATAGACGAACAGGAAGCTCAGGTCCCGTAGGACGGAGTCCATGAGCTGTTGGAAGGCCTGTGCGGCGTTCTTAAGCCCGAAGGGCATGCGCAGGAATTCGAACAGTCCGAAGGGGGTGATGACCGCTGTCTTCTGGACACCTGCGTGGTGGACGGGGACCTGATGGTAGCCGCGAATCAGGTCGACATTGGAAAAGACGGACTTTCCTGCTAGGTGTGCCGAGAAGTCTTGGATGTGCGGAATGGGGTATCTATCGGGCGTGGTGGCGTCATTGAGCCGTCTATAGTCGCCGCAGGGGCACCAGCCACTGCCCGGCTTGGGCACAATGTGGAGGGGGGACGACCAAGGGCTGTTCGAGCGGCGGATGATGCCCAGTTTTTCCATCGTGGCGAATTCTTCCTTGGCCACCGCCATCTTGGCTGGGTCCAGGCGCCTGGCTCAAGCGAACACTGGTGGTCCCGTAGTGGCGATGTGGTGCTCGACCCCATGCTTGGCTGCCGCGGCTGAGAAGGTCGGTTGTGTGAGCCTCGGGAAATCTGTGAGTAGGCGGGTGTAGTCGTCATGCGCCGGGGCGGAGCAGGACCCGACGAGGGCCGGGCTGTTGCTCTGCTGGCAGGCCAGTGAAGCGAAAGTTGCTGCGTCAATCAGGCGCCTGTCATGGACGTCGACCAGGAGTCCGTGGGCGCAAAGTAAATCGGCGCCCAGCAAAGGATGTGCCGCCGAGGCCGTCACGAAATCCCACGTAAATCGCTGGCCGTTGAAACAAACCTCGGCCCGTCGCTTTCCGAAAGTAGCGATGGCTGCGCCATTTGCCGCCACGAGGGGTGGGCCGCTGCGGCCTGCCTGGATGTCGAGCTGGGAGGCAGGAATTATGCTGCATTGGGCTCCGGTGTCGCAAAGGAATCTGCGCCCTGAAAGAGAGTCGGTTATGTACAGCAGTTTGTTGCGGTGCCGATGGCCATCGTGGTGGCGGGGGTGCGGTCGAGTGGGCCTAGGCGGCGGCGCGGGGCTGGTGCGTTGGGCCGGGCGGCCATCTTGGTTTGATCGAAAGAGCAGGGTGCTCTGCAGCGTTGGGCCTTGTGGCCGAAACGCGCGTGGTAGTAGCATAGTTCTGCGGCCTGGTGTGGCGGCGCGCGCTCGGTGGTGTCGGGGAGCCTCGCGGCTGCACAGCCGAGTTGGGCGACGGCGAAAACTTTGTCCGCGGCGGCTGCCAGTTGTACGCAGTCCGTGATCGGGGACCCCACGAGGGCAGTCTGTACCTGCTGAGGAAGCAGGCTGAGGAAAAGGGCCCGAAACAAAAAGCACTGCGGTTCAGAGCCCAGGAGCGCAAGCATCCGGCTCATCAACTGGGTCGGGGTAGAATCGCCGAGGCCTGGTAGTGAGAGAAGCCTACGGGCCCTCTCCTCCTTGGACAGGCCGTAAGCCTGCAGCAAGCGGCCCTTAATGGTTGAGTCCTTGCCGGTCTGTGGTGGGTTCCCCAGCAGGTCGAGAACTTCGGCGGCGGGAGAGCTTGCTAGTGCTGAGACTACGTGGAGGTACCTTTCTTCATCGTCTTGAACCCTGCGAAGGGTGAATTGGGTCTCCGAGTGCGCGAACCAAGCTGGTGCTTGGTGTTCCCAGAAGGTGGGGAGCTTCAAGGACGCGGCGCCGGCCGACATCAGGCTGCTGCTGGTTGCCATCGGGTCGTTGCTGGCCTCTGTAGGGCTGCGTGAGTCGGGGGCTTCGGCCGCCGACATTCGGGGTCACCAATGTGGGGGACTACGGTCTCCCGCGTAAAGAAATAGGCAACACAGCGAGCTACAAGAAATAGGTCTTTACTCCAACTCTCACAATACAGTACTGAATTCGTGAAGCCCGCGAACCTGTGATGACTCACGGATTGGTCACCTGCTGGAACCTGATTGGTTTTCCTTCTATCAGCAGCAGGCAAGTCTGAACGTGCCTTATTCCTCTCAGCTTGCAACTGTCTTGCGGGGGGAGGGGAATTCAGCAGTTAAAAGAGGATTATACAGGTTTATCTACATACACACAGTGTTTCCCCAATGTGGCAACGCAACAAAAGCACATAAGACGGCCATTCAGCCCATGCCGGCTCTCTGCAAGAGCACCTCAGCTAGTCCCACTCCCCCGCCCTTTCCCCGTAGTCCTGCAAAGTTTTTCCTTCAGGTACTTATCCAATTCCCTTTAGAAAGCCGTGATTGCGTCTGCCTCCACCACCCTTTCAGGCAGTGCATTCCAGATCCTAACCACTCGCTGAGTAAAAAAGATTTTCCTCATGTCGCCTTTGATTCTTTTGCCAATCACTTTAAATCTGTGTTCTCTGGTTCTCGACCCTTCCGCCAATGGGAACAGTTTCTCTCTATCTACTCTGTCTAGACCCCTCGTGATTTTGAACACCTCTATTAAATCTCCACTCAACCTTCTCTGCTCTAAGGAGAACAACCCCAGCTTCTCAGTCTATCAGAAATGTAAATAGGTACAGCAGAATAGCAGAGGAGGAGGGAAGCATGGGAAATCTGTCAAAGAGAAGGCCTCCATGGCCCAGGAATGTGGCCGAAGAAAGGCAGGTGGGCTTAATGGCACATGGACTTTAAGTGGCAAGCGACCAGAAACTCAGGGTCAAGTTTGCAGACAAAACATGAGCATGACCTTGAGCTTCCGGTTGCTTGCCACTTTAATTGTTCATCCCACTCCCACTCTGACCTCTCTGACTTGGCCTCCTACACTGTTCCAATGAAGATCAATGCAAGCTTGAGAAACAGCAGCTCATTTTCCACTTGGCACTTTATATCCTTCCGGGCTCAACAGTGAGTTTAACAACTTTAGACCCGAACCACCACTCCCATATTCTCTCAGGCAGCAGATGCTGGTAATGGAGGATGGTTGAACCACTGGGAGTGGAGGATGTGTGGACTGGTAATTGTGGTGGGGATTCCCTATCAGTACACGGCTGGCAGGGTGCCCTGCATCCCTTGGGTCTATCTGCCTTTTTTCAGCCACATTCCTGGGCCATGGAGGCCTTCTCTTTGACAGATTTTCCACGCTTCCCTCCTCCTCTGCTATTCTGTTGAAACCATTTAAACCTCCTCTGGACCCATCATTTTTTTCTATACTTGTCTCATTATCATCTCATTTTGCCTTATACCCTCATTTAATTTGTCATTTAATCACCCCTGCCCTCCACCCTATCACAAACCTTCCCGTTTGTTTTTTACCTGCCTCCTTTTCCCTGCCTCTTAAAAGCTGGGGAAAAAATCCATCTTTGACCCCTCTGTCCTTGCAAACTACCACCCCACCTTCAACTTCCCTTTCCTCTCCAGAGTCTTTGGGCTGGATTTTCATTGAGGAGTCGAGTAGGAGGCAGGACTACAACTTTCTGGGCTGTAGTCCCGCCTCCATCGAGTTCTAGCCAACCCACGCAATTTTGACTTGATTGACCTTGTTGAGCCCGCCCAGCGGGCTCAGCAGGCCAATTAGGGGCCACCCGGCAACAGGTGAGGTCACAGATAGATATTTCATCTGTCAAGACCTTTTGACAGATGAAATTTCAGCGTTTCACAGATGTTTGAAGCTATCAAACACTGACAATCTGTATTCTAAGTTAATTCCTTCCTCTCAGGATGATTTAGAGATCTCCTTGGAACAGAAAGCTGAATGCTGCAATTTTTGACAGCTCGCAGCCATTCTGCTTTCTGTGCCGGTGAGATGAGGGACTCCCGAGACCTGAAGGAAGGAAGGCTGTAAAGGTAAGTAAAGGTATGTAAAATTTATTTCAACACTTTACACACACCAAACACACTTACCTTTGCACTCCTGCACCCATCACTCACCTGAACATCTCGACCCCTCCAAGACCTTCATCCCAACGGTCCACCTCCTGTAACTTGGCGTGGTTTGGAGCCATTGGGAATCCCACACTTCAACATTAAAAATAGGGATTAGGCTAAAATTTGCCTGTTAACTACCTGTTAACAGGCAGTTAATTGGCACTGATCCCTTCCCGCCTTGGGGAGGCGGGTCCCAGTGCGGGGCAGGTGCCCGCCTCCTTTGAAACTGGCATGGAGGCTGGTTGGGGGCGGGATGGGTTCGGGGCCCCCGATTTTGGGATTTTAACCCCCCACATGCCTCCAATCCCACCTCCACGGCCCAATGAAAATCCTGCCCTTTGAATGTGTTGCTGCCTCAGAAATCCGTGCCCATCTTTCCTGTAAAACCATGTTTGAATCCCTCCATCAGTACTGATACGGCCTTTATCAAAGTCACAAATTACATCCTATGTGACTGGGACCATGTTAAACTCTCCCTCCTCATCCTTCTCGACCTGTCTGCAGCCTTTGACATGGTTGACCACACCATCCTCCACCAATGTCTCTTCTCCGTCATCCAGCTGGGTGGGACTGCACTCGCCTGGTTCCATTTTGCAATGGCTTCTCTTCCTGCTCCCACACCATTACCTCTGAGTCCCCCAAGGTTCTATCCTGGGGTCCCTTGTATTTCTCATCTACATGCTGCCCTTCGAAAACATGTCAGGTTCTACATATACGCTGACAACACCCAGCTCTAACTCACCACCACCTCTCTCGACCCCTCCACTGTCTCTGATTTGTCACAATGCCTGTCGCCAGTCTCTGCCCGTCGCCAGTCTCTGCCCCTGCCTCAGCTCCTACTGCTGAAACCCTCACCCATGACTTTGTTACCTCTAGAGAGTGCCGTTTTGAGAGTTTGGGTAAGTGAGAGAGTTAGGGTAAGTGAGAGAGTTAGGGTAAGTGGGGTGTTAAGTGCTGTTTCTGTTTTGTTTCTGGCCTTGTTTTTCCTGCCAGTCCCAGGATTAGCAAACATTGCCGAGGCGGAGCAGCGAGGCGAGGCCCAGTCGAGGCAGCCGGGAGCAGCAGTGGGTGTCGAGTCGAGTCGGAGCAGCGAGGCGAGGCAGCCTAAACAGGCTCCACAGGCAACATTCCAAGGGGAGGTCAGAATTCAAAAGTGACATCACAGCCAAGCTGGTAGGTGATTGGCTGATTGGTGAGTACTTTTCCTTCCCTTTTAAACCTTTATAAGTTGGTAAGTTCAATTAAATAGAGGTGTGATATTCATCAACTAGAATCGGGGCAGAGGGTATTTAAAAATAATAATAATAAATTTAATTAATTACATAGAATGGGAGAGCAGGTGATGTGTTACTGCTGCAATATGTGGGACCTGGTGGACACCATTGATGTTCACAGTGATCACATTTGCAGTAAGTGCTGGCTGCTCGAGGAAATCCGGCTCCATGTTGATGAGCTGGAGTCCGAGCTTCAAACACTGCGACACATCAGGGAGGGGGAGAGTTACCTGGACTCTGTGTTCCAGGAAGTAGTCACACCAATTAGATTAACTAATTCAGATGTAGTCCGTGGTCAGGGACAGGAGGGTGTGACTATGAGTGAGGCAGGTACGGGGATCCAAGAGGTAGTGTTGGAGGAGCCACAGCCCTTGCTCTTGTCCAACAGGTTTGAGGCTCTTACTCCCTGTGAGGATGGGAACGGGGACTGCAGGGAGGATGAGCAACCTGGCCACAGCACCGTGGAACGAGGGCCCATTCAAGTGGGGGGAGTAAAAAGAAATGTTGTAGTGGTAGGGGATAGTATCATTAGGGGGATAGATAGGGTTCTTTGCAGCCGAGCGCGAGAGTCCTGAAGGCTGTGTTGCCTGCCCGGTGCCAGGGTTAAGGACATTTCCTCTGGGCTGGAGAGAAACTTGGAGTGGGAAGGGGAGGTTCCAGTTGTCGTGGTCCATGTTGGTACCAACAACATAGATAGGACAAGGAAAGAGGTTCTGCTGAGGGAGTATGAGCAGCTAGGGGCCAAATTAAAAAGCAGAACCACAAGGGTAATAATCTCTGGATTACTACCTGAGCCACGAGCAAATTTGGCTAGGGTAAATAAAATCAGAGAGTTAAATGCGTGGCTCAAAGACTGGTGTGGGAGAAATGGGTTTTGCTTCTTGGGACACTGGCACCAGTACTGGGACAGGAGAGAGCTGTTCCATTGGGATGGACTTCACTTGGCCAGTGCTGGGACCAGAATCCTGGCGAATCGAATAACTAGGGCTGTAGAGAGGGCTTTAAACTAATTAGTGGGGGGGGAGGTTTCAAGAGAGCGAAAAATAAAAATGTCAGCGGAGAAGGCAATAAAGCAAGGTAGCAGTGGGGGAATTAAAAACCAGAGCATGTCAGGAAGGGACAGAATATATAAAGATAAAGGTAAAGTAGTAAAGGGGGTAAAAGCAAGAATAAATTGTCACAAAACATATTTAAAAGTTCTTTATCTGAATGCACGCAGCATTCGTAACAAAATAGACGAGTTGACGGTACAAATAACTACACATGGGTATGATCTGGTGGCCATTACAGAAACATGGCTGCAAGGTGGCCATGACTGGGAACTAAACATCCAGGGGTATTTGACAATTAGGAAGGACAGACAGGAAGGAAAAGGAGGTTGGGTGGCTATGTTAATAAAGGATGGAATCACTGCAATAGTGAGAAATGATATTGGGTTAAAGGATCAGGATAGTGAAACAGTTTGGGTGGAGATAAGGAATAATAAGGGGAAAAAGTCACTAGTGGGCATAGTCTATAGGCCTCCTAACAGTTGCAACTCTATTGATCGGAGTATAAATCAGGAAATAGATGGGGCTTGTAATAAGGGAACAGCGATAATCATGGGAGATTTTAACTTTCATATTGACTGGACAAATCAAATTGGGCAGGGCAGCCTTGAGGAAGAGTTCATAGAGTGCATTAGGAACGGGTTCCTTGAGTAGTATGTTACTGAACCAATCAGGGGACAGGCAATCTTAGATCTGGTCCTGTGTAATGAGACAGGATTAATAAAAAATGTCCTAGTAAAGGATCCCCTTGGAATGAGTGACCATAACATGGTTGAATTCCAAATTCAGTTGGAGGGTGAGAGAGTTGGATCTCAAACCAGCGTACTAAGCTTAAATAAAGGAGACTATGAAGGTATGAGAGCAGTGTTGACTAAAGTGGACTGGGAAAATAGATTAAGGTGTAAAACAGTACATGAGCAGTGGTGTACATTCAAGGAGATATTTCACAACTTTCAAGAAAAATATATTCCACTGAAGAAAAAGGGGCGTAAAAGAAAAGACAGCCATCCGTGGCTAAGTAAAGTAATAAAGGATAGTATCCGACTGAAAACAAGGGCATATAAAGTAGCCAAATCTAGTGGGAGGATAGAAGATTGGGAAGCATTTAAAAGCCAGCAAAGAATAACTAAAAGATTAATTAAGAAAGGGAAGATAGATTATGAAAGTAAACTAGCAAAAAATATAAAAACAGATAGCAAGAGTTTCTACAGTTATATAAAAAGAAAAAGGGTGGCTAAAGTGAATGTTGGTCCCTTAGAGGACGAGACTGGGAAATTAATAGTGGGAAACATGGAGATGGCAAAAACGCTGAACAAATATTTTGTATCAGTCTTTACAGTAGAGGACACAAAAAATATCCCAACACTGGACAAACAGCGGGCTATAGGGGGAGGAGCTAAACACGATTAAAATCACTAAGGAGATGGTACTCGGTAAGGTAATGGGACTTAAGGCAGATAAATCCCCTGGACCTGATGGCTTACATCCTAGGGTCTTGAGAGAAGTAGCGGTAGGGATTGCGGATGCATTGGTGGTAATTTTCCAAAACTCCCTGGATTCAGGAAAGGTCCCAGCAGATTGGAAAACTGCTAATGTAGTTTATTTAAAAAGGGAGGTAGACAAAAGGCTGGAAACTATAGACCAGTTAGCCTAACATCTGTGGTTGGTAAAATGTTGGAGTCCATTATTAAGGAAGCAGTAACAGGACATTTGGATAAGCATAATTTAATCAGACAGAGTCAGCATGGTTTTATGAAGGGGAAGTCATGTTTGACAAATTTGCTCGAATTCTTTGAGGATGTAACAAACAGGGTGGATAAAGGGGAACCAGTGGATGTGGTGTATTTGGACTTCCAAAAGGCATTTGACAAGGTGCCACACAAAAGATTACTGCACAAGATAAAAAATCACGGGATTGGGGGTAATATACTGGCATGGGTGGAAGATTGGCTATCTAACAGAAAACAGAGAGTTGGGATAAATGGTTCATTCTCAGGTTGGCAATCAGTGCTGGGACCCCAACTCTTTACAATCTATGTTAACGATTTGGAGGAAGGGACCAAGTGCAACATATCCAAGTTTGTCGACGATACAAAGATGGGAGGGAAAGCAGTTTGTGAAGAGGACATAAAAAACCTGCAAAAGGACATAGACAGGCTAAGTGAGTGGGCAGAAATTTGGCAGATGGAATATAATGTTGGAAAGTGTGAGATTATGCACTTTGGCAGAAAAAATCAAAGAGCAAGTTATTATCTAAATGGAGAGAAACTGCAAAGTGCTACAGTACAAAGGGATCTGGGGGTCCTGGTGCATGAAACACAGAAGGTTAGTATGCAGGTACAGCAGGTGATCAGGAAGGCCAATGGAATCTTGGCTTTTATTGCAAGGGGTGTAGTGTATGTAACTGTTCTACCTTTAAGAGAACTATTGTATGTAACCGTTCACCTTTAAGAGAACTATTTTAGGTGTGGCACTACTTTATCTTGGCTGCTGTATACTGTAATACCGACGGTGACCACACCGGTATATAAGTGCTGTGTCAGGATTTATTGGGCAGATTCGCCCTGACCTTCGAATAGTAAAGTCCTGTTAAAGTTACTCTTGTAGTCTGTGTATTAATTCGACATAATACCTACAGACTTTACAGTGGCGACGAGTTCGATCTTACCCTGCGGCAACAATACTTCCGAAGCAGTTAACGAGCGTCGAGAAGAGGCACCCGCCCTCGTCGTTCCGCTGAGAGAAAACTCGAGTCTGCAGAGCAAGGAAGAAGGAAGAATTCAGACACAAAGCCTTCCATCAGCAACAGGCACTGATTGTCCCTTCTGCCACGGTGGTGAGTGAGCCGATCAGCACGAGAAGCAAGTCGGCCACGGTGACTGTGAGTAAAGGGAAAATAAAATAATAAACGGAGGATAAGGGCGGTGAACTCGACCACGGTCGGGGCAAAGGAGCCGGACAGAAGTCGGGCCCAGAGGCACTGAGACTGGGGCAGCGTGGAGCACGGAAGCCGCGGTACAAGCGGGCTGGGAGACGCAACGGCATCGTGAGACAGCTAGACCGCGACCGGCGAAAAAGGCCGGGCAGCTACCGAGGCCACGAGGCGCTGCGACCGGGATCGTAAGGCGCGGGAAGATATAAAAATAAATAAACCGCGGGGAACTCAGCCGCAGCTGGGGAGGAAAGCACCGGACTGCGAGAGGGCTGGGAGGCGCGATTGGAGTGAAAAAGGCCGGGCAGCGACCGAGGCCACGAAGCGCTGCGACCGGGATCGTAAGGCGCGGGAAGATATAAAAATAAATAAATCACGGAGAACTCAGCCGCAGCCGGGGAGGAAAGCACCGGACTGCGAAAGGGCTGGGAGGCGCGATTGGAAGCCGCTGAGGGAGAGACAGAGCCCGAGCGAGCGGGAGAGACAGAGCCCGAGCGAGGGAAACTGAGCGAGATCCAGCCAGCGGCTGAAACTGTTCGCCGTCAACGGGTTGTACCCAGCGCCGGTTGCCCTGCCGAGAAAAGGGAACAACAGAGCCCGAGCGAGGGAGACTGAGCGAGATCCAGCCCAGCGGCTGAAACTGTTCGCCGTCAATGGGTTGTACCCAGCGCCGGTTGCCCTGCCGAGAAAAGGGAACAAGGAACGCACTGAAGCTGACGTGCAGGCTGCGAACCCCGAAAGCCAGCGGTCGTCGCCCGAGGGAAAAGCTTACCCCTCCCGCCAGGGGAAGAAATGCGGGAAGCCGCCAGTAGGCGGGGAAGACGACAGAAGCGGGAAACCGCCATTTTGAAAGTGGGCGGGTGAAGAAGACAAGCGCGGGAAACCGCCATTTTGAAAAAAAAAAGTTAAAGAAAAATTTTGTGTTTGTTTCGCAGGAAGATAGTGAGAGATAGTGAAGATGCCTAAGCATGGTAACATCAACAACTTCGATTCCGAGGTGGAAGACTGGGCCACGTACGTAGAACGTATCGAGATATATTGTGAGGCCAATAAGATAGCAGATGATGATAAAGCTCTCACCTTATTAAACGCAATGGGGGCAAAGACATACGGGCTATTGAAGCATCTTCTGTCACCAGCTAAACCGGCGGATCAGACTTTCGCTAATATTGTTGCTGTCCTGAAGGATCATTTGAACCCTACACCACTGATGTTGGCGGAACGATTCAAATTCTATGCGAGAACGCAACGGAAAGAGGAAAGCAATGCGGAATACTTGGTCGAACTGCGTAGACTAGCGAAATACTGCCAGTTTGGGGAAAATCTGACAGAGGCATTGAGAGACAAGTTCGTGTGCGGGTCGTCGAAGGAAGGAACACAAAAGCGTCTGCTAGAAGAGAACGATCTCACACTTGATAAGGCTGTCCTTATTGCAGCATCGCACGAAGCCGCAGCGAGAGGCACAGCGGAAATGCAGCTGAAGGCAGCGGTACTCAGTGTGGATCAAATTACTTCGGGTACATCGAAATGTTATCGTTGTGGGAAGACAACACACGACCAGAACCAATGCTGGTTTAAAAACCAGGAATGTAGAAAATGTGGCAAACTTGGTCACATAGCTAAGGTATGCCGGTCAGGAAAGAAGACCAACAACAACAAAAAAAAGTCACCGCAGGAAAAGTACAATAAGGTACACAAGGTGGCTGAGAAGAGTTCAGATGAACAGAATTCGGATTCAGACCCAACCGTTCAGGAACTGGGTAGTCTGAGAATTCACAATGTGAGTAAGGAAGCTGACCTGCAAACTATCTGGGTCATGCTAAAAATAGCCGGAGTCCAAGTGAAAATGGAATTGGACACAGGATCAGCCCTATCAGTCATAAATCGAAGGGATTACAACCGGCTATTCTCACACATACCCTTGAGAGATACCAAGATCGTATTGCAGACATACACGGGGCAGAAAGTATACCCCATGGGAAAGATAAAAGTCAAGGTGAGAGACAGGGGCAAAGAACACCAAGGAATGTATTTATATGTACTACCTGAGGGAGGTCCACCACTTCTGGGACGGGAGTGGATCTGGGAAATAAACATGGAATGGCACTATTTAAAAGCAATAATGAGTGAGAACTCGGTGAAGACAATCAGCTCAGACTCTGAAACGGATGACGATAAGACCAGCCCAGGTGCGAAAGACAAGTTTAAAATGGACTTGCTGACTAAGGTTGGAAAAACGAAGGAGTGCATAAATGCTTATGCTTCAGAGGAGAACAAAGTTTCAGAACAGAATTCCACTGAACAACAACAACATAGTTTGACAGAGAATTCTGAGTCTGTCCAGTTTACAGATATGCCCAATTCTGAGGAACACCGGGCTCGAACTCAACTCCATTTCAAATTACAACAGCAATTAGAACAATTGAGTTGCCGTCTCGAACAAGAGATGAAAGCAATGAAAAAGTTCTGTGACACAGAGTGGGAGAACCTGGAAAGACAACAGAAACAGCTGATGGAGAAAAAGGAGCAGGAGCACACAAACCGTCGGGGCAAGGAGGCCAAACGAATCAAAGCTGATTCAGGTTCAGAAGGTGCGTGCTTTAATCTGGTGGAGCAAGAGGTTCAGCAACTGAAAGCGCTTGTTAGCGGGTTGCAGGCAGAAAAGACTGATTTGGTCGCCATGAACTCCGAGCTCCTACTGAAGTTGGGTGCAGCATCACCGGACGATTCAAGTGGGGAAATTCGAATGGTGGAGGCTGCGGATGATGGTGAAGTAGAAACAGCAAAGGAGCCCCAGGGCAAAGTTATAAACAGCCCTGCAGCTACTGGGAAACATATGAGGTCAGAAGAGTTAACGGTCAGCCAACTCTTTCATATGCTGAAGGACAAGACTCTGAAATGGGAACAAATTGAACAGGAGTTTAAATCTTCAAAGGAGAGGGGTTTGGAGCTCCCAAAAGTTATTGAAATAGCTGAGGTTGCAACACAGACTGAGAAGATGGCAGCAGAGCAACCCTTGGATGCCAAAAGTACGCTGACTCACGTCAATGTTGAACAACAGAAGGTTGAAACAGCTGCTGCAGTAGAGGGATTGAATAGTCCGATCAACCAATCTCCGAATGAAGTTGAAGTATTGAAATCACAAATGACGTCATTAGTAAAAGACTTGCAGGAAGCCCAGAAAAAGCTGGATGAAGCTGAACGCCTGAAGAAGTCTCTTCAGGAAAGATGTCTGGATTTGGAACAAAAGCTGGCTAATGTCCAGCTGGGTATGGAGGAAATAGAAGACCCTCTCACTGGCCTAGCTCAAGATGACACCGAATATTACCATTACATGTTGGACGACATCGAATATTACGATGACCTGTTCTGCCCAGCTTGTGATGAAAACTCCCAAAGTGCAGAAACCTTGAAGAATCACAAAAAGTCTAAGGAACATCGGGAGATGGTGGCGCTACTACGGAAAAAGGAGGACGAGAAGGAGGAACTGTGCATGCAGCTGGCAGCTGACAGTGGAGCCCAGAGAGTCTCCAAGAAGCAGAAAAGGAAAAGACGAAGCAGAAGATGATGATCATCTGGACCATCATCATCACTACTAGATCACGCACGGGGTCCCTTCGAACGGAGCCAAATCAGTTTGGAAGTAGAAAAACTTCCCAAGGTACTCAAGTTTTTACAAGCCAACAATGCTGGTTCAGAAGGACGGAAGTTCAAGCTGTTAAGTCCAGTGAAGGACTATTGGATGAGTCACTCCAGCAACGTGAACCGACTACACCACAGGGAACTGCTACACCACTGAGGTGTTGTCAGGACCGAGTCAAGAAGCACGGAAGGCGCATCCACCGAGATTGAATCTGTGAACTGTTTTCCACAGAGACTGAATCTATGAACTGTTTCCCGCAGAGACTGAATCTGTGAACTGTTTCCGCAGAGACTACATCTGTGAACTGTTTTAACATGAAGTTGGATATATGTTATGATGTTATGTAATGGGGAATAAGTATGTTGTAAGCTAAAAAGGGAGGATTGTAGTGTATGTAACTGTTCTACCTTTAAGAGAACTACTGTATGTAACCGTTCACCTTTAAGAGAACTATTTTAGGTGTGGCACTACTTTATCTTGGCTGCTGTATACTGTAATACCGACGGTGACCACACCGGTATATAAGTGCTGTGTCAGGATTTATTGGGCAGATTCGCCCTGACCTTCAAATAGTAAAGTCCTGTTAAAGTTACTCTTGTAGTCTGTGTATTAATTCGCCATAATACCTACAGACTTTACAAGGGGGATGGAGTATAAAAGCAGGGAAGTCTTGCTTCAGTTGTACAGGGTACTGGTGAGGCCACACCTGGAATACTGCGTACAGTTTTGGTTTCCATATTTAAGAAAATATATACTTGCTCTCGAGGCAGTTCAGAGAAGGTTCACTCGGTTGATTCCGGAGATGAGGGGATTGACTTATGAGGAAAGGTTGAGTAGGTTGGGCCTCTACTCATTGGAATTCAGAAGAATGAGAGGTGATCTTATCGAAACATATAAGATTGTGAGGGGGCTTGATCGGGTGGATGCGGGGAGGATGTTTCCACTGATGGGTGAGACTAGAACTAGGGGGCATAATCTTAGAATAAGGGGCTGCCCTTTCAAAACTGAGATGAGGGGAAACTTCTTCACTCAGAGGGTAGTAAATCTATGGAATTTGCTACCTCAGAGAGTTGTGGAAGCTGCGACATTAAATAAATTTAAAACGGAGATAGACAGTTTCCTAGCTGATAAGGGAATTAGGGGTTACGGGGAACGGGCAGGGAAGTGGATGTGAGTCTAGGTTCGGATCAGCCATGATCCTATTGAATGGCGGAGCAGGCCCGAGGGGCCGTATGGCCTACTCCTGCTCCTACTTCTTCTGTTCTTATGTACTTGACCATTTCAATGCTCTCTTGGCTGGCTTCCCATCTTCCACCTTCCATAAACTTGAGCTCATTGAAAACTCTGCTGCCTGTATCTTAATTCGCACCAAGTCCCGTTCACCCATCACCCCTGTGCTTGCTGACCTACATTGGCTCCCAGTCCCGCAATGCCTTGGTTTTAAAATTCTCATGCTTGCTTTCAAATTCTGCCAAGGCCCCGCCCCTCCCTATCTCTGTAACCTACTCCAGCCCTACACCCCTGCAAGATCTCTGCGTTCCTCAAATTCTGGCCTCTTGCACATCCCCGATTTTAATCGCACAACCATTGGCATCATGCCTTCAGCTGCCTAGGCCCTAAGCTCTGAAATTCCATCCCTAAACCTTTCTTCCTCTCCTTCCTCCTTGAAGACACTCCTTAAAACCAACCTCTTTGACCAAGAATTTGATCACGTGTCCTAATAGCTCCTTATGTGGCTTGGTGTGAAATTTTGTTTGATAATGCTACTGTGAAGTGCCTTGGGATGTTTTATTATGTTAAAGGCACTGCGTAACTGAAAGTTGTTATCCATCTCAAACATTTTCTAGGTCTGACGAAAGGTCATTGACCTGAAATGTTAACAATGAATCGTTGTTTGATTTGATTTGCTTTTCTTTTCATACATTGTAAATAAAATAAATCCTTATTTGATCAAAATGACATTATTGTACCATGGGGAAGCAATTGTATAAACAACACATTGGTGCTGCAGACTTGCAATACCCGCAAGCACTGGAAGTTGCCCTCTTGGGTGGATGTAAAAGTTTTTTTTTTGGCACTATTCAAAGAAGAGCAGCGGCTTTCTCTCAGTGTTCTGGGTCACATTTATCGCTCAACGAATATCGCGAAAAGGAGTTATAGAATCATAGACTGATACAGCACAGAAGGACATAATTCAGCCGATCCTGTCTGTGCCGGCTCTTTGAAAGAGCTACCCAATTAGTCCCACTCCCCTGCTCTTTGCCCATAGCCCTGCAAATTGTTCTCCCTCACGTATTTATCCAATTCCCTTTGAAGTTATTATTGAATCTGCTTCCACCATCCTTTCAGGCAGTGCATTCCAGATCATAACAACTCGCTGCATAAAACAATTTTCCCTCACCTCGCCTCTGGTTCTTTTGCCAATTATTTTAAATCTGTGACCCTCCTGCCACAGTTTCTCCTTATTTACTCTATCAAAACCCTTCATGGTTATGAACAGTTAAAGCAAATAGCATAGATGCAGTTAAGGGGAAGCTAGATCAGCACACGAGGGAGAAAGGAATAGAAGAATATGTTGATGGGGTTAGATGAGGAGGGGTGGGAGGAGGCTTGTGTGGAGCATAAACCCTGGCATGGACCTGTTGGATCGATTGGCCTGTTTCTGTGCTGTAAATACTTTGTAAAACTTTGTAACACCTCTATTAAATCTCCCTTAACTTTCTCTGCTCTAAAGAGAACAACCCCAACTCCACATAACTGAAGTCCCGCATCCCTGGTTCCATTTTAATAAATCTCCTCTGCACCTTCTCCAAAACCTTGACATCCTTCCCAAAGTGTGGTGCCCAGAATTGGACACAATACTCCAGCTGGGGCCCAAGCAGTGATTATAAAGGTTTAGCATAATGTTCTTGCTTTTCCTTCTTCTTGAGTCTAGAACTAGGGGGCATAGTCTCAGGATAAGGGGTCGGCAATTTAGGACTGAGATGAGGAGGAATTACTTCACATAGAGGGTGGTGAATTTTTTTGAATTCTCTACCCCAGACGGCTGTAGATGCTCAGTCATTGAGTATATTTAAGGCTGAGACAGATAGATTTTTGGATACAAAGGGAATCAAGGGACATTGGGATAGTACGGGAAAGTGGAGTTGAGGTCGAAGAGCAGCCATGATCTTATTGAATGGCGGAGCAGGCTCAAGGCTGCTCAAGGAGGACAAAGGGATTAATTAAGAAGGGGAAAATAGAATATGAGAGTAAGCTTGCAGGGAACATAAAAACTGACTGTAAAAGCTTTTTATAGATATGTGAACAGAAAAAGATTGGTGAAGTCAAGCGTAGGTCCCTTGCAGTCAGAATCTGGGGAATTTATAATGGGGAACAAAGAAATGGCAGACCAATTAAATACATATTTTGGTTCTGTCTTCAGAAAGGAGGACACAAATAACCTCCCAGAGATGTCGGGCAACATAGGGTCTGATGAAAGGGAGGAACTGAAAGAAATCAGTATTTGTAGGGAAATGGTGTTAGGGAAATTGATGGGATTGAAGGCCGATAAATCCCCAGGGCCTGATAATCTACATCCTAGGGTACTTAAGGAAGTGGCCCTAGAAATAGTAGATGCATTGCTAATCATCTTCCAACATTCGATGGAATCTGGAACAGTACCCATGGATTGGAGGGTAGCTAATGTTACCCCACTATTCAAAAATGGTGGTAGAGAGAAAACAGGGAATTACAGACCGGCAAGCCTGACATCAGTAGTGGGGAAAATGCTAGAGTCCATTATAAAAGATGTAATAGCAGAGCACTTGGAAAACAGTGACAGGATCGGACAAAGTCAACATGGATTTACAAAAGGTAAATCGTGCTTGACTAATCTACTGGACTTTTTTGAGGATGTAACTGGTAAAATAGATAAGGGAGAACCAGTGGATGTGGTGTATTTGGACTTTCAAAAGGCTTTCGATAAGGTCCTGCATAAGAGATTAGCGTGTAAAGTTAAGGCACATGGGATTGGGGGCAAGGTATTGACTTGGATAGAGAACTGGTTGGCAGACAGAAAGCAAAGAGTTGGAATAAAAGGGTCTTTTTCCGAGTGGCAGGCAGTGACTAGTGGGGTATTGCAGGGATCGGTCCTTGGACCCCAGCTATTCACAATATATATTAATGACCTAGACGAGGGAACTAGATGTAATATCTCCAAGTTTGCAGACGACACAAAGCTGGGTGGGCGTGTGTGCTGTGAGGAGGATGCCGAGAAACTCCGGGATGATTTGGACAGGTTGGGTGATTGGGCAGAAGCATGGCAGATGCAATATAATGTGGATAAATGCAAGGTTATCCACTTTGGTGTCAAAAACAGGAAGGCAGATTATTATCTGAATGGCAATAGATTGGGAGAAGGGGAAGTGCAACGAGACCTGGGTGTCCTTGTGTACCAGTCGCTGAAGGTAAGCATGCAGGTGCAGCAGGCGGTTAAGAAGGCAAATGGTATGTTGGCCTTCGTAGCGAGAGGGTTTGAGTACAGGAACAAGGATGTCTTGCTGCAGTTGTACAGGGCCTTGGTGAGACCACATCTTGAGTATTGTGTGCAGTTTTGGTCGCCTTATCTTGAGGAAGGATGTTCTTGCCATAGAGGGAGTTCAGCGAAGATTCACCAGGCTGATACCTGGGATGGCAGGAATGACGTATGAGGAGAGATTGGGTCGATTGGGCTTATACTCGCTGGAGTTTAGAAGAATGAGAGGGGATCTCATTGAAACTTATAAAATTCTGACAGGACTGGACAGACTCGATGCAGGAAGGATGTTCCTGATGGTTGGGGAGTCCAGAACCAGGGGTCACAGTCTAAGGATTGATGTGCCTCAATAATTCCGAGACTCGAAGTTAGCAGAACAAAACAAGGCTTTTATTAACTTAGAACGTAACACGTAAGAGAGAGAGATGTCTTCCTTCTGGAGATTGAGGCCAGACTGAGTTAGCTTACAAACGGGGCCAGGTATGGGCGGAGCCCTACACACAGCACATTCCAGCACATTCCAGTATACAATACAGCACATTCCAGTACACAATACAATGAGGTCTGGGGGAAGGGAAATGACACTGAAACCGATCTCAGTCACAGGCAGTGATGAATGGAAATATTTCATCACATTCACCCCTTCTATAGATTTAGTCTGTTCGGGGGTTTGATAGTCCTCTGCGACCGACGTGGCTGTTGCGGTGCCGCGGGTGTCGGCTGGGTGTCCCCGGTAGCCTCCTGGGTCTCTGCCGGGGGTGCCGCCAGGGTTGTTGAAGGGATAGTTGGTGGGGGTGCCGTTGGTCGGTGTTCTTCCGGGGGTGATGAAAGAGTAGTGGGTGGGTAAGAGTTGCTGTGATCGTCGTTGCCGCTATTGCCGTGGTTGTTGTCGATGCCGGCTGGGGCGACGTCTTTTATGGACACGGTGTCCTCCCTTCCGTCGGCATGCCGGACATATGCGTATTGGGGGTTGGCGTGGAGTAGGTGTACTGGCTCCACGAGAGGGTCCTTCTTGTGGCCCCTCACATGCCTTCGCACGAGTACCGGGCCTGGGGTGGAGAGCCATGATGGCATGGATATGCCTGAGGTGGATTTCCGGGGAAAGACAAACATTCGTTCATGAGGCGTGGTATTAGTGGCCGTACACAATAGCGACCGTATCGAATGGAGCACATCCGAGAGGACTTCCTGCCAGCGGGAGATAGGGAGGCCCTTGGTCCTTAGAGCTAGAGTGACTGCTTTCCATACTGTCCCATTCTCTCGCTCCACTTGGCCGTTACCCCGGGGGTTGTAGCTGGTGGTACGGCTTGTGGCGATCCCCCTGGACAGCATGTACTGGCGTAGCTCTTCGCTCATGAAGGACGCCCCCCTATCCGTATGGATGTAGCTCGGCATACCGAACAGGCAGAACAGGCTGTTGAGGCATTTAATGACCGTGGCGCTGGTCATGTCTGGGCAGGGGAAGGCGAATGGGAACCGGGAGTATTCGTCCACAATGTTCAGGAAGTAAACATTGCGGTCGACGGACGGGAGGGGGCCTTTGAAATCTAAGCTGAGCCGCTCAAAGGGCCGTGTAGCTTTGATTAAGTGGGCTCTATCTGGGCGGTAGAACCGAGGCTTGCACTCAGCGCAAGTGCGGCAGTTCCTGGTCAGGGACCGAACTTCCTCAATCGAGTAGGGTAAGTTACGGGACTTTATGAAGTGGAACAGCCGCGTGACCCCTGGGTGGCAGAGGTCGTTGTGGAGGGTCTGTAGCCGATCCCCGGTGGCGCTGGCACACATCCCTCGTGAGAGGGCGTCAGGGGATTCGTTAAGGGCCCCTGGCCGGTAAATGATGTCGTACTCGAAGGTGGAGAGCTCGATCCGCCACCTAAGAATCTTATCATTTTTAATCTTCCCCCTCTGTTTATTATTGAACATAAACGCTACCGACCGCTGGTCGGTAAGTAGGGTGAAGCGTTTGCCGGCTAGGTAGTGGCGCCAGTGGCGCACTGCCTCCACGATGGCTTGGGCCTCCTTTTCCACGGAGGAGTGTCTGATCTCGGGCCCTTGGAGGGTCCTCGAGAAGAAAGCTACGGGCCGCTCCGCCTGGTTGAGGGTGGCCGCCAAGGCAAAGTCAGACGCATCACTTTCCACTTGAAATGGAGTGTTCTCGTCCACTGCCTGTAGCGTGGCCCGCTCAATATCCTGCTTAATGCTTTTGAAGGCGGCGTGGGCCTCAGCAGAGAGCGGGAAAGAGGATGCTTTCAAGAGGGGGCGGGCTTTGTCGGAGTAGTTGGGGACCCATTGGGAATAATCAGAAAATAACCCCAGGCACCTTTTCAGGGCTTTGGGAGTGTTGGGCAGGGGCAGCTCCCGTAGGGGGCGCAATCGGTCGGGGTCTGGTCCGATTTCCCCATTCTCCACCACGCTGCCTAGTATGCAGAGGCGCGTGGTGTTGTAAACGCACTTGTCCTCGTTGTAGGTGAGGTTGAGTTTTTGTGCGGTTTTCAGGAACCTCTCGAGGTTCGAGTCGTGATCCTGCTGGTTGTGACCGCAGATGGTGACGTTGTCGAGGTAGGGGAAGGTTGCCTGCAAGTGGTCGTCATCGACCATGTGGTCCATCTCCCTCTGGACGACCGAGACCCCATTCGTCACCCCAAAGGGGACTCTGAGGAATTGGTAGAGGCGTCCGTTCGCCTCGAAGGCGGTGTACGGGCGGTCCTCTGGTCTGATAGGGAGCTGGTGGTACGCTGACTTGAGGTCGATGGTGAAGAACACCCGGTATTGGGCGATTTGGTTCACCATTTCTGATATGCGGGGTAGCGGGTAGGCGTCTAGTAGGGTGTACCTGTTGATCGTTTGACTATAGTCGATCACCATCCATTTCTTCTCGCTACCCGTTACCACCACCACTTGGGCGCGCCACGGGCTATTGCTGCGTTCAATAATGCGCTCTTTCAGGAGCCTGTCTACCTCGGTCGCGATAAACCGCCTGTCCTCCCAGCTGTACCTCCTGCTTTTGGTCGCTATTGGCCGGCAGTTAGGGGTAAGGTTCGCGAATAGCGAAGGCGGCTTTACTTTTAGGGTAGCCAGACCGCACACTGTGAGGGGCGGCTGGAACCCACCGTACTTGAGCGTGATGCTTTGGTGGTTGCACTGGAAATCCAGGCCCAATATCACGCTCGCACATAGGTTCTTCATGATTAATACTTTAAAATTATCATATACAGTTCCGTTAATGCACAATTGTACCGTGCAGTAACCCAGAATGGTCGACGTCTGGGTTTTGTCAGCCATAGAGATGGTACCCTGAGTAGGGACCACCTTTAGGGAGAGTTGTTGTGCCAGTTCTGGGTGGATAAAGCTCTCCGTGCTTCCACTGTCAATTAAGCATTTAACCCGGCACCCGTTTACCTCGATATCCACCATTGATCTGGATAGCGGGTGCGGCCTGGTCTGGTCCACTGTGACCGATGCCACTGTAGGGCCCTGATCGATACAAGATGGCATCCACGCTGTCTGCTCACAAGATGGCGGACCCCACGAGGTCGGGCAAGATGGCGTCCAAGATGGCCGCTCCCACGGCGCACACGCGGCGGTGGCGTGTTTTCCGGCGGTTGGTTTTCCGGCGGGGTTCCCTCTGCACACCTTCCCGAAGTGCCCCTTCTTACCGCACTTAAAGCAGGTGGTGCCTTTCGCCGGGCACAGGTTTCTGGTGTGCTTTGGCTGCCCGCAGAAGTAGCAGTTGGGTCCCTGACGCGTCGCAGCTGTCGTAGGGCTTCTGGGGGGAGAGCGGGGCCCAGCCGGTGTCGGGCTGTCGGGCAGGGAAGATGCCTTCCAAGATGGCGGCGCCCTCGGTGCACACGTGGCGGCGTGGACGGCGCGGGCTGAAGAGTAGGCGTCCGAGTTTCTCTGGGCCACATCCAGGGATCGCGCGGTGTCCGCAGCCTGTTTCAGGTCCAACCCCGTTTTTTCCAGCAGTCTTTGCCGGATGTAAGTGGAGCTGAGGCCTGTGATGAAGGCATCGCGAACAAGCTCGTCAGTGTACACTGCGGCTTTTACATCTCGGCACTTGCAGTCTTTGCCAAGCATTTTCAGGGTGCTTAGGAACTCCTCCACCGATTCCCCAGGTCGCTGTGCGCGGGTGGTGAGCAGGTGCCTAGCATACACCTCATTCGTAGGCTGCTGGTAATGCGCCTTTAAGATGTCGCAGGCGGCCAGGTACGTCTCAGCGTCTTGGATGAGGGGGTAAACCCGGTGGCTTACCCAATTCCGCAGAATTCCGAGTCTCATCCTCGCAGCGTCCGTAGCGTCTTTGACGGCTGCGGAATTGTCCAGGAAGAATTCCATACACTCAAACCAGTGTCCGAAGCGTGCTGATGCGTCCGGAGCATGTTGATCCAAATCCAAACGTTCGGGTTTCAGGAGTTGATCCATAGTGTTGAAAAATAAGTTAATAAAATTGATGTGCCTCAATAATTCCGAGACTCGAAGTTAGCAGAACAAAACAAGGCTTTTATTAACTTAGAACGTAACACGTAAGAGAGAGAGATGTCTTCCTTCTGGAGACTGAGGCCAGACTGAGTTAGCTTACAAACGGGGCCAGGTATGGGCGGAGCCCAACACACAGCACATTCCAGCACATTCCAGTATACAATACAGCACATTCCAGTACACAATACAATGAGGTCTGGGGGAAGGGAAATGACACTGAAACCGATCTCAGTCACAGGCAGTGATGAATGGAAATATTTCATCACATTGATAAGGGGTAAACCATTTAGGACAGAAAGGAGGAGGAATTTCTTCACCCAGAGAGTGGTGAACCTGAGGAATTCTCTACCACAGAAGGCAGTAGAGGCCAATTCATTAAATATATTCAAAAAGGAGTTGGATATATTTCTTAAGGCTAAAGGGATCAAGGGGTATGGGGAGAAACAGGGACAGGGTACTGAATTTGGATGATCAGCCATGATCTCATTGAATGGCGGAGCAGGCTCGAGGGGCCGAATGGCCTACTCCTGCTCCTATCTTCTATGTTTCTATGGCCTCCTCCTGCTCCTAATTCTTATGTTGTGATGAGCTGATGGCCATTATCCGGCTGAAGGCCAGTGCTGCCTGGGACCTTAATATCGAGCCCAGTGTGTGGGGGAGAATGGCCACAGAATGAAAATAACGGTGCTGTGGCTAAGCCAGCAGGTTCTTCCAGAAACTTTTAGAAACCCACAGCTTGCCCATGAATAATGTACCAACAGCAGTTCCTAGGTGATTGTGTCTGTCAGATTGCATTGTATCATATTAAATAGCATAATTTTCATGTGCCAAATACAATGCAATCTGTTGTTGCCAGTCTGAAAGGAAAGAGAATGGTTGCAAGTGTCAGTGAAAATATCAAATTACCAGCATACACAAGCAATTTTTAACTATGCTGTAAAATTGACAAAATGATTCAAAGGAACCTATTAAATTCACATTGGTTTTCAGAACAAAGTTTTTCCAGGATTTCAAGAATATAGAATTCATAAGCAAAGCTCGGCAGCATAGCTTGGGATGGGAATTACTGGCAGCAAAATCATTTACTTCTCTTTCCAGTGAAACAATGTCACCTATTTATCCACAGCCCACCCTCCCCGCCTCCATTATTTCTTCCAGCGTTGTTCTTCCTCTACTGTCAGAGGGTAATTAGCAAACTCCCAACACAAAGACCTTAGTCCTTTAAGAAACCGCAACGTAAATCCAAAGGAACATTTGTGATTATGCAATGTCACTGGTAGCATATAAATTGGATTTCCAACCTTTCATGAAAACTGATCCATGCTTCACTGTTGAAGTAGTGTGGACCTCCAGATTAATGTCCCCTCTTCTTTCAGTCAACGTTTTTGGTACAGATTTAAAATAATAAGCAAAACTTGGCAAAAAAGGTGCTATCCCTGAAAATGTTTGAAGTGTCACTGTGCATGTATGTACAATATGTGCTGTCAGGTATTGTGCACACATCTCTGGTATACTGGGGGGAGAATTGAGTTACATTGCGCTTCCCGTTAGCGCCCCGAGGGGAACACTAACGGAGCGCAAAGCACAGAGCACCCGGGCGCGATGCCACGAATGCCTCCTGCAAAATTCAGCGGGAGGTTACCGGCAGCGGTAGCCGGTAGCGCCTCGGCGGTGACATCATCGCCGTGCACAGAGCCCCGCTCGCACCCCATCCGCAAACTTCGCTCACGGCCCCGACCTACCGCTGGACGCTATGTCCAACAGGGTCAGGGTGCCGTGTATGCGGACGCGGCTGCGCAAATTAAAGGGTAGGTGCCGGGCGGCAATTTTTTTTGAACCGCCTGCCAGCACTTGCCCCCTTTCGCCTCCTCCTGCGGGGTGCGAGCTGTGAGTGCCGGGTTTGTCTGCCAGCACCCCGCTCCCCAGTGGTACAGCAGGGCCCCGGTGCGCGCTGCGCCAGGCCCCTCACCTTTAATCAGGGGAGGCCTGTAATACCGCGGCGCTACATGCCGACGCGCGTGGCGCTGTTGCACGTAGCGCCGCGATATTGAATGGTAGCGCTCCAGGAGGGAGGGGGAGTGCTTCCAGTAGCATCCAACCTCCTGCTTGGGGCGCTACCACTCAATTTCCGGCGCGAGGCGCTAACTTTTTCGGGGTACTATAAGTAGCACCCGGCAATGTTAGCGTTTCAAAGGGGACACAACCCAATTTTTCCCCCATTGAGTTTTAGAGGAAACTGGTGTGCAGGTGTGGTCTATGCAGATCAGCTGCACACACAATCAGGATACAGTTATACTCTCTTCCTCAGGCGACCGAAGGCTGCACTGGCAAACTGAAGGCGGTGTTGGACTTCATCATCGACGTCTGCACTTGTTGACAGTAGGCTCCCGAGGTATGGAAAGTGGTCCACGTTGTCCAAGGCTTTGGCGTGGACTTTGATAATCGGGGGGCAGGGGCAGGTTGGTAGAGGACCTTTGTCTTACGGATGTTTAGTGTAAGGCCCAATGCTCTCATATGCTTCGGTGAAGGTGTTGACGATGGTTTGGAGATCGAGCTCCGAGTGCGCGCAGACGCAAGCGTCGTCTGCATACTGTAATTCGCTGACAGAGGATGGGACAACCTTGGATCTGGACTGGAGGCGACGGAGGTTGAACAGTTTCCCGTTTGTTCTGTAAATTAGCTCCACTCCAGCGGAGAGCTTACTGAGGGTGAGATGGAGCATTGCAGCAAGGAAGATCGAAAAGAGCGTTGGTGCGATGACATAGCATGGGCCTTACACTAAACACCCGTAAGACAAAGGTCCTCTACCAACCTGCCCCCGCCATACATTACTGCCCCCCCCCCCCCCCGATTATCAAAGTCCAATTCCCTTTTGAAAGATATTATTGAATCTGCTACCACTACTCTTTCAGGCAGTGCATTCCAGACCACAACAACTTACTGCGTAAGAATTTTTTTCCCTTTTGTCCCCTCTGGTTCTTTTGCCAATTACTTTTAGTTTGTGCCCTCTGGTTACCGACCCTTCTGCCACTGGAAACAATTTCTCCTTATTTACTCTATCAAAACCCTTCATGATTTTGAACACCTCTATCAAATCTCCCATTAACCTCATCTGCTCTAAGGAGAACAAACGTTTCTCTAATCACTCCACGTAATGGAAGTCTTTCATTCCTTGGACCATTCTAGTAAATCTCCTCTGCACCCTCTCTAAGGCCTTGACATCCTTCCTAAAGTGTGGCGCCCAGAATTGGACACAATACTCCAGCTGAGACCTAACCTGTGTTTTATAAAGGTTCATCATAACTTTCTTGCTTTTGCACTCTATGGCCTCAATTTTAACTCAGCTGCAGGCTATTGGCGTGTTCCCCGAATTTCGTGTTTCCCACACGAATCTAAATGGTTGCGGGAGATTGATGCAATTTTAACTCAATTGGCCAATTGATTTCCAACGAGTGGGAAGCCTTTTCAAATGGGTTTTTCATGACTGAAAGTCCCCTCTGATGACATCATCATTGCTGCTGCATTTAAGGTCCACAGCAAGCCTTGCTCCTTCTGCAGACTGCCAAGCTTTCTCCATTTGATGGCACAGGAACCTGCAGGAACAATGGCCAGCGGGAGGCCAAGAGCAGCTCCTAGGTTTGACGAGGCAGCAGTACAGGCATTGGTGGATGGGGCTAGGGCTCATAGGGAGGTCCTGTTCCCTTCATCAGGGAGGAAGAGGGCTCCCAGTCAGACCAAGGCTGTGTGGATACAGGTAGCTGGGGAGGTCAACTCCTTGGGGGTCACACGACGCACCTGGATGCAGTGCAGGAAAAGATTCCATGACCTTCAACGCACTGGAAAAGTAAGTATGAAGTTCCCATCACCCTCAATCTGATCCCCATTGCCTTTCCACACCAGCACTCAGCTTTAGCAATCTCTTCCTCCACATCCCACTTGTTAGATCCGTGTGTTAATGGAGACATGGAATGCAGGAGTTGATTTAACAAGTGTTTACTGAACAAAGTCTGGAGGTGAACTAACTACACAAGACGCTATACAGGCTTATATACCCGAGTGGTCACTACTGGTACTACAGTACACAGGGGCTTCAAAAACATAGTTCCTCTTAAAGGTACATACACTACAATTCCTCCCTTTTTAGATAAATAGTACATAACATTTTAAGTAATCATTAAATAACATTTTTATAAGAACAATAATCTACACATTTGCTGAAGTTAATCAATTACAAATTCAGTCTCTCTGGAGGCTTCCTGACTCAGTCCGGATAACGCCTCGGTGGTGTAGTAGGTTTCAGTGGTGTCGTAGGTTCTTTTGGCAAGGTCGATTCGGCTTCAATGCCAGTGTCGGGTTCATCTGGTTCCAGTATCACCGGATCGGAGGTAGATACTATGGGTATCTCTGCTTCATCACTAGGCGTATAGAGTTGTGGTGTAGGTTGTCCTTTTTCGGATGACTCTATGACCTGGTCAGCATGGCGCCTTATTATGCTTTCTCCAATGTCCACGGTATACATCAACGGTCCTAGTCGTGTGCAAATAGTTCCAGGCTGCCATTTCTCAGTACGGTAGTCCCGGGCTGTGGTAAACCACTGTTTGTATTCCACTGTGTACATGCCTGGACATGCCTCGGCTGACTCCTCCCACAAGTCCTAGTATAAAGGTGACTGCTCCCCAGCCCCCTTTGTATTCTGGACCGGTCGACCACTCGAGGCAGACCTTCATTCTTTTGTTAATAAAAGCTTTTAGTTACTCTCTTAACTCTCAGTCTTTTATGAGTAATGATTGATAGCGCATCAATTTTATTAACAAAATTTTTATAATGGAGAAGATCCTCACACCAGCATGCCTGGACTTAGATCATCGGGAGGCGGACTCATCCACCAAGTTTACTCACTGGCTTAAGTGTTTCGAAAAATTCCTGGCCGCCTCCGCAGCAATCAAATCGGACGAGGACAAACTGGATGTCCTGACCTCCAAAGTGAACCACCGAGTGTACTCGGTCATCCAAGACGCGACCTCGTACGCGGACGCTATCAAGCTCCTCAAGGACCAGTACACGCACCCAGTGAACGAAGTGTACGCCAGGCACCTTCTGGGGAGTCGTAAACAACAACCTGGGGAATTGACCGTGGAATACCTTCAGGCACTGTCTGTGCTTGGCCGGGCCTGTGGTTGTAAGGATGTAAAGGCCGCCGTGTACACAGAGGAACTTATCCGGGACGCTTTTGTAGCGGGCCACAGATCCAATTACACCCGACAGCGACTGTTGGAGCAGAGTGACCTCGACCTCAACAAGGCCTCTGAACTCGCACTATCACTGGATGCAGCCTACTGCATGGATGCCTACTCCTCTGCACCGTGGACGCCGCGGGGAATGACAGCCTGGGACACGGTAGGACCGCCTCATAGCGCCGTGCCACCCCAACCACACCCCAGCAATGGCCCAACTACCGCAGCAGTGTCCCAAGGCCAGACAGCAGTGCCCCAAGGCCAGAAATGCTACTTCTGTGGCCAGGCAAAACACCCCAGAGCGCGTTGCCCGGTGAAAAACGCGATCTGCTCGGGCTGCGGGAAGAAGGGACACTACGCTAACGTCTGCAGGGCCAAAGCCACCCCGAACCCCAGCAGCGCTGCGTGTGGGCCATGCAGGCCGCCATCTTGGGCCTCCCCGGCCATGTGCGAACCACCGGTGCAGCAGCCATTTTGGACGCCTCCAGCCACATGGGGATCATGGACGCCGCCATCTTGGACGATAGCCGGAACGCAGCAGGCCCCCAACACCGCCTCATCTGATACCCGCAGCGACACACCGACCCCTACGCTGGCATCCGTTACACTGGACCAAGCGAGACCGCACCAGCTGGCCAGCTCCACAATGGACATTAAGGTAAATGGCCACGATACAATCTGCCTTTTTGACTCTGGGAGCACGGAGAGCTTCATCCACCCCGACACGGTGCGGCGTTGCTCTCTCCCAGTCCTGCCTGCGCACCAGCGGATTTCTATGGCCTCCGAGTCCCAGTCGGCGGACATCGGCGGCTACTGCGTAGTGACACTCGTAGTAGGCGGGACCGTGTACGATCATTTTAAACTTCTGGTCCTGCCCGACCTCTGCGCTGCCGTCCTGCTGGGGTTAGATTTTCAGTGCCACCTTAAAAGTGTTACGATGGCGTACGGTGGACCCCTACCCCCACTCACAGTCCGCAGCCAGCAGCTTCCAAATTGCCCGCCGCGCACCAGGTGCAACCTCTCCACACTCAGAGTCACCCCCCCCCACTGTTTGCTAACCTCACCCCCGACTGTAAGCCCATCGCCACAAAGAGCAGGCGATACAGTGCCGGGGACAGGGTTTTCATTAAAACCGAAGTGGAGTGGCTCCTGAAGGAAGGGATTATTGAGGGCAGCACCAGCCCCTGGCGAGCCCAGGTTGTGGTCGTTATGACCGGCGAGAAGCAGCGCCTGGTCATCGACTACAGCCAGACAATAAATCGCTACACCCTGCTGGACGCCTACCCACTCCCCCGCATAGCTGATATGGTCAACCAGATTGCGCAGTACCGCGTCTTCTCGACCATTGACCTGAAATCAGCGTACCACCAGCTCCCTATCCGCCCTGAGGACCGCCAGTATACTGCCTTTGAGGCAAACGGCCGCCTCTATCACTTCCTTAGGGTTCCCTTTGGCGTCACCAATGGGGTCTCCGTCTTCCAAAGGGAGATGGACCGGATGGTAGATCAAAATGCGTTGCAGGCCACTTTCCCATATCTGGACAATGTGACCATCTGCGGCCGTGACTTGCAGGACCATGACGCAAACCTCGAAAAATTCCTCCGCACCGCCCAACTCCTGAACCTGACATATAACAAGGAGAAGTGCATATTCCGCACAAACCGCCTCGCCATCCTTGGCTGTGTTGTGGAACACGGAGTCATCGGCCCCGACCCCGACCGGATGCGTCCCCTTATGGAACTCCCACTGCCCCACTGCCTCAAGGCCCTGAAGAGGTGCCTAGGGTTTTTCTCCTATTATGCCCAGTGGGTCCCCTGCTATGCGGACAAGGCCCATCCGCTGATCAAGTCCATCTCTTTTCCCTTGACGGCAGAGGCCCGCTTAGCCTTCCACCGTATCAAGGAAGACATTGCCAAAGCCACCAGGCACGCAGTGGACGAATCCATCCCCTTCCAGGTGGAAAGCGACGCGTCCGACTTTGCCCTGGCCGCTACCCTCAATCAGGCGGGGAGACCAGTGGCCTTCTTTTCACGAACCCTCCAAGGCCCGGAGACCAGACACTCCGCTGTTGAGAAGGAGGCCCAGGCGATTGTGGAGGCTGTGCGTCATTGGAGGCACTACCTGGCCGGAAAACGATTTACCCTGCTCACTGACCAACGTTCAGTTGCTTTCATGTTTAACAACAAGCAGAGGGGCAAAATCAAAAATGACAAGATCTTGAGGTGGAGAATCGAACTTTCCACCTACAATTACGAGATCTTGTACCGGCCCGGGAAGCTCAATGAACCCCCGGATGCGCTATCACGTGGCACCTGCGCCAGCGCGCAGATCGATAGACTGCGGGCCCTCCACAATGACCTCTGCCACCCGGGGGTCACCAGGTTCTTCCACTTCATCAAGGCCCGCAACCTGCCTTACTCTATTGAGGAGGTCAGGACCATGACCAGGAACTGCCAAGTCTGCGCTGAGTGCAAACCGCACTTTTATAGACCAGACAGGGCCCACCTGATAAAAGCCACTCGCCCCTTCAAGCGCCTGAGCGTTGATTTTAAAGGGCCTCTCCCCTCCTCCGACCGCAATGTGTACTTCCTCAATATTATTGATGAGTACTCCCGTTTCCCGTTCGCCATCCCCTGCCCGGACATGACCAGTGCCACGGTCATTAAATGTCTGAACGACCTCTTCACCCTGTTCGGTTTCCCCAGCTATATCCATAGCGACCGGGGCTCATCGTTTATGAGCGACGAACTCCGTCAGTACCTGCTAACTAGGGGTATTGCCACACGCAGGACCACCAGTTACAACCCCCGGGGGAACGGACAGGTGGAAAGAGAAAATGCGACAGTTTGGAAGGCCGCCCTGCTAGCCTTAAAGTCTAGGGGCCTTCCAACCTCCCGCTGGCAGGATGTGCTCCCCGATGCGCTCCACTCTATTCGGCCACTGCTCTGCACTGCCACTAACGCCACCCCTCATGAGAAAATGTTTGCCTTCCCAAGGAAGTCCACATCGGGGACATCGCTACCGCCATGGCTGACGTCCCCAGGGCCGGTCCTACTGAGAAGGCACGTGAGGACCCATAAAATGGACCCCCTGGTCGAGAGGGTCGACCTCCTCCACGCCAACCCCCAGTATGCTTACATTGCATACCCGGACGGGCGGGAGGACACAGTCTCCATAAGAGACCTTGCACCCTCGGGGGCCGCAGTAACCCACTACTCACTACCACCCCCCCCCACGATCCGATATCCAGCCCCAGCAGACGGCAGGCCTGGGCCCAGCGACCCGCTCGACACCTATGAGGACGACACGCCTGTGCCACAGCCTACGCGGGACTCGACGCCGGAAGCTCCACTACCCCCGCCGTCGCCACGCCGATCACAGCGGCAGACAAGACCTCCGGAGAGACTCCAATACACTAACTTTTAATACACTTCACCCCACCGGACTCAATTTTAAACAAGGGGTGAATGTGGTAAACCACTGTTTGTATTCCACTGTGTACATGCCTGGACATGCCTCGGCTGACTCTTCCCACAAGTCCTAGTATAAAGGTGACTGCTCCCCTGCCCCCTTTGTATTCTGGACCGGTCGACCACTCGAGGCAGACCTTCATTTTTTTGTTAATAAAAGCCTTTAGTTACTCTCTTAACTCTCAGTCTTTTGTGAGTAATTGATAGCGTGTCGTAGGTTCCTTTGGCAAGGTCGATCGGCTTCAATGCCAGTGTCGGGTTCATCTGGTTCCAGTATCACCGGATCGGAGGTAGATACTATGGGTATCTCTGCTTCATCACTAGGCGTATAGAGTTGTGGTGTAGGTTGTCCTTTTTCGGATGACTCTATGATCTGGTCAGCATCGCGCCTTATTATGCTTTCTCCAATGTCCACGGTATACATCAACGGTCCTAGTCGTGTGCAAATAGTTCCAGGCTGCCATTTCTCAGTACGGTAGTCCCGGGCCAAAACTGGTTGACCTATCTGGAAGGTTCTAGTTGGCCTTTCATTCATGCTTTGAAATTGCCGGTTCTCTACGTCCCTTCTGACGTTTGGCTTGACCAAATCCATCTTAGTCTTCTATTGAAAAACATCATGGCGGGGGTTTGGTTTGTAACCACATGTGTTGCATTTCTGTACGCAAACAAGAAGTTATCTACCATATGTTGTAGATTTATGTCTTCATTACCCATGGCCTTTATGGCCTTCTTGAAAGTCTGGACAAACCTTTCAGCTAATCCATTGGTGACGGGATGGTATGGGGCGAACGTGTACTGCTTAACCCCATTGTTCTTTAAGAACTTCCTGAATTCTTCGGATACAAATTGCGGTCCATTATCAGAACAGATCTGTTCAGGCAGCCCATTCCTGGCGAATATGGTCCTTAATACTGTGATGGTTTTTTCCGTGGTGGTGGAGGACATCTTTATTACCTCCGGCCACTTGGAGTGTGCATCCACCGCGATTAAGAACATTGAGTCCATAAATGGACCAGCAAAGTCGATATGTACCCTTTGCCATGGAGATGAGGGCCACTCCCATGGATGTAGAGGGGCTTGTGGTGGGGCGTATTGGACCTTCTGGCATCCTAGACAGCTCTTGGTCATTTCTTCGATGTCTCCATCGATACCTGGCCACCACACAAACGCTCTGGCTAAGTTCTTCATTTTCACTCCACCCAGATGCCCCTCGTGAAGCTCCTTTAGCACTTTATCCTTGAGTTTGGGTGGAATCACCACTCTGGATCCACTCATCAAGGTTCCTCGGCACACTGACAGCTGTTCTCTTCTTTGCGAGAATGCTGGCAACAGTGGTTCGCCATGTGCTGGCCATCCCTTCACCGTTAAATCGTAGACTCGTGAGAGAGTCGGGTCATTTCTCGTTTCCTTTTCAATGGTAGAATTTGTCACCGGTAGACATTCCACTATGGTCGAGTGGAACATCTCCACTGGGTCCACTGTAGGTGCCTCTTCTACCGTTGGCAACGGTAGGCGCGATAACCCGTCAGCATTCCCATGCTGTTTTGTTCCTTTGTATTCTATGTCATATTGGTGTGCCCCTAGGAAAAGGGACCACCTCTGTAGCCTTTGCGCTGTCATAATGGGAACGCCCTTCTTAGGGTTGAATCTGGAGACGAGGGGTTAATGGTCAGTCAACAAGGTAAATTTTTGTCCGTGTAGGTAATGGTTGAATTTCTTCACCCCCCACACCAGGCTGAGTGCCTCCCTGTCGATCTGGGCATAGTTATGCTCAGCTGAGTTCAATGAGCGTGACGCAAAAGCTATCGGCCGCTCCGAGCCATCAGGGAATCTATGCGATAATACCGCTCCCACGCCGTAAGGGGTGCATCGCACGCCAGTCTGATTGGCAGTGATGGGTTGTAATGAGCCAACACTTCCCTGGACGTGATTAAGCCTTTGCATTTATGGAAGGCACGTTTACAGTCTTCGCTCCATTTCCAAACTACTCCTGTTTGTAGCAGTGCGTTAAGAGGGTGCAGAACCGTTGACAAGTTCGGTAAAAATTTATGATAGTAATTTATTAATCCCAGGAACCACCTTAATTGTGAGACATTTTCAGGCGCGGGGGCTTTTACGACCGCTTCAATTTTTTCAGGTGACTTATGCAACCCTTCTTCGGTAATGACATGCCAACAATATGA
The DNA here is from genome assembly GCF_052327205.1 of Somniosus microcephalus. Lineage (NCBI taxonomy): Eukaryota > Metazoa > Chordata > Chondrichthyes > Squaliformes > Somniosidae > Somniosus > Somniosus microcephalus. The sequence continues at coordinate 69,525,905 of NC_140997.1, forward strand.
CATTTGTTTCTGGAAAAATTCGCACTTGGGGCGATTTGCTCGTAGGCCCCGTTCTCTGAGCCTCGTGAGCACCTGCTCCAAGTTGGCAAGGTGCTCGTTGTCGTTTTCTCCTGTTACAAGGATGTCGTCTAGGTAGCATTGAGTCCCCGGAATCCCTTGCAGGACTTGCTCCATAGCTCTTTGCCAGATAGCCCGAGCTGATGCCACTCCGAAAACCAGTCGATTGTACTGGTACACGCCTTTGTGTGTGTTTATCGTGAGATACTTTTTAGAGGCCTCCTCAACCGCCATCTATAGATATGCCTGTGCTAAGTCAATTTTGGTGAAACGTTTCCCTCCGGATAGTGAGGCGAAAATATCTTCTATCCTCGGAAGAGGATGCTGTACCGTGTGAAGAACCGGGTTTACAGTCACCTTGAAGTCCCCACAGATGCGAATTTTTCTCTGTTCTTCAGATTTATCATTATTCAACGTTTTCTTCATGACCGGGACGATGGGTGTTGCCCACTCGCTCCAATCTACCTTGGATAACATGCCTGCTTTTTCCAAATTCTCCAGCTCTGCCTCGACAGCTGGACGAATTGCGTATGGCACTGGTCTTGCTTTAAAAAACTTGGGAATTGCCGCATCTTCCACTTTTATTGAGGCGGTGGCGCCTTTCAGGGTTCCTAGTTCCTGTTGAAACACTTCTTTGGCGTTAGCCAAGATTTCTTTTAATCGTCCAGGTATGACATTATCATCATTTTTTTTCTTACTGGTCACCGTCAGTGCTTGAATGGAGTGCCAGTCTAAACGTATCTTTCTGATCCATTCACGTCCCAACAACGGTGGACCACCATCTTGCAGAACGTATAAATACAACTTCTGTATTTCCTTGCCGTTGTATACAACAGGCACCCTTATTTTCCCTCTGGGGTATACTTTCTGCCCCGTATATGTCTTCAAGATAATGGATGTGTCTTTCAAAGGTATATGTGGAAATAGCCGCTCGTAATCCCGTTGACTCATGACGGTCAGAGCTGATCCTGTATCTAGCTCCATTTTGACTGGGAACCCCGCTATCGTGAGGGTAACCCAAATGGTCTGGTAATCTTCTTTGGCAATTACATTATGTAATTTGAGACAGCTTAGTCTCTTGTTTCCGGAGTCGCTATCGCTCTTCTGGTCTTCAGAGCTACTGTCCGTCATCATTTGTACCTTTCTGTACTTTTCCTTATTGACCTTTTTACTGTCAGCGGATTTTTTTCCAGATCTGCATACACGTGCAATGTGTCCCATCTTTCCGCATTGCCTGCATGATTTGTCCTTGAACCAGCAGTCCTTCTGGTCATGGGTGGATCTGCCGCAGCGATAACATCTCTCGAAACCCCGTGTCATTTCATGGGTGCCGAAGTCCTGTGGCTTTTGCTGTATCTCTGCAGCTCCTCTTGCTGCTGCTTCGTATGATACAGCCACACTGAAAGCCTTGTCCAGTGTCAAATCTTTCTCAGAAAGTAGTCTTTTCTGTGTTCCTTCGCTTAGGAGACCGCAGACGAATTTGTCTCATAGAGAATCTGCCAGTCCTGCCCCGAATTGGCAGTGCTTTGACAGTTTTCGTAATTCAGTGAGGTAATCAGCGTTACTTTTATTCTTGTGCTGATTCCTCCTGAAGAATCAGAATCACAGAATCACAGAAACTTCACAGTACAGATAGAGGCCATTTCGGCCCATCGAGCCTGCACTGACACATATCCCACCTGATCCCCGTAACCCCTACACCAACACATATCCCACCCTATCCCCACGTATTTAATCCCCCTAACACTAAGGGTCAATTTTTATCATAGCCAATCAACCTAACCCGCACATCTTTGGACTGTGGGAGGAAACCGGAGCACCCGGAGAAAACCCACGCAAACACGGGGAGAATGTGCAAACTCCACACAGACAGTCACCCGAGGCCAGATTCGAACCCGGGTCCCTGGCGCTGTGAGGCAACAGTGCTAACCACTATGCCACCGTGCTGCTGAATTTGAATCGTTCCGCTATCAGCAGCGGTGTTGGGTTTAAGTGCTCCTGTAAGGTATCAACAATCTCCTTAAAATTCTTGTCCATCGGTTTGGCTGGAGTGATCAAGTTTCGTAACAGCCCGTATGTCCTTGCGCCCATCAGATTTAGAAGTACCGATGCCTTTTTAGCATCCGCTACTTCATTCACCTTGCAATATACCTCCACTCTTTCCACATATGTGGTCCAATCCTCTATCTCACTATCGAAAGCAGTAATATTGCCAGTCTTCGGCATCCTGAAAATCAAAAATGGCGCCTCCCGCGCTTTTCCTTCTTCCCCGTCGAGTCAAGATGCCGCCTCCCGCACTTTCCCGCCGCTGCCGCTGCTGCCAACGCTGTTCTCCGCGGTTCCCGTTGTGACCTGCAGCTTTTCGCGGTATTTCTATTTTTCTTCTTTTTTTTATATATGTCTTTAAAACAGTTTCTCCGTTACTTGGAGAACCATTCCCGTTGTGGAGCAGACCCTCTGGGACTTTCCCCTCCCTCTGCTCGGTCCGAATGCCGACCTGCTTTGCAGCACCGGCTGCCTCCTGAGTGTTCCACCCTCTGTTTCTCTTTGCTTCTGCTTTCCGACTCGCTGCCCGGCCCCGCTGCAGAGCCACCCGATCGAGCCCCAGCCCGCTGCAGCCCAGGAAGGATCAGTGCACTATCTGCCACCAGCCCGTTTAGCTGGTGAAACCACAGTTTTTTTTTACTTGCTTCTGACTTCGACCTTCGTCTGAGGAATCGATCTCCTTGAGGTGCTGCTGAATTGCAGGTAAGTTCGTTTCTAACTCGTCGCCACTGTTAGATCCATGTGTTAATGGAGACATGGAATGCAGGAGTTGATTTAACAAGTGTTTACTGAACAAAGTCTGGAGGTGAACTAACTACACAAGACGCTATACAGGCTTATATACCCGAGTGGTCACTACTGGTACTACAGTACACAGGGGCTTCAAAAACATAGTTCCTCTTAAAGGTACATACACTACACCACTTGACAGTCATATCCATGCACCCTTACCCATTCCCCCTCTCTCTATGCTCACATTCACATAACTATTCCACCATGCAGCCCTCACACTCCCGATCACTCTGATGCTTTGAACACAACTGACAACACACAGGGAGGGCCCTTGGTCTTGCAACCTCACTCCATCTTTGTCTCCTTCTAAGTATCTATGCTATGCAATCTCTACACTCACTCCTTCATTCTCACTCAACCTCCACTTGTCTCCCTCATTGCAGGAAAGAGAGCTCACAATAAAAGGGAAAGAGCCAGGACAGGAGGAGGCCCACCATCATTAGCCCAGCTCACCCCCTGGGAGGAAGCCGTCCTGGAAATTGTCGGGGTTGAAAAAGATGCGCACGTTGGGGACGGACAGACGGGTGCATCACAGCAAGCTGGTGACAGAATAGTTTTCCATCTCTCTCATTGACATTGCATGAGTCGCTGATAATGATTCTGAAGCTATTACAGATGGACTTATGATCATCTGCAATATGCAATGTGCATGTAAACTTGACCTCACATCTCTAACTCTTTCCTTTACTCCCCCACAGGACCATTGAGAGCCCCCATCCCCACTGTCCAGGAGGAAGAGCCTGAGCTTCCAGACTCCTCAGAGGAATCTGCAACCTCTGAGGGCGCAGCGTCAGCAGAAATAAGCGCACCCAGCACCAGCGCAGACACTCACACCTCGGTGGGACCTTCGGGACATAGAGTAGTGTTGTCACCTGGTGTATCACAGCTCACAAGTGAGCAACAGCAGACTGTGGAGACAGGGACAGCAGTGGAGAGTCCTCGTCAGAGGGCACAGGACTCTGCCAGCTCGGCTCAGCTGCATGTCGACATTCTGCCTCTGGGCCCATCCATAAGATCAGAGCTGATGGAACTCCATGCACAGATGCAGGAGTCTCTGGCAGGTTTTGTCTCTCGGGTCGCTGCGAGTGTGGAGCGAATGGAGGAGTCCATAGCGAACATGAACATAGCGCCTTTGTGGAGTCATTGGCGCATGAACGCATCAACACAGAAAGGATGGCTACCTACGTGGAAATGATTGCTGCCTCCGTGGTAAGGCTGGCTACGGTAGAAGAGAGGAGGGCTACGGCCATGGAGGAGGTTAGTCGCCAGGGTATGGAAAACATGGTGAGTGTTCAGAATAGAATGACATCTCTTGAGGAGCGATGGGCAGCTATTGAACATAGAAACCAGGCCTTCATGGAAGTCCTTCTGAGTAGGACTGCCATTGCAGATACGGGTCCCCAAGGCCCCCCTGATGTGCAGCAAGGTGCTCTCCAGCCACTTGCAGGCGCGGAGGGGCAGCTGACCCATGAGAGGGAGGTTGGTGGCAGACCTCAAGGAAGTAGGGGTTCCTCTCCAGGCACTCACACTTCCATGCCACTGCAGAGCCCTCGGTCAGAGCCCCACCAGAGTCCACACCCAAGTGAGATAAACGTCTCAACCCCTGCACAGCCGCAGGAGCAGCAGACTGTTGACGAGCCCTCACAGGCTTGCCACCCCAGAGGACGCCCACCAAAGGTGTCGAGACAGGAGCAGCAGGAAAGTGAGTAAGGGGCCTCCACATCTGCTGAAGCCACAGGGGAACCACTACGTAGTAGCACGCGTAAGGGGAAAATAAAGCACAAGTAGTCACAAGGGTAGTCACTTGGGTGAAATTTTATGTATTGTTAAAAAAAGCCATTAGATGAATTCTGTCAATAAAAAGTCTGATGGTTACTGCTGTATTTGTGGCGTGTGTCATTTCACGAATGAAACTTTCATATTGTGGGCTTAGGATTACTTGCAATTGTCAGTATGCTAGATCAATAGCTAGGAATCCGCAGTGTCTTGGCCATTGTCGATGCTCAGGTAAGAAGCTGCCAGGCAAAAGTGCTTGATTGGCTAGGCTAAGCAAATCTGGCCAGGATGAGTGCGTTCCTTGCATCCCGGGCAGCAAAGTTCTGGCGTAATGCTGCCGCTGGTTGTTGGTCCTCTGCAGGATGGTCGTTTTCACCCTCCTCCTCCTCCTTATCATCATCATCATCTGAGGAGGGTATGTGAGGAGCCACTTGGTCCTCAGGAAGCTGCAAGCCACGACGCTGTGCCATGTTGTGAAGTGCACAGCAAACAACGACGATTCTGGAGACCCTGGCTGCTGAGTAGGGCTCCACCTGATCTATCCAGGCATCTGAAGTGCATCTTCAGCAAACCGATGGTTTGCTTGATAATGGATCTGGTGGAAATGTGGCTGGAGTAGCGCTCCTCAGCTTCATTGGCTGGCCTCCTCAACGGCATCATTAGCCAAGTCCTCAGGGGATAACCCTTGTCTCCAAGTAGCCATCCATTAAGTTGGTCTGGCAGCCTGAATAGCGGAGGCACACTAGACTGGTGCAGTATGAAGGAGTCATGGCAACTGCCAGGGTACATGGCACAAACATGCAAAATCTCCTTCTTGTGGTCACACACCAGCTGAATGTTAAGGGAGTGGAAGCCCTTGCGGTTGACAAAAATACCTGGATTGTGATGAGGTGCCCTATGGGCCACATGTGTGCAGTCAACGACGCCCTGCACCCTTGGAAAGTCTGCCAGATGAGCTAATCCAACCGCTCGCGCCATCACACTTGCGCGATCCTTGGTGAAATGGATGTGATTGTGCGCGAGGGCAAAGAGGGCATCGGTTACCTGCATGTTGCAAGTGTGTGCGGCCGCCTGGGAACTGCCGCTGATATCTGCTGATGATCCCTGGAATGAGCCTGAGGCAAAAATTTGAGTGTGGTGGTGACTTTGATGGCCACTGGTAAGGAGTGTCCACCTGGTCCTTTGGGCAGCAGGTCTTGCTGTAGCATTGCGCAGATGTCGGTCACTACCTCTCGCGAAAGTCGGAGCTGTAATGATATCAGCAAATAGTGATGGTATTTGCCTGTTTGATTATGATGCCTTACCAGCATAATTGCATGTATTGATTATTTATGCCTGACCAGCAGAGGGCATGTGAGAGAGGCAGTTTTAGTTTAGTTTTAGTTTCGCTTTAGATGGATTACTAGCATGGTGTCTCCTGTAATGCTGTTAAAAAGAGTTGAACAGACTTTAGATTAAAAGACATTCTCTTTCATAAATGTCTCATCATTGAACCCACATACAAATCGATACATGGTGTCAGAAGTGATTGAAAGAGATGAAGAGGAAAAATCTGAAGTTAAATCAGCTCTCCACATATTAGCAAGCCAAAAGAGAACATCGTTACTTACCATTGGAGAATAGCTAACGAAGTGAAAAAATGGTAGGTTTACACCCACCAGCGAAGCTTCAGTTGACAGGTAATGTGGCTGAAAATTGGAGAAGGTTCAAACAACGTTTGGAGTTGTATTTATCAGCAATCGGAGCTGACGAGAAAAGTGATAAAATGAAAGCGTCACTGTTCTTACATGTCGTGGGTGATGAAGCGCTGGAGGTGTATAATAACTTCACATTCGCTGCTGATGGAGACAAAATGAAGCTAGATAAAATAATGGAACAGTTTGAGGCCTACTGCATACCTAAACGTAACGTGACGTTTGAGAGGCACAGATTTTTCACATGTGTACAGAAAACGGGAGAGACTATTGATCAGTATGTGACTAAACTGAGAAACTGAAGCAAAACATGTGAATTTGGGGGACTGACAGACTCGCTGATAAAAGGCAGACTGGTGTGTGGTATTCCAGATAATGGTCTAAGGGAAAGACTGCTAAGAGAGCAAGATCTAGACCTGGGAAAAGCCATAGCACTGTGTAGGGCTACAGAGACTGTGAAGTCACAGGCAAAGGAGCTGTTCAGTGACAGTAGCTGCAACGTGGATGCAGTGAGAAAGAACGGACACAAACCATTTAACAAAAAGAGCGCCAAAGTGAAAAAAGAGGCGTGGCCAGTGAACAAAAATGAAAGGGGCAATCGAAAGTCATGTAGTCGATGCGGTACACAGCATCCACCAAAAAAGTATCCAGCATATGGTAAAAAATGCAATAGTTGCAACAAAAACAACCATTATGCCCATTGCTGTAAGAACCAAGCGCAACAAAGCAAGGTCCATGCAGTAGATGAAAGCGAGATAGAGGAGTTCAATGTAGATGTTGTGTCTGAAAACAAAGAAGAAAAAAGAGACTGGATGTTGACACTAAAAGTGAATGACATACACATTCCATTTAAATTGGATACTGGAGCACAAGTTAATGTGATATCAGAGACTGATTTTAAGAAAATTAGACCCAGACCAAAGATACATGGAATAAAAGTGAAAGTGACAGGATACTCAGGTACTGATATACCAGTGAAAGAAAGATGCATTGTCAAAGTAACACACAAGGACAGAGAGCACATGCTAGCATTAATCGTGGTGCCAAAGGATGTGCAAGCCATACTAGGTTTAAAAACCTGTGAGAGACTGAACCTGGTAAAGAGAGTCCTCGTTGTGGAAAGCGAAGGAGAGACAGTCTATGATGAACTCATGAAAGAGTACAACGACCTATTTAAGGGTCTAAGCTGCATTCAAGGAGAACACATGATCAGAGTAGATAAAAGTATGCCAACGGTCATACATCCATGCAGAAAAGTTCCGTTTGCTCTTCAAAAGCAACTGAAGGCAGAGTTGGACAGGATGGAAAGCCGGAACGTGATTCAGAAGATAGATGAGCCAACTGAGTGGGTGAGTTCCCTCGTCATTGTGGACAAAAAGAATGGAAAGCTCAGAATTTGCCTGGATCCAAGAGATCTAAACAGAGCAATAAAGAGAGAGCACTTCAAGCTTCCTACATGTGAGGAAATCATGTCACAGTTTGCAAATGCAAAGTATTTCAGCAAGTTAGATGCATCATCAGGATTCTGGCAGATGAAATTGGACGAGGCAAGTTCAAGACTGTGCACGTTCAACAGTCCATTTGGCAGATACAGATTCCTAAGGTTACCATTTGGCATTGCCTCAGCTCCTGAAGTGTATCACAAAACTATCCATATGATCTATGAGCACCTGGAGGGAGTTGATACATCAATGGATGACATCATAGTATGGGGAACCACGAGAACGGAGCATGACGAGAGACTGAAAAAAGTGCTGGAAACAACAAGGAAAACAAACCTGAAGCTGAATAGAGAGAAATGCCAGCTCGGGGTGACAGAACTGACATTCGTGGGAGATATCCTTAGCAGTGAGGGCATCAGACCAGATCCCAGAACGGTGTCCACCATTGAGAATATGCCAAAGCCACAATGCAAAAAGGACGTGCAGAGGTTTAATGGAATGATCAACTACATGGGTAAATTCATATCCAACCTCTCAGAAAAGATGGCGCCACTGAGAAGACTAACTGAAAAGAACATAGAATGGGAATGGAATCATGAGCATGAGAAGTCATGGAGCGATCTAAAGAAACTGCTCACAGAGGAATCAGTTCTGAGGTTTTATGACCCAGCGAGACCCATCAAGATATCATCAGATGCATCACAGAGTGGGCTCGGTGCCGTTCTTCTGCAAAAATATGACTACTGGCAACCTATTGCATATGCATCGCGCTCAATGACAGACGCGGAGACGCGATATGCTCAAATAGAAAAGGAGCTGCTCAGCATCACATACGCCTGTGAAAGATTTCACCAGTTTGTGGCAGGACAAGCAATCAGTGTAGAGACTGACCATAAGCCCTTGATTGCATTGTTCCAAAAGCCACTAAATAGCTGTCCGCTTAGAATACAAAGAATGATGATCAGGCTGCAACGCTATACACTGAATGTTGCGTACACACCAGGTAAGCTGATGTATACAGCAGACACGTTGTCCAGAGCTGTAGACCCAAGTGAGCCCGCAAACACCAAAATGGATGAAAAAGTGAACGCCTACGTGGACATGATCACAAGTGCACTGCCCATAGCAGATGCAAAAATGGAGCTCATAAAGACTGAGACAAACAAAGATGAAACAATGAGACGACTGAGGAAAAGCATCTTGGATGGATGGCCCAATATGAAGCAAGACTGCTCACCTGACATGGCAGAGTACTGGAACTGCAGGGCGGAACTATCAGTGGTCGAAGACATCATCTACAAAGGAAGTAAAATAGTTATCCCAAAGAGTCTGAGAAAAGAGATGCTAAAAAGGATCCATGGAGGACATCTGGGAATCGAAAAGTGTAAGAAAAGAGCACGAGAGGTGATGTACTGGCCACGAATCAACCAAGATGTGACAAATGAGGTGTCAAACTGCACAATATGCCTGAAATATCGAGCAAGCAATCCGGTAGAACCACTAAAGCCACACCCAGCGCCAGACAGACCTGACCAGAAGGTAGGCGCTGACCTAGTTGTATGTCAAGGGAAGGACTATCTTGTAGTCACAGACTATTACTCCCTGTATCCAGAGGTTTGTAGACTGTACACCACCACTGCAGATGCTGTGATAACATGTATGAAAGCCATATTCTCCAGACATGGCGTGGCAAGCGAGGTCTTCACAGACAACGGACCCCAGTTTTACAATGCAAGTTTCCGACACTTTGCCAAAGAGTGGGACTTTGTCCACACAACGTCAAGTCCTCACTTTCCACAGTCCAATGGACTAGTGGAAAAATCGGTCCAGACGGTGAAAAGACTGATGTACAAGGCAAAAGACAGTGGAACTGACTTCTACCAGAGCATGCTTGTATACCGCACAACGCCGCTCGAGTGTGGTAAGTCACCAGCCCAACTCCTTATGGGACGTCGGCTAAGGTCAAACCTACCCATCCCGGAGAACCTCCTGAAAACAAAAGAGGGGGAGAAAGTGAGGAAGTTCAAAGAACAACAGAAAGAAAAGCAAAAGTACTACTATGACAGAGGAACACAAAACCTACCTGAACTCCACACTGGTGACCAAGTGAGGTTCAAAGACAAAACAAACATATGGACTCAGAAGGGAACTGTCCTGAGTGAAGTTCAACCAAGATCATACACCATTCAGACAGATGAGGGTGCTGTTCAACGAAGAAATTGTCGGGATCTTCTCATGGGACCAGCCACAGCAGGTCAAAAGACTGACACTGTTGAACAACCTGATCACACAGCAGGTCAAAAGATTGATACTGTTGAACAACCTGACCACACAGCTGAGAAATCATCATCTGAGGCAACAACTCAGATTCAAGGACAATCAATCAGAAAATCCTCAAGACACATGAAGCCTCCTGAGAGACTCATTGAGCAAATTTAAGGACTCTTGTTATAGAAGGAAGTAATGTTATCTTATTCTTTCTTCAAGTTCTAGTGTATTTACATAATTCATGTGAACCCACAAAACAAGGTTAACTAACTTTGATAATGATAATGATAATGTAAGTTCATTAAGTGTTACAGTTAAAATGCAGATTAATACAAAGAAAACATGTTGTTAGTTAAAAGTAAAATACTTTTGTTTTAAGAAAGGGAGATGTGATGATATCAGCAAATAGTGATGGTATTTGCCTGTTTGATTATGATGCCTTACCAACATAATTGCATGTATTGATTATTTATGCCTGACCAGCAGAGGGCATGTGAGAGAGGCAGTTTTAGTTTAGTTTTAGTTTCGCTTTAGATGGATTACTAGCATGGTGTCTCCTGTAATGCTGTTAAAAAGAGTTGAACAGACTTTAGATTAAAAGACATTCTCTTTCATAAATGTCTCATCATTGAACCCACATACAAATCGATACAGGAGCCGCCTTTGGCACTGCTGCTCAGTCATGTTGAGGTAGCTGACCCTGTGTCTGTAGACCCTGTTTGAGGGGTATCTCTTGCGCCGACGGGCTTCCAGGCGCTGGCCCCTTCTGGCCTGTGCTGCCTCAGGTGGGTGAGCAGCAGCCTGTCGCTCCTGCTGCTGCTGCTGTTGCTGGTGCTGCTGTTGTTCCTGGTTCTGCTGCCACGCCTGGTGCTCGAGCTCCTCTAATGCCCAGAAGGTAAGGAAAAAAATGGCTCCCATGCTTCTGGCATATGCCTCCGTTGAGGAAGCGCTGAGTGAAGGTGGCGAGAGGGGTTTCCCAGGAGTTCACACTGGAGATGTGTGTGAGGCTCCAACCTTCCACAGGTGTGGTTAAGCCCCAGGCCTGAGACAAAAAATCCTGCCACCTGCAAATGTTGGCTGATCAAATCTCCTCTTTAATGGCTGACCTGCAGCTGATAGTCAGCAAGCCAATAGTGCTCCTGCCAGGTTTCACAGTCGTGATTCCCACCAGGCGTGTTTTACGTGGGAAAAGGGTTAAAAGTGCAAGGGACTGTTAAAATGTCATTATAGAGGCCATCTAGTGGTGATTAAGGGCCTTAAAGACCAGTCCCGCCTGTTGGATGTGGGATGGATTCAGGACCATCAGACACGCCTGAGTAAAAATGGCTCGGAATCAGGAACCAGGCGGGGGGTTCCCGCCTGCCAGCTTTTGCGATTTTAACCCCCCACACGCCTCCAAGCCCGCCTCCACAGCTCTGTTAAAATCCAGGCCTGTGCCTCTATTTATAAAGCCAAGGATCCTGTATGCCTTTTTAACAGCCTTCTCAACTTGTGTACATATACCCCCAGGTCTCTCTGGTACCATTTATTTTACATTGCCTCTCCTCATTCTTCCTACCAAAATGTATCACTTCACACTGCTCTGCGTTAAATTTCACCTGCCATGTGTCTGCCCATTTCACCAGTCTGTCCATGTCCTCCTGAAGTCTGTTATTCTCCTCCTCGCTGTTTACTACATTTCCGAGTTTCGTTTCAGTAGCAGGCTTTAAAATTATGCCCTGTATACCCAAGTCCAAGTCTTTAATATATATCAAAAGGAGCAGTGGTCCCAACACCAACCTCTGGGAGACACTACTGTGCACTTCAATCCGGTTTGAAAAGCAACTGTTCACCACTACTCTCTGCTTTCTGTCCCTTAGCCAAGTTCGTATCCACGCAGCCACTGCCATTTAATGCCATTGGATGAATTTTGGTAACAAGTGTATCAGGTGGTACTTTATCAAATGCCTTTTGAAAGTCCATATACACAACATCAACTGCACTAAAATAAAAACAGAAAATGCTGGAAATGCTCAGCAGGTCAGGCAGCATCTGTAGAGAGAGAAACAGAGTTAACGTTTCAGGTTGATGACCCTTCGTCCAGCTCTGACAAAGAGTCATCGACCTGAAACGTTAACTCTGTTTCTCTCTCGACAGATGCTGCCTGACCTGATGAGCGTTTCCAGCATTTTCTGTTTTTATTTCAGATTTCCAGCACCCGCAGTATTTTGCTTTTGTATCAACTGCACTACCCTCATCCACTCTCCCCATTACTTCAACATGTCCTTTAAAAATGGTTTCCAATTATGACAGTGGAAGTCTCGATGAGTTGCGACCTGACTCAAGAAAACAGCACCGTGAGATCCCCTCGAAGAGGCAGCTTTACACCAATTGGACTTAACAGCACCTGGAATACAAGTCCCATACGGTCTCAAGCCAGCTTTAAAAAGTACTCAGGGAGTCCATTGGACCTCTGAGTATTTTATAAATGTTTTGAGAGAGTTGAGAGTTTCTTCTCTGCATTGTATATGTTCAAATTTACAGTCTGAAAGTGAAGCTCTGCAGGTACATTTAAGCACGCATGCTCAAGACTCTCTCCTGGCTGCCAGGGTGCAATTCCAGGCATTACAAATCAGGCACTGCTGATTGCAAATCACACTCTGCAGCTACCAGTCTCAGATTCATAGCTCGGTATAACTGCATCCTGCTCCTTGGTGTTTACCAGCCCAAGTGAGTGCAGGGTGGTTTTAATACATGTTGTGATAGCTCATGTGTATTTGACTCCCAAATGTTATACTGAAGCTAGCATAATGTGATTCCAACACTAAACTTAACAATTATTGATCCAATTGAAAAGCAACAGCCTATTCTGTTTTTTGTGCAGCGGAATTAACGTAAGGCTTGACTGATTTTCACACAGAATTTATTTCACTGGGATTGGAAGTTGCAACTATCAACCAATTAGATCATTTGAAAGTTGGACAAGAGGCTGTCAGAAACAATCAGATTGATTGGAGGGTGGAACTGGAGACAACCAGAATCTGATTGGTTGAATAACAGGTTGAAACCATGACAGGTACCAAGAAATAAGACTCAGTATTGGTTGTGCATGAATTTGAGGCTGAAAATTTTAAAATGCTCTATTGCTTTCTAGGCCTTGTAGTTACAGGAGTATCTGCAGTATTTTGCTATTGTACTTGTTTAATGTTTGTCCTGAAAGAAGTTAAATCTAACAAGCTAAGGTGTAACTTTGAAAATCTTTTCATGCTCCACAAAGGGACTTTCTGCGGCATGTAAGCGGTTTTCTCTCTGAGATCACAGAGGTTTCTCTCGCCAGAGGCCTCTCTCTCTCTTTTGCACAGTAAAACTTTGAGTGGCTCGACCCACTCGCCCCTTAGGTTCTAGACACTGGACTTAGGTGCAGGAACTACAATGCAGAGAAGACTCTTATAGACCAAGTTTAATGAATCAAAATGGAATTTTATTGCATATGGAAAAACAAATCAAATGCAAGCAAATAAGAGGGTACATGGGAGGGAAAAACAAATCATAACAATACAGTACTAGCTAAAATAGATACAGGCATATTATACCTTACAACAGTCATTACGAAATGGGAAAACACACGGAACATCGAGGGACAACAACTCATGTTAATTATACCCAAAATGACCACCCGCTTTACCCTATCTAGATCCAATTATGAAGGGCCAGAAACATGCTCACCAATCCAGTTGGAAAAGTATAGAGTTTTGAAACAGGTCTGCGTTTTGATCCCCTCAGGCGTCCTGTTTCCTCGTGGTCAGTGGAGCTACAGCGGGCTGCGCCACACCTCTCTCTCTCTCTCTCTCGGTGAAGGTCACGGACAGGTTGGACACTGACGGGCCTGGATGTCGGCAGAGATCATCTGCTTGACCACGGTTGGAAGCCCCTAGCTGGCTTTCATATAGGTTTCTTCGGTAGTTTTTCTACCCTCCCGTTTCGTCAACAGCCCGGGGTTGGTCGATGATCTCCCGATGTTTTACCCCGGGGCGGGACGCCGACTCGAACCATCTTCTTCTCCGAACTCCAGCTGCTATCAAAGGTAACGGCTATTACCGAAGGTCCTACGAAGATGATGAAGAAAAGGAACCTCTCTCTTCCCAATATCTAAGATGAAGCTTTTTCTCGCTACCCCGGGTGTCTCCAATTATACTTTTCAGATGAGACCTTTATCTCCCGCCAAATCAAGGTTAGTCTTTGTTTAACTTTTGGCGGGCTTATGGCACAGCGGGGTAGTTATTATATTTAAACTGCTTTCGGGATGGCCGGTGATGGCCATCTCTGGTCTGGAATGACCTGGTAATGTTTTTAATGTTTTCTTGATGTCTTTAATGGGTCCTTGATGCGTTCTTTATGAATATGGAACTGTTCCCCTTTGTCTGGGTAAACATTTAGATAGCCTTTATCCACAGGCCGATCTGACTGGATCTGCATCCAATCTTTATGTATGTGTTAAAGTCTGGTTTCGTTTTCTCAGAAATGGCTTCCAGAACTTACTGTGGGTTGAATCCACAAAGGCTGTCTGGGGACTGCAGGAACCATTTTAAAGTGTCCCAATAAGCTAGTCACGGGGTCTGGCGGCCATTTTATGTGCCCCTTTTTTGGGCTTCCTTTAAAAGTCTTTTAAAATCAAGGCCTCTTCTGCCAGAGGACCCTTACAGTACAATATTAATTTTGCGAATTCTACAGGCACACCTGACTATTATCTTATTTATCTTATTATCAACATTTTGACGGAAAATAAATCTAATGCCTTCAACACTCTGATCCCTCTTCAGTAATTTCTAAACTACTACAAGAGCTGCAGCCATCCCAGCTGTGGCACAACAAAACAAACTCATTCATAGGGGGCCGAACCTTTCAATAAATGTGAAGGCCGCTGGCATGTAATATCCCTACTTCTCATACCTCTCTGACACATTTTTCATCAGATATTTCCCTAACTCTCTCTTGAATCTGCTAATATGATCAGCCCCCACTTCTTCCCTTGGCAATTTATTCCATGTTGTCATCAACCTCTGTGTAAAGCAGTTACATCTAAATTGTCTTTGCACCCTCCCTCTTCCTGTGGCCAAAGGGTGCAGACTTATTGTAGAATCTGTGACTATGCTAAACATGTGGACATTTATTTATACCCTTTAGGGTCTTGACTATCCCGAGTCGTCTCTTTTCTAATATTAACAGTCCCAGCTTCCGTGGTTTCTGCTCATAACTCAGGTGTCTAATCCCTGCTATCGATTGAGTTGTCCTTTGTTGCACTCTCTCCAGTTCCTGGATGTCTGCCTCATAATGTGTAACCGGAATTGTGAAAGAACTGCCGGTGGGGCCGGACTCTGTATGAAGTAAGAATTATTTCCTGAGAATTGTGTTCTATTCCTCTGGCTTCTACAACCCAATGTGCCACATTGTTATTGCATATGAATCTGTAATCTCACAACAAAGCACACATATGAGGCATTCAAAGGAAATTTGATTCTGGAGTAGGTTCCACAACTAAGAAGTTTCAGAGATACATTTAAAATGCCAAAAGATTATTTCTGCTAAAAGGAATCTGTCCCAGCAAGTTCCTCCTTTACTGGGCTTTTTATGCTGCATAAATGAGAATATGGGCCAGAACTTCGGGTCCCCACGGGTGAGTACGCGCTGGGTACTCATGCGTAGGCCCAATGAAAGTGCCGGTTTCGTGCATGCACTGCGCATGCGCGGGAAACCGGAACTTCCATTCCCTTAAAGGAAGGGGTTCACAGGTCGAACGCGTGTGCCGGTGAGGCAGCGCGTACACCTGGAACTTCCGGTTTTTTTGCAGGTTTCTCTGGGAGGGTAAGCCTCCAGGAGTTACACTTTTAAAAAGCAGTCGCAAGGCCTGCTTTTAACAAGGTAAGTGGTGAATTAAGTTCAATTAAAACATTTTTTCCACAGGTTTTTTATTTTAAAATACTTTAAAGAAAGGTAAGTTTATTTTTAGCCCCATTAGAAACTGTAATTAATTTTTTCAAAAATTTAAATTATTGTTTAAAATAGTTATTTTATGTAATTTATAGTTATTTTAAAAATGTGATTTAAAAAAAAAATGGATTTGAAGTTTTAGTTATGTTTTGGGGCTGAATTATATTCATAGATTTGGCAGGTCTTCCTGTCAAACTTATGAATGAAGCATTCCCTGCTACCATTGGCTCTCCATGGCCCACGTGATCCCAGGGGACGCATCAAATGAACTGCTCCCCTGGGATACGCAAGCACTGCGCGCCGGCAGTTGGAGCATGCCCAGGATCGGAATCCCACGCGGGCCCACAGCACAACGGCTGGCGCGCTGGGCCATTGTCTTGCATTGTGTAATGTTTGCCTAGTTCGAATATTAATGCTTCTCTGTGTTCTTTCATTTATCGATAAATGTTGCAATGATTTCAGTCTGTAAGCACTGTGGTATGTGGTAATATTTTATCAGAAGGCCTTGCATTATATAATGCCTTATCACACTCTTGGAAAGTTCCAAAACGCTTCACAAAATGACTTTTGAAATGCAGTCACATGTAGGTGAATGTGTCAGTCAACCTGCCCACAGCAAGGTCTCACACACAGCAAATAAGGTGGATGTTTAGGTGGTTTTAGTTAAGGGAGAAAAATTGGCAAATGGCCTCTTAAGCCTCCAATATGATGGCAGGAAGTGCACGTTCATTATGAGCCAGAAGTGCACTGCCCACTTTATTGGTGAAGGCCAAAAAATTGGCGTGCTGTGCCCATGCCCAAAATAGCATTAGGTCCTTTGCATATGCAAATAAAAGGCCTAATGCCTGTTTGAGGCCCCTACTGCAAGATTGGTTTGCCCTGAGGCAGCCGGCACTGGGAAACCCAGGCCTACATGCCGCCTAACAAAAGGGACTGGCAACAAGGTAAGTTTTTAAAATCTTCTTACCTGAATGTGGAGCTGGAAGGAGCAGGAGTGCTTCTCCTGACCCCACATTACAAGCTCCTCCCCCAGCCCCGATCACTGTCATTCCCTCCTCCCCAACTGTCACCGCTCTCTTTCCCTCCCCACCCACCATGATCACCACTGCTCCCTCACAACCCTGTTGCCCCCTGCCTCACTTAACTGAGGGATGTTGCACCACCAGCAGCAGCCCGTTCTTCAATCACATTTCGCTGGCAGGCTGCCGGCTACTCTCCGCAGCTCGCCAGCTCGATGGAAATGAGGCGCGAGGCCCAACGTCGGGGGTGCCCCGGGCCTCACCATTCAGGCATAGGGATTGATCCCCAGTGGAATCTCTAAGACCAGAACAGCCTACTATTGTCAAAATAGTGCCATGAGATCTTTTACATCCACTTAATCACCAGATGGAGTCTGGATTTAATGGGCTCGATTTTAACGCTGCCGACAGGCGGGCTTTTAGGCGTGTGGGGGGTTAAAATCGCAAAACCTGGGGGTCGGGACGGGTCGGGACCCCCCCGACCCCCCCCACTCCCGCATGGTTCCCGCCTCCATGCCATTTTAACCTAGGTGTGTCTGATGGATCCGAATCAGTCCCGCCTGCAACAGGCGGGACTGGTCTTTAGGGCCCTTAAACAGCACTAATTGGCCTTTATAATCCCATTTTAACAGGCGCTTGCCTGTTTAACCCTTTTCCCACATAAAACATGCCTGGTGGGGATCACGCCTGTGAAACCTGGCGTGAACACTATTGGCTTGCTGACTATCAACTGCAGGTCCAACATTAAAGAGGAGATTTGATCAGTCATCATTTGCAGGTGGCAGGACTTTGTTGTCTCAGGCCTGGGGCAACTTTTACCAGGCCTAACCACACCTGTGGAAGGTTGGAGCCTCACACACTTCTCCAGTGTGACCTCCTGCGAGACCCCTCTCGCCACCCTCACTCAGTGCTTCCTCAACTGAGGAATCTACCAGAAGCATGGGAGGCCTTTGTTTCCTTCCCCTCTTGGCATTAGAGGACCGCCAGCCCCATTCGCGAAATGACACATGCCACAACTGCAGAAGTTGACATCAGAATTTTTATGAAAAACAAACAACTGATGGCATTTTTACAAAATACACAGCATTTCACCCAAGTGACTACCCTTGTGACTATTTGTGCTTTATTTTCCTCTTACGCGTGTTCCTACGTAGTGCTTCCCCTGTGGCTTCAGCAAATGTGGAGGCCCCTTGCTCACTTTCCTGCTGCTCCTGTCTCGACATCTTTGGCGGGCGTCCTCTGGGGTGGCGAGCCTGTGAGGGCTCGCCAACAGTCTGCTGCTCCTGTGGCTGTGCAGGGGTTAAGACCTCTATCTCCATTGGGTGTGGACTCCGACGGGGCTCTGACCGAGGGCTCTGCAGTGGCATGGAAGTGTGAGCGCTTGCAGAGGAGCCCCCACTTCCTTGAGGTCTGCCACCAACCTCCCTCTCATGGGTCAGGTCCCCCTCAGTGCCTGCAAGTGGCTTGACAGCAGCTTGCTGCACATCAGGGGGGCCATGGGGACCCGTATCTACAATGGCAGTCCTACTCAGAAGGACTTCCATGAAGGTCTGGTTTCTCTGTTTAATAGATGCCCATCACTCCTCAAGAGATGTCATTCTATTCTGAACACTCACCATGTTTTCCATACCCTGGCGACTAAGCTCCTCCATGGCCATAGCCCTCCTCTCCTCTACCGCTGCCCTCCTCTCCTCTACCGTAGCCAGCCTTACCATGGAGGCAGCAATCATTTGCACGTAGGTTGCCATCCTTTCCGTGTTGATGCGTTCATGCGCCATTGTCTCCACAAAGGCTCTGCTCATGGTCGCTATGGACTCCTCCATTCGCTCCACACTCGCAGCAACCCTGGAGACAAAACCTGCCAGAGACTCCTGCATCTGTGCATGGAGTTCCATCACCTCTGATCTTACGGATGGGCCCAGAGGCAGAGGGTCGACATGCAGCCGAGCCGAGCTGGCAGAGTCCTGCGCCCTCCGACGAGGACTCTCCACTGCTGTCCCTGTCTCCACAATCTGCTGATGCTCACTTGTGAGCTGTGATACACCAGGTGACAACACTACTCTATGTTTCGAAGGTCCCACCAAGCTGTGAGTGTCTGCGCTGGTGCTGGGTGCGCTTATTTCTGCTGACGCTGCGCCCTCAGTCGTTGCAGATTCCTCTGAGGAGTCTGGCTGCTCAGGCTCTTCCTCCTGCACAGTGGGGACGGGGGCTCTCGATGGTCCTGTGGGGGAGTCAAGGAAAAAGTTAGAGATGTGATGCCAAGGTTACATGCACATTGCATTTTGCAGATGATCATAAGTCCATATGATGTAGCTTCAGAATCATTATCAGCGACTCATGCAATGGCAATGAGAGAGATGGAAAACTATTCTGTCACCAGCTTGCGGGGATGCACCTGTCTCTCCTTCCCCAACTTCCGCATCTCGGTCAGCCCCGGCAATCTCCAGGACGCCTTCCTCCCAGGGGGTGAGCTGGGCTAATGAGGGCGGCCCTCCTCCTGTCCTGGCTCGCTCTCTCCTGTTGTGAGCTCTCTTTTCCTGCAATGAGGGAGACAAGTGGAGGTTGAGTGAGAATGAAGGAGTGAGTGCAGAGATTGCATAGCATAGATACTTAGAAGGAGACAAAGATGAGTGAGGTTGCAATACCAAGGGCCCTCCCTGTGAGTAGTCAGTTGTGTTCAAAGCATCAGAGTGAGAGGGAGTGTGAGGGCTGCATGGTGGAATAGTTCTGTGAATGTGAGCATAGAGAGAGAGGGAATGGGTAAGGGTGCATGGATATCTAGTGGGATGTGCAGGAAATGATTGCTGAAGCTGAGCGCTGGTGAGGAAAGGCAATGGGGACCAGATTGAGGGTGATGGAAACTTCATACAGTACTTACTTTTCCAGTGTGAAAAAGGTCATGGAATCTTTTCCTGCGCTGCAACCACGCTCTTCGTGTGAGCCCCAAGCAGTTGACTTGACCTGCCACCTGTAGCCACACAGCCTTGGTCTGACTGGGAGGCCTCTCCTCCCTGAAGAAGGGAACAAGACCTCCCTGTGGGCCCTACCACCATCCAGTAATGCCTGCAGTGAAGCTTCATCAAATTTGGGGGCAGATCTGGCCCTCCCGCTGGCCGTTGCTCCTGCAGCTCCTGTGCCATCTTAATGGTGAAGTTTGGGAGCCTGCAGAGGAAGCAAGGCTTGCTGTGGACCTTAAAAGCAGCAGCAATGATGACGTCATATTCTGCGACTTTCTGACTGGAAAAACTCAATTGCCAAGGCTTCCCACACATTGGAAATCAATTGGCCAATTGAGTTAAAATTGCATCAATCTCACAGACCCATTTAGAATCGTGTGGGAATCACTAAATTCGGGGAACCCGCCAATTCCCCGCACCTGAGATAAAATCGACCCCAAAGTCTCTTCAGACTGTGCAACACTTGTGCACCAGCAGAGAGGGCGGCACCAGCAGAAAGGGCGGCACCAGCAGAGGGGTGCAGCTCACAGGAGGCTGAGTTTCCTTGTACAGAGTGTAGAGGCAGAGGCTGAGTTTCCTTGTACAGAGTGTGCAGGCAGAGGCTGAGTTTCCTTGTACAGAGTGTAGAGGCAGAGGCTGAGTTTCCTTGTACAGAGTGTGCAGGCAGAGGCTGAGATTCCTTGTACAGAGTGTAGAGACAGAGGCTGAGTTTCCTTGTACAGAATGTAGAGGCAGAGGCTGAGTTTCCTTGTACAGAGTGTAGAGGCAGAGGCTGAGTTTCCTTGTACAGAGTGTAGAGGCAAAGGCTGAGTTTCCTTGTACAGAGTGTGCAGGCAGAGGCTGAGTTTCCTTGTACAGAGTGTAGAGGCAGAGGCTGAGTTTCCTTGTACAGAGTGTAGAGGCAGAGGCTGAGTTTCCTTGTACAGAGTGTAGAGGCAGAGGCTGAGTTTCCTTGTACAGAGTGTAGAGGCAGAGGCTGAGTTTCCTTGTACAGAGTGTAGAGGCAGAGGCTGAGTTTCCTTGTACAGAGTGTGCAGACAGAGGCTGAGTTTCCTTGTACAGAGTGTAGAGGCAGAGGCTGAGTTTCCTTGTACAGAGTGTAGAGGCAGAGGCTGAGTTTCCTTGTACAGAGTGTGCAGACAGAGGCTGAGTTTCCTTGTACAGAGTGTAGAGGCAGAGGCTGAGTTTCCTTGTACAGAGTGTAGAGGCAGAGGCTGAATTTCCTTGTACAGAGTGTAGAGGCAGAGGCTGAATTTCCTTGTATAGAGTGTAGAGGCAGAGGTTGAGTTTCCTTGTACAGAGTGTAGAGGCAGAGGCTGAGTTTCCTTGTACAGAGTGTAGAGGCAGAGGCTGAGTTTCCTTGTACAGAGTGTGCAGGCAGAGGCTGAGTTTCCTTGTACAGAGTGTGCAGGCAGAGGCTGAGTTTCCTTGTACAGAGTGTAGAGGCAGAGGCTGAGTTTCCTTGTACAGAGTGTAGAGGCAGAGGCTGAGTTTCCTTGTACAGAGTGTAGAGGCAGAGGCTGAGTTTCCTTGTACAGAGTGTAGAGGCAGAGGCTGAGTTTCCTTGTACAGAGTGTAGAGGCAGAGGCTGTGTTTCCTTGTACAGAGTGTGCAGACAGAGGCTGAGTTTCCTTGACATGTCCAAACAGCAGTGTTTCAGGAGGCTCAGGTTGTTGCGTCAGGCGGAGACAGACATCTGAAGCCTGCTAGAAGAAGACCTGCTGCCTGCGGGACCTGGTGGCCACGCGTTACCAGTGGTTGTCAAAGTGACCCCCACCCACAACTATTTTGTCGTTGGATCCTTCCAGGACTCTGCCAGAGACATATCCAGGATCTCCCAGTCGGCCGCCCATAAATGCATAAGACAGGTGTCTGCTGGCGATCATGTGAACTTCGCCTGCAATGACGCCAGTCAGAATGAGCGGGCGCTTATGTTTGAGTCTCCAGCTGGCTTCCCACAGGTGCAGGGTATCATCGACCACACACACATGTAGCAACCGGGCACCCCCAGAAAAACCAGGAGTATTCGTCAACCGCGAGGGCTTCCACTCCATCAATGTGCAGCTGGTGTGCAACCACAATAAGACATTTATACAGGTATGCACAAGATTCCTGGGGAGCTGCCATGATGTTTCCATCTTGCGGCAGTTCAAGCTCCCTGACGTCGTCAGACTTGCAGGTGGACTTGAGGGGTGGCCCACTTCAAACTTAGCTGATGACACCTGTCAGAAACCCGACCACTGAAGCCCAACGGGGCTACAAAGAATGCCATATGACCACCAAGCCATCAGCATGCTGAAAATGTGCTTCAGGTGCCTAGACAGATCTGGAGATGCCCTTCAGTATGCACAACAGCAAGGTTTGGACCTGCCGGAGGAACAAGGCGCACAGCTCAGATCATCTTCGGACGATTCTGAGGAGGAAGATGAGGAGGGCAATGCACTACCAGCTGCTCACGTTGCTGCCCGGGTTGCCAGGGATGTCTTTATTAATGAAAGGTTCACTTAGGTTGCACCAGTGGAACAATGTCAGAATCACATGCAACGGACATTCTTCCCGCTCACCGCCTCCCCCCCCAACCAATGCCACTGACACAAAGAAGCCCTGAAAACAAACAACCACTCCTTGCACAACCCCCCATTGGTCCCTGTTAATTCATGTCTTCCCATTCATCATCGAACAAGTTAAAAGGCGACTTGCCACCCAGCAACCAAGAATGGGCAAGACAGGAACGTGGTGCAAAAGAATAAGATTTGTGTAATTGAAGTAAACAACAGAAATGTCCCAACATTACGTGTGCAACTCTTGTGCAACTACAAAACTTTCCTCTTCCTTTCCCTTCCATTCCTATGTAATACAACTCCTGTGACTTGAGCAGAGGTAGAGGCAGACTGCTCAGATCCCTGCTCTGACTGCTGAAATGCTTTGGCTGATAACCTCTGGGTTTTGGAGCCCATGATGACCCATCAATTACTGCTCTACCTATACCTGTGCAGGGGCAGACTAGGCCGTCAAGAGATTAGGCAACATGAGGGGCTACTGACTGAGTGGCGGGGTGGGCAACTGGTAAGAAGTGAAAGCATTTCCATGTCCCCTTTCGCCATTATCACTCTCATGGCCCAGCTGGATTTCACTGCTACCACTTTGCTGGAGAGCACTTTGGTGCAGATCAGTGCGGTGCTCTAAGGCCAAGGCTCAGGTATCTGTCATCCTATTTAAAGTGGCAGACACATTGCCGTCCAGAGTGTGCGCGGCCGTGGTCAAGGCATGCATGGCCTCATTTGATTATAGCACTTGACGTTCCATGGAGTTGGCCACTCTATCCATGGAAGAAGACATCATCGCAATGCCCTGCGACATCAACCCATTCATGCTTGAGGCAGACTGCTCCATTCTCTGTGCAATCATGATGAGTGTGCTTGGAGGGCCTGTCAGTGCATCGCACATTCTCTGCTGCTGCTCAATGATTCTCCTTTTCATCGATGGCCCCCGGGGTACAGCTTCTGTGTCCAGCTGAGCAGAGCTTGAAGAGAGCTTGGAGAGGGCTGCGCCCTCCGATGTGGATTCTTCACTGCTGTCCCCGCCACCACCATCTGCTCTTGCTCACTTGTGAAGTGTGAGTCACCAGGTGAAAACCCAACTATCTGGTCCCACCGAAGTGTGTGTATGCTTGAGTTCTGTGACTGTACATCCTCAGAAAGAGTCAGCTCCTCTGAGGAGTCGTCGTCCGCAAGCTCCACCGATTGCTGCTGTATGTGAGAAGGTCCTGGCGGAGAGAAACTATATGAATTAGCACTGGCGAGGTAAGAATGTTGCAACTTATCATTATGATCGTATTTCACTCGCTTTGGAAAGCAAGTCAACATGACTGAGTTCAGTTTGACCTGTGGGTTGTTGATATTTAATTGTGCCGCCCTGTAGCTGGGAGCTCCCCGTCTTCCCATCTCTGAGGGCCAGGGTGCAGAAACACCACTGACCCCCGGCGCCTCCTGCTCTGCACGTGTCAGCGGTGCAATCTGTGGAGAACCAGCTCTCCTCTGCCTCATGTTCTGGGCTCTCTTCTACAATGAGGGAAAGATCAGACCTACGAGTGGCTAGAATTATAGAAACTTACAGCACAGAAGGAGGCCATTCAGCCCATCGTGCCTGTGCTGGCTCTTTGAAAGAGCAGTCGTGCTTAGTCCCACCTCCCCTCTTTGTATCCGTAACCCTGTAAGTTCCTCACCCTCAAGTACCTGTCCAACTCCCTTTTAAAATTATTTATGGAATCCACTTCTACCAGCTTTTCAGGTAGAGTGTTCCAGATCCCGACAACTCTCTGAATGAAAACATTTCTCCTCATCTCCCCTCTAGATCTTTTGCCAATGCTTTTGAACCTATGACCTCTGGTTATTGACCCACTCACCAGAGGGAATAGTTTTTCTCTATCGACTCTATCAAAACCTCTCATCATCTTGAAAACCTCTATTAGGTCACCTCTTAACCTTCTCTGTTCCAAGGAGAACAGTCCTAAATTTTCCAACCTCTCCTCATAACTGAAGTCCCTCATCCCTGGTAACATCCTGGTAAACCTCCTCGGGACCCTTTCTAAGGCCTTTACATCTTCCCTGAAGTGTGGTGCCCAGAATTGTCCACAATACTCCAGCTGAGGCCTAACCAGTGATTTATAAAGTTCTAGCATGATCTCTTTGCTTTTATATTCTATTCCTCTATTTATAAACCCAAGTAACCCATATGCTTTTTTAACCACTTTATCAACTTGCCCGGCCACCTTTAAGGATTTGTGTAAATGGACATCAAGGTCTCTGCTTTCCAAAATCGTGCCATTTATAATATACTGTCTTTCCATAGTCCTCCCAAAGTGCATCACTTCACACTTCTCCGCATTGAATTCCATCTGCCATGCTTCTGCCCATTTCACCATCCTGTCTATGTCATCCTGAAAGCTATCACTACCCTTATTGCTATCTACTACATTGCCAAGTTTCTTATCATCTACAAACTTTACAATACTGCTCCCTACACCTGAGTCAAGGCCATTTAGAAATATTAATGGCATGTGTTCACTCGATGGATGCAGTGCATTTGGTGAGGGTGACGATCAAGGAGAGGCATGAAATTGTCTAAGGATGAGGGTGAGTGGCAGTGGTGGACGGATAGATGGGGATGTGAGGAAGTGCGTAGAAAGAGAAGGGTGGGTGCACTTGTAAGGTAAGTGGGTGTGAGGAGTAATGCAATGGAGTAGGCTTGAAAGGCAGAGTGAGGAGGAGGGGTGATGCACACAGCAGAATATAGGTGCATGTGCAACTATACTTACCTTCTCTGACCTAGTTAGGTCATTAAAGTGCTTCCTGCACTGAATCCATGAGTGTGGCACTAAGCTCCTGCTGCTGACCTCCTGGGCCACCTCCAACCACTCTTTCTTGGTGTTACCACCAGGTTTCTTCCTCCCATTGCTGGGGAAGAGTACCGCTGTCCGACTCCTCACTGACCTCAGCAGCACATCCAGCGAGGCATCATTAAACTGCAGCGCAGCCTTTGACCATCTGGAATCCATTTACAGTTCATCTTCCTTTCTTACCAACTCTAAACTCCTCCAAATTCCATCTTCGGATTGGCCCTTTTGTTGTGTCTGTGTATAATAATACACAGACTGCAGGAGAAACGGTACAACAGGTGTTTACTCAATGAGGGTTACTCTAGAACTAACTCTACAGATCACTACTCAGGGTTGACATACAGGTGTGGTCACTGCCGGTACTACAGTATACAGGAGCTGTAAAAAGTAGTTCTCTCCCTTAAGGTATATATACATTACATACATTACAATTCCTCCCCTTTTACATAAGAACATAAGAAATAGGAGCAGGAGTAGGCCAATCGACCCCTCGAGCCTGCTCCGCCATTCAATAAGATCATGGCTGATCTGATCCTAACCGCCAATCTACTATCACAGAACCATCTCCTGAATCTAACAGAATTAGACACACGAAATAGGAGCAGGATTAGGCTACACGGCCCCTGGGCCCGCTCCGCTACCCACAGGGCCATGTCCGATCCGAACCTAGACTCATGTCCAAATTCCTGCCCGCTCCCCGTAACCCTTAATTCCCTTTACTTCTAGGAAACTGTCTATTTCTGTTTTAAATTTATGTAATGATGTAGCTTCTACAGCTTTTTGGGGCAGCATATTCCATGGACCTTGTAGTGTATGTAGCCGTCTACCTTTAAGAGACTATGTATGTAACCGTTCACCTTTAAGAGAACTATTTTAGGTGTGGCACTACTTGTTTGGCTTCTGTATGCGGTAATGCCGACGGTGACCACACCGGTATATAAGTGCTGTGGCATGACTTATTGGGCAGATTCGCCCTGACCTTCGAATAGTAAAGTCCTGTTGTATGTTACTCCTGGAGTCTGTGTCGTAATTAACTGCACAACCCACAGACTTTACAGTGGCGACGAGTCCGATCGTACCCTGCGGCAACAATAATTTCAAAGCAACGAAAGAGCGTCGAAAAGAGGCAACCGCCCTCGTCATTCGGCTGGGAGAAAACTCAAGGCTGCAGCAATAGAAAGGAGGAAGACTTTAGCGACAAAAACTTCCATCAGCAACAGGCACTGACTGTCCCTTCTGCCACGGTGACTGTGAGTAAGGGAAAGTGAAAAGAATAGCCGGAGGATAAGGGCTGGGCACTCGACCACGGTCGAGGGGGAAAAGGAGCCGGACAAAAAGTCGGGTCCAACGGCGTCGTGAGAGACCGCGACCGGCGGGAAAAGCCGGGCGGTGACCGAAGCCACGAAGCGCTGCGACCGGGAGCGTAGGCGCGGGAAGAGAGAAACTCAGCCGCAGCCGGGGAGAGAAGCACCGGACTGCGAGAGGGCTGGGAGGCACGATTGGGGTCCGAGCGAGCGGGAGAGGCAGAGCCGACCAAGAGAGACTGCGCGAGAGCCAGTCCAGCGGCTGAACTGTCCTCCGTCAACGGGGTGTAACCAGCGCCGGTAGAGCCGAGCGAGCGGGAGAGAGGCAGAGCCGAGCAAGGGGAACTGTGCGAGAGCCAGTCCAGCGGCTGAACTGTCCTCCGTCAACGGGGTGTACCCAGCGCCGGTAGAGCCGAGCGAGCGGGAGAGAGACAGAGCCGAGCAAGGGGAACTGTGCGAGAGCCAGCCCAGCGGCTGAACCTGTTCGCCGTCAACGGGGTACCCAGAGCCGGTCGCCCTGCCATAAAATAAAAAAAAAGGGAAAGCCTTGAAGCCGACGCGCAGGCTGTGAACCTGAAAGCCAGCGGCCGTCGCCCGTGGGGAAAGTGTACCCCTCCCGCCAGGGAAGAAACACGGGAAGCTGCCATTAGGCGGTGAAGAAGACAGAAGTGGGAAGCCGCCATTGAAGTGGGCGGGGAGAGAAGATAAGAGCGGGAAACCGCCATTTTCGCGGGAAAACCGCCATCTTAGAAAAAAAAAGAAATAATAATTTAAAGAAATACTTGTGTTGTTCCCAAAGAGAGGAAGATGCCTAAGCGTGGTAACATCAACGATTTTAATTCCGAAGTAGAAGACTGGGCCACGTACGTGGAACGCATTGAGATCTATTGTGAGGCCAATAAAACAGAAGAAGATGACAAAGCTATAACCTTGCTGAACTCAATGGGCGCAAAGACATACGGGCTCTTGAAGCATCTACTAGCACCAGCTAAACCGGCGGATCAGACTTTCGATGATATTGTGGCTGTCCTGAAGGACCACTTGAACCCTACACCGTTGATGTTGGCTGAACGATTCAAATTCTATGCGAGAACGCAACGGAAAGACAAAAGCAACGCGGAATACTTGGTTGAACTGCGGAGGCTAGCGAAAGACTGTCAGTTTAGGGACAACCTGGAAGAGGCACTGAGAGACAAATTCGTGTGCGGAATGTTGAAGGAAGAAACACAAAAACGACTGCTTGAAGAGAACGATCTTCCACTTGATAAGGCTGTCCTTATCGCAGCATCAAGCGAAGCCGCAGTGAAAGGAACTGCGGAAATGCAGCTAAAGGCAGCGGCACTCAGGGTACAACAAATTACTTCGGGTACAACGAAATGCTATCGTTGTGGAAAGACAACACACGACCAGAACCAATGCTGGTTTAAAAACCAAGAATGTAGGAAATGTGGCAAGCTTGGTCACATAGCTAAGGTATGCCGGTCAGGGAAGAAGACCAACAATAATGAGTCACCACAAAAGTGGTACAGAAAGGTACATGAGGTGACTAGGAAGAGTCCGGAGGAACAGAAGTTGGACTCACACTCCAACTGCAAAGGACTGGATAGTTTGAGAGTTCACAATGTGAGTAATGAAGATGACCGACAAACTATCTGGATCACACTACAGATTGCAAAAGTCCAAGTGAAAATGGAAGTGGACACCGGATCGGCGCTGACGGTCATGAATAAGCATGACTATAAAAAGTTATTCAAGCATATTCCACTACGGGATACGGAACTAGTACTACAGACATACACGGGGCACAAAGTATTCCCCATCGGAAAGATAGAAGTCAAGGTGAGATACAAGGATAAAGATTACCAAAGGATGGACCTGTATGCGTTGCCTGAGGGAGGTCCACCACTTCTGGGACGGGAGTGGATCCGGAAAATAAAGATAGACTGGCATTCACTAAACACCATGACGGTGGATTCCGGAAAGGAAGATGTCAAACCTGAACGGTTGTCCAGAATATTGGACGAAGCTAAAGAGGTATTCCAGCAAGGACTGGGAACACTGCGAGGAATTAAAGCAAAGGTTAAGATTGCAGAACATGCAAGCCCAAAATTTTTCAAAGCCAGATCGGTACCTTATGCGATACGACCAGCTGTGGAGGCAGAACTGGAAGAACTTGAACGATCAGGGGTACTGTCAAAAGTGGACTGGAGTGAGTGGGCCACGCCCATTGTTCCCGTCATGAAGTCTTCACCAAGTAATAAGCCAGGGGGACCGGGGAAGGTCCGCATCTGCGGAGACTTCAAGATCACAGTGAATCCGGTGCTTCACACGGTACAATACCCGCTTCCGCGGATTGAAGATATCTTTGCTTCGTTGGCTGGAGGGAAACACTTCACCAAGATAGACCTGGCTCAGGCATACTTACAAATGGAAGTCGAGGAAGAGTCACGCCAGTACCTCACCATCAACACACACAGAGGATTGTATCGTTATAATAGACTGGTTTTTGGGGTAGCTTCGGCTCCAGCAATTTGGCAGAGGGCCATGGAGCAGGTATTACAAGGAATTCCAAGCACGCAGTGCTACTTAGACGATATCCTAATTACGGGAGAAGACGAGGAAGAACACCTCACAAATTTGAAACTGGTGCTCACCAGGTTGAAGGAATATGGCCTTCGAGTTAATCGCAAGAAGTGTGAGTTTTTCCAAAAACGGATCTCGTACTGCGGTCATGTCATTGACCGAGAGGGGCTGCACAAGTCACCTGACAAGATAGAAGCTGTCGTGAAGGCCCCCGCTCCAGAAAACGTATCACAGTTAAGATCATTCTTGGGGTTGATTAATTATTATCACAAGTTTCTGCCAAATCTATCCACAGTGCTGCATCCGCTGAATGCTCTGTTGCGGAAAGAAATACCATGGAAGTGGAGTGAGGAATGTAAAAAGGCTTCTCGCAGAAGCAAGGAGTTGATTACCTCTGAAGAAGTGTTGGCTCATTTCAACCCAACGTTACCCCTTCGTCTAGCTTGTGATGCTTCCCCTTATGGAATTGGAGCAGTACTTTCACACAAGTTACCAAATGGCTCGGAAAGGCCAGTGGCATTCGCGTCCCGATCATTGACCTCCGCGGAGCGAAATTATGCTCAAATAGATAGGGAGGCCCTCAGCCTTGTGTGGGGCGTGAAGAAATTCAATCATTACCTGCAAGGTAAGAAGTTCACATTACTGACAGACCACCAGCCGTTGGTGTCCATATTCAACCCAAACAAGGCCGTTTCCACCATGACAGCACAAAGGTTACAAAGGTGGTCCGTGTTACTTGGGGCACACCAATATGACATCGAATACAAAAGGTCCAAACAGCATGGAAATGCTGATGGGTTATCGCGCTTGCCATTGCCGATAGTAGAAGAAGCGACTACATTGGACCCGGTAGAGATGTTCTACTCATCCATAGTGGAGTGTCTACCAATAACAAATTCAATGATCGAAAACGAAACAAGAAATGACCCGACTCTTTCACGAGTCTATGATTTAACGGTGGAGGGATGGCCAGCACAGGGCGAACCAACACTGCAAGCATTTTCACAGAGGAAAGAACAGCTGTCAGTGTGTAGAGGAACCCTGATGTGTGGATCTAGAGTGGTGATTCCACCCAAACTTCAAAAGAAGGTGTTAAAGGAGCTGCACGAGGGACATCTGGGTGGAGTGAAGATGAAGAACCTAGCAAGAGCATTTGTATGGTGGCCAGGCATCGATGTAGACATCGAAGAAATCACTAAGAACTGCCTAGGATGTCAGAAGGTTCAGAACGCGCCACCACAGGCTCCGCTGCATCCATGGGAGTGGCCCTCATCTCCTTGGCAAAGGGTACACATCGACTTTGCTGGTCCATTTATGGACTCAATGTTCCTAATAGCGGTGGATGCACACTCCAAGTGGCCGGAGGTAATAAAGATGACCACCACCACCACGGAAAAAACCATCACAGTGTTAAGGACTATGTTTGCTAGGAATGGCCTGCCGGAACAGATCTGTTCTGATAATGGACCGCAATTTGTGTCCGAAGAATTCAAGAAATTCTTAAAGAGCAATGGGGTTAAGCACTACACGTCAGCCCCATACCAGCCCGCCTCCAATTGATTGGCTGAAAGGTTTGTCCAGATCTTCAAGAAGGCCATCAAGGCCATGGGTAATGAAGACATTAATTTACAACATAAGGTGGATAGCTTCTTGTTGGCGTACAGGAATGCAACACATGCGGTCACAAATCAAACTCCCGCCATGATGTTTTTTAATAGACGACTAAGATGCCGGCTGGATTTGCTCAAGCCAAACGTCAGAAGGGACGTAGAGAACCGGCAATTCCAGGGCATGAATGAAAGGGCCACTAGATCTTTTCAGATAGGTCAACAAGTTTTGGCCCGGGACTACCGTACCGAGAAATGGCAGCCTGGAACTATTGGAAAAAGGCTAGGGCCGTTGATGTATACGGTGGATCTTGGGGACAGTATAATAAGGCGCCATGTTGACCAGATCATAGGGTTAGCCACAACTGGCCAACCTACTTCACCACCTTACCCGGTTACTGTTGAAACCAAGATACCCAGAACACCTACCTCCGATCTGGTAATACTGGAATCAGAGGAACCTGACACTGTCTTTCAAGCCGAATCGACTTTGTCAGAAGCACCTACTACCCCGCCAGGAATGACGACACCACTGAGGCGTTATCCGGACAGAGTCCGGAAACCTCCAGAGAGACTGAATCTGTGAACTGTCTTGCATAAAGTTGCATATATGTTATAATGTATGTTTAATGGGAAATTCGTATGTTGTAAGCTAAAAAGGGAGGATTGTAGTGTATGTAACCGTCTACCTTTAAGAGACTATGTATGTAACCATTCACCTTTAAGAGAACTATTTTAGGTGTGGCACTACTTGTTTGGCTTCTGTATACGGTAATACCGACGGTGACCACACCGGTATATAAGTGCTGTGGCATGGCTTATTGGGCAGATTCGCCCTGACCTTCGAATAGTAAAGTCCTGTTGTATGTTACTCCTGAAGTCTGTGTCGTAATTAACTGCACAACCCACAAACTTTACAGACCTACCACCCTCTGAGTGAAGTAGTTCCTCCTCATCTCAGTTTTGAAAGAGCAGCCCCTTATTCTAAGACTATGCCCCCTAGTTCTAGTTTCACCCATCATCGGGAACATCCTCCCCGCATCCACCCGATCCAGCCCCTTCACAATCTTATATGTTTCAATAAGATCGCCTCTCATTCTTCTGAACTCCAATGAGTAGAGTCCCAATCTACTCAACCTCTCCTCATATGTCCATCCCCTCATCCCCGGCATTAACCGAGTGAACCTTCTTTGTACTGACTCGAGAGCAAGTATGTCTTTTCTTAAGTATGGACACCAAAACTGTATGCAGTATTCCAGGTGCGGTCTCACCAATACCTTGTACAACTGAAGCAATACCTCCCTATTTTTATATTCTATCCCCCTAGCAATGAAAGCCAACATTCCATTGGCCTTCTTAATCACTTGTTGCACCTGCATACTAACCTTTTGAGTTTCGTGCACCAGGACCCCGAGATCCCTTTGTACTTCAGTACTTTCCAGTTTCTTGCCATTAAGATAATAACTTGCTCTACGATTTGTCCTGCCAAAGTGCATAACCTCACACTTTCCAGTATTGTATTCCATCTGCCAAATCTCTGCCCACTTACTTAGCCTGTCTATGTCCCCTTGCAGGTTTTTTATGTCCTCCTCACTCACTACTTTCCCTCCCATCTTAGTATCATCTGCAAACTTTGATATGTTACACTCGGTCCCCTCCTCCAAATCGTTAATATAGATTGTAAAGAGTTGGGGACCCAGCATTGACCCCTGCGGAACACCACTGGTTACTGATTGCCAGTCTGAGAATGAAGCATTTATCCCAACTCTCTGCCTTCTGTTAGATAGCCAATCCTCCATCCATGCCAGAATATTACCCCAATCCCGTGATTTTTTATCTTAAGTAATAATCTTTTGTGTGGCACCTTGTCAAATGCCTTTTGGAAGTCTAAATACACTACGTCCACTGGTTCCCCTTTATCCACCCTATATGTTACTTCCTCAAAGAACTCCAGCAAATTTGTCAAACATGACTTCCCCTTCATAAAACCATGCTGACATTGTCCTATTAAATTATGATTATCCAAATGTCCTGTTACTGTCTCCTTAATAATGGACTCCAAAATTTTACCTACCACAGGTGTTAGGCTAACCGGTCTATAGTTTCCAGCCTTCTGTCTACTGCCCTTTTTAGATTAACAGTACCATAATACTCATTTAACAATTAACATTTTTAATATACAATGTTATATGAAAATAGTCCATTCATATATTCAGTCTCTGGGGAGGCTTCCTGATTCTTTCTGGATAACGCCTTTCCCGAGTGTCTCGCTCTTGGTGCGGAGGCGATTCTAGCACCCTGTCGTCAGTTGATTCATCAGCTTCCAATGCTATTGTTTCTGAGGTAGATGCGACCTGTACGTCGGGTTCCTCACCAGGTACGTATGGCCGAGACATGGGGTTGACTCGTTCCTGTGACTCTAGGATCTGGTCAGCATGGCGTCTCACAATGTTCTCCCCAACATCCATTGTGTACATTAGTGGCCCCTGCCGTGTGCATATCGTTCCTGGTTGTCATTTCTCTGTTCGGTAGTCGCGGGCCAAGACTGGTTGCCATACATTGAAGCTCCTTGTCGGATTCTCATTGATGTGCTGGAATTGCTTACTCTCAGTGTAAAGTCTGTGAGTTGTTTAGTCAATTAATACACAGACTACCAGAGTAACTTAAAACAGGACTTTACTATTCGAAGGTCAGGGCGAATCTGCCAAATAAATCCTGACACAGCACTTACATACCGGTGTGGTCACCATCGGTATTACAGTATACAGAAGCCAACAAAGTAGTGCCACACCTAAAATAGTTCTCTTAAAGGTGAACGGTTACATACAATGGTTTTCTTAAAGGTAGACGGATACATACACTACAATCCTCCCTTTTTAGCTTACAACATACTTAGTCCCCCATTAAACATAACATATATTCAACTTCATGTAAAACAATTCACAGGTATAATCTATGCGGGAAACAGTTTACAGATTCAGTCTCTGCGGGAACAGTTCACAGATTCAGTCTCTGGTCTTGACTCGGTCCGAACAACATCTCTGTGGTGTAGCCGGTTCACATTGCTAGCGTGACTCATCCAATAGTCTTTCCCTTGACTTAACAGCTTGAACTTCCATCCTGCTGAACCAGCAGTGCTGACTTTTACAAACAGCTGGACTGCCTTGGTAATTTTTCCTACTTGCCAACTGATTTGGCTCCCTTCGTAGGGCCCACGTACATGATCTGGTAGAAGTGATAATGATTTAGATGGTTATCACCTTCTGCTTCGTCTTTTTCTTTTCTGCTTCTTGGAGACTCTCGGGGCTCCCTTATCAGCTGCCAGCTGTAGCGCCACCACCTCCCTATGTTCCTTAGACTTTAAGTGCTTCATCCTGATTTCTGCACTTTGGGAGTTTTCATCACAAGCTGGGCAGACCAAGTCCTCGTAATATTCCGTGTCACTCAACAGGTCATGGTAATATTCGGTGTCGTCGTGAACTAGTCTAGCGAGAGGGCCTGCTACTTCTTCCTTACCCAACTGGACGTTAGCCGACTGTTGTTCCCTCCCTAGACATCTTTCCTGAAGAGACTTCTTCATGCGTTCATATTCATCCCGCTCTTCCTGGGTTTCCTGCAAATCCTTCACTAATGACCTCATTTGTGATTTCAACACTTCCCCTTCCATCGGGGATTGATTGATCGGGCTATTCAATCCTTCTACTGGAGCAGCTGTTTCAACATTCTGTTGTTCACATAGTCGTGATTCAGCGTACTTTTGGCATCCCAGTAAAATCTGTGTTGCAACCTCAGCTATTTCCATAACTTTTGAGAGCTCCGAACTCCTTCCCTTTGAAGATTGAAGCTCGTGTTCAGATTGTTCCCATTGCAGAGTCTTGTCCCTCAGCATATGAAGGAGTTGGCTGACCGTTAACTCTTCCACGGGAACACTGTGGATCAGAGTCTTCTCCATTTCATCCACCTTTTCCTCCAATGCTTTCACCTTCTTTTCCTCTGGTACTTTGGCTTTCAGCGCTCGGAGAAGTTGCGCCTTGATGCTCTCTAGCTCATGTTCAGGGGCCATTCTTACAGTCTCTGTGTTTCTTACAGTTTCCTTTTCTTCTACTGAAAGGATTCCCAGTTGAATCTGTTCTTCAAGTTGTTGAACCTCGGTCATTGCCGCCTCATATTTGTCTTGGGTTTCCTTCAATATTTTTATGAGTTCTTGGACATCTTGTCTTTCATGTTCTGCCATGTCTTTCACCTCTAATTTCTCATCTATGGATGGAACTTCTACCGGTGAGTCTGTCTTGGCCTTGAGCTCATCAAGAATTTCGTGCAGCCTTTGGACTTCTTGCTCATGTTCAACCTTTAGTTGCTCATATGCTTCTACTGAATCTAGCTTTTCGGAGGTTGCCGAGTTAATCCCCTCCAGGATTGTAGCCTGGGCCTGTTCATACTGTTCCTTCAACTTCTCAAACTCTGCTTGTAAGGAGTCGTAGAGAAGAACGGGAATAAAATCCTGGCTTCCTGAAGATTCCTCTTCAATTGCTCCTTCCTGCAAATATTCTAACTCCTGAACAGCATAAGGGAGATGTGATCGGTAATTGGTCACAATGGCTCTATGGTCGCTCTCTGCTTGAGCTAGCTGCTTCTGTTGTCTTTCCAGATTCTCCCATTCGGTGTCATAGAACTTTTTCATTGTTTTCATCTCTTGTTCGAGACGGTAACTCACTTGTTCTACTTGCTGTCGTAATTTGAAATAAAGTTGAGTCCGAGCTCGGTGTTCGTCAGTCATGGATATGTCCGTAAACTGAACAGACTCAGAATTCTCTGTCAAACTATGTTGTCGTTGTTCGGTGGAGTTCTGTTCTGAAACTTTGTTCTTCTCTGGAGCATAAGCCTTTATGCATGCCTTTGTTCTTCCAACCTTAGTCGGCAAGTCCATTTTAGCCTTGTCTTTCATATTTGGGTTGGTCTTATCGTCATCCGTTTCAGAATCTGAGCTGATTGTCTGCACCGAGTCCTCACTCGTTATGGCTTTTAGATAGTGCCATTCCATGTCTATTTTCTTGATCCACTCCCGTCCCAGAAGTGGTGGTCCTCCCTCAGGTAGTACGTATAAGTTCATTCTTGGGTGTTCTTTACCCCCATCTCTCACCTTGACTCTTATCTTCCCCATGGGGTATACTTTATGCCCCGTGTGTGTCTGCAATACGAACTTGGTATCTCTTAAGGGTATATGTGAGAATAGCCGGTGGTAATCCCTTCGATTTATGACTGATAGAGCTGATCCAGTGTCCAACTCCATTTTCACTTGGACTCCAGCTATTTTTAGCATGACCCAGATAGTTTGTAGGTCAGCTTCCTTACTCACATTGTGAATTCTCAGACTGCCCAGCTCCTGGCCATTTGGGTCTGAGTCCGAATTCTGTTCGTCTGAACTCTTCTCAGCCACCTTGTGTACCTTGTTGTACTTTTCCTGTGATGGCTTCCTTTGGTTGTTGGTCTTCTTCCCTGACCGGCATACCTTAGCTATGTGACCCAGTTTGCCACATTTCCTACATTCCTGGTTCTTAAACCAGCATTGGTTCTGGTCGTGTGTTGTCTTCCCACAACGATAGCATTTTGTTGTACTCGAGGTAATTTGATCCACACTGAGTGCCGCTGCCTTTAGCTGCATTTCCGCAGTTCCCTTCGCTGCGGCTTCGTGCGATGCTGCAATAAGGACAGCCCTGTCAAGTGTAAGGTCGTTCTCTTCGAGTAGTCGCTTTTGTGTTCCTTCCTTTGACAACCCGCACACGAACTTGTCTCGCAATGCCTCTGTCAGATTCCCTCCAAACTGGCAGTGTTTCGCTAGTCTACGCAGTTCGACCAAGTATTCTGCGTTGCCTTCGTCTTTCCTTTGCGTTCTCGCATAGAATTTGAATCGTTCCGCCAACATCAACGGTGTGGGGTTCAAGTGATCCTTCAGAACAGTCACAATATCATCGAAAGTCTGATCCGCCGGTTTAGCTGGTGCTAGTAGATGCTTCAAGAGCCCGTATGTCTTCGCGCCCATCGAGTTTAGCAAGGTTATAGCTTTGTCATCTTCTTCTATTTTATTGGCCTCACAATAGATCTCAATGCGTTCCACATACGTGGCCCAGTCTTCTACCTCGGAATTAAAATCGTTGATGTTACCACGCTTAGGCATCTTCCTCTCTTCCTGATAACACCACGAATTATTTCTTTAAATTTTCTTTTCTTTTTTTTTCCAAGATGGCGGTTCCCGCGAAAATGGCGGTTTCCCGCGCTTATCTTCTCTCCCCACCCACTTCAATGGCGGTTTCCCGCTTCTGTCTTCTTCCCCGCCTAATGGCGGCTTCCCGCGTTTCTTCCCTCGAGGGAGGGGTACACTTTCCCCACGGGCGACGGCCGCTGGCTTTCAGGTTCACAGCCTGCGCGTCGGCTTTAGGGCTTTCCCTTTTCTCGGCAGGGCAACCGGCGCTGGGTACACCCCGTTGACAGCGAAGAGTTTCAGCCGCTGGGCTGGCTCTCGCTCGGTTCCCCTTGCTTGGGCTCTGTCTCTCTCCCGCTCGCTCGGCTCTACCGGCGCTGGGTACACCCCGTTGACGGAAAACAGTTTCAGCCGCTGGACTGGCTCTCGCTCAGTTCCCCCTTGGTCGGCTCTGCCTCTCCCGCTCACTTGGCTCCCAATCGCGCCTCCCAGCCCTCTCGCAGTCCGGTGCTTCCCTCCCCGGCTGCGGCTGAGTTTATCTCTTCCCGCGCCTACGCTCCCGGTCGCAGCGCTTCGTGGCTTCGGTCGCTGCCCGGCCTTTTTCGCCGGTCGCGGTCTAGCTGTCTCACGACGCCGTTGCGTCCCCCAGCCTGTCTGTACCGCGGCTTCCTTGCTCCACGCTG
This sequence comes from Somniosus microcephalus, assembly GCF_052327205.1. Taxonomy (NCBI): domain Eukaryota; kingdom Metazoa; phylum Chordata; class Chondrichthyes; order Squaliformes; family Somniosidae; genus Somniosus; species Somniosus microcephalus. Next base: position 69,563,697 of record NC_140997.1, read on the forward strand.
CCCCAGTCTCAGCACCTCTGGACCCGACTTCTGTCCGGCTCCTTTCCCCCTCGACCGTGGTCGAGTGCACCGCCCTTATCCTCCGGTTATTCTTTTTACTTTCCCTTACTCACAGTCACCGTGGCCGCCTTGCTTCTCGTGCTGATCGGCTCACTCCTCACCGTGGCAGAAGGGACAGTCAGTGCCTGTTGCTGATGGAAGTCTTTGTCTCTAACTTCTTCTTCCTTTCTAGTTCTGCAGCCTCGAGTTTTCTCCCAGCAGAACGACGAGGGCGGTTGCCTCTTCTCGACGCTCGTTAACTGCTTCGGAAGTATTGTCGCCACAGGGTACGATCGGACTCGTCGCCACTGTAAAGTCTGTGAGTTGTTTAGTTAATTAATACACAGACTACCAGAGTAACTTAAAACAGGACTTTACTATTCGAAGGTCAGGGCGAATCTGCCAAATAAATCCTGACACAGCACTTATATACCGGTGTGGTCACCGTCGGTATTACAGTATACAGAAGCCAACAAAGTAGTGCCACACCTAAAATAGTTCTCTTAAAGGTGAACGGTTACATACAATGGTTTTCTTAAAGGTAGACGGATACATACACTACACTCAGCATCTCTTCGTACATTTGGTCTGAGCAAATCCAGACGAGATCTCAACCTTCGGTTAAAGAACATCATGGCCGGGGCCTGGTTGGTGACTGCATGTGTCGCATTTCTGTAGGTTAACAGGAAATTGTCCACCTTATGCTGCAGTGGAATCTCATCATCGCTCATGGCCTTTACTGCTTTTTTAAAGGTTTGTACGAACCTCTCAGCCAATCCATTTGTGGCTGGATGATACAGGACGGATGTGTAATGCCTTACCCCATTCCTTTTCATAAATCTTCGAAACTCTTCGGACACAAACTATGGTCCGTTATCAGAGCAAATCTGCTCTGGCAAGCTGTTCCTGCAAAAATGGTCCGTAGGACTGCAATAGTTTTCTCCGTGGTGGTGGACGACATTTTGATCACCTCAGGCCATTTCGAGTGCGCATCCACGGCTATTAAAAACATTGGCCTAGAAATTGGGTTCTGGTCTTGCCAGGGCTGTAGCGCCAGAAAGTTTGCGCCAGCGGTAATGCGGCAGCGTGCGACGAAAATTCGGGTGCGCCGGGCCCAGACGGCGGCGGGCGCTAAAACCCTCCTTTAGCGCCTCAAAACGGGCGTGAACTTGGGTTTCCCGGCGCTAATCCCCCGCTGCGGCACCCGATGCGGTGCGGCAGGCGGGGGAACTGCAGGCCTCCTCCTCCTGTTAAGGAGGAGCTGCCTGCAGCCGACAACTGTCCGGCGGATTGACCCGACATCTGAGCCCGGCACCTCGGTGAAGTGCCGGGCTCGCATCAGACACTGATCAGGGCCGCGGGGGGGGAATGCAGGAGTCCGGGAAGGGAGGTGCGGGCAGGCGGCCGCCGGGAACGCGGCCGGCCGCCGCTCCACCTTTATACGCCGGCGCACACTGGGGGAAGACTCTGTTGCCAGAGTCTTAGTTGCGCCTGCCACGGGCGAGGCGGGCGCAACTGAATTTCGGCTTGGGGCCGGGTTACCACGGCAACCGGGACGCTGCGCACACCGATGACGTCATCGGTGCCGGCGCAGCGCTACCGGTGCAACGCCGATTTAGGGCCCCAGGGAATTTCTCAACTGGCCATAACTCCGGCGCTAGGCCCTCTAGCGCCTCAAATGCGGCGCTAAGCCTACCGAATTTCTAGGCCATTGAGTCCATGAATTCACCAGCAAAATCAATATGTACCCGTTGCCATGGAGATGAGGGCCACTCCCATGGGTGTAAAGGGGCCTGTGGTGGTGCATTTTGGACCTTCTGGCATCCTGAGCAGCTCTTTGTCAGGTCCTCGATTTGCTGATCGATCCCCGGCCACCACACATAAGCCCTAGCAAGGCTTTTCATTTTCACCCCTCCCAGATGACCTTCGTGAAGCTCATTGAGCACTCTCTCCCTTAACATGGGTGGAATTACCACTCGGGGGATCCACACATCAAGGTCCCCTGGCATACTGACAGCTGTTCTCTTCTGGATGAGAATGCTGGCAACAGTGAGTCGCCATGTGCTGGCCATCCCTTCGCCGTCAAATCATATACCCGAGACAGTGTCGGGTCATTTCGGGTCTCCTTCTCTATACCAGCGTTAGTTACTGGCAAGCATTCAATTAGAGTCGAATGAAATATTTTGACAGGATCCACTGCTGGTGCTTCCTCCTCAGTAGGCAGTGGCAGGCGTGATAGCCCATCAGCGTTTCCATGCTGTTTCGTGCCCTTATACTCGATTTCATATTGGTGCGCCCCTAGAAAAAGGGACCATCTTTGTAGCCGTTGCGCAGTCATCACCGGAACGCCATTCTTTGGATTAAAGATGGAGACAAGTGGCTGGTGGTCAGTCAGCAAGGTGAACTTCTGCCCGTGCAGATAGTGATTGAACTTTTTCACTCCCCACACTAGGCTGAGGGCCTCCCTGTCAATCTGGGTGTAGTTACGCTCGGCTGAGGTTAGTGACCGAGACGCAAAGGCTACTGGCCTCTCCGAGCCGTCCGGGAATTTGTGCGACAGCACCGCTCCAATGCCATAGGGTGATGCATCACACGCCAACCGAATTGGTACTGCTGGGTTGAAATGAGCCAAAATAACAACAGAAAATGCTGGAAAAACTCAGCAGGTCAGGCAACATCCGTGGACAGAAATTTGAGTTGACGTTTCGGGTCGAACCCTTCTTCAAAACTGGAAAGAAAAGATAGATCGGAGGCAGGGCTGCGATCGGACAAAAGAATAAAAGAAACAAAAGAAGTAAAAAAGAGACAATAAAGGTATTAGAAGCTAGACGAGATGGTAATAGGCTGAGATTAGGTGTAAAGTGTATTGGCAGGGCAAGAGATAGCTGCCAGGTGTGAGAGAGAAACAAAAGGAAAGCGGGGGGGGAAAGGAGTGGAAAAATTACAAGAAAAAATGAAATAGGGGCCGAGGTTATGATCTGAAATTGTTGAACTCGATATTGAGTCCGGAAAGCTGCAGAGTGCTCTGCAGCCTTCCGGATTCAATATCGAGTTCAACAATTTCAGATCATAGCCTCGGCCCCTATTTCATTTTTTCTTGTAATTTTTCCACTCCTTTTCCCCCCCCCACCCTTTCCTTTTGTTTCACTCTCACACCTGGCAGCTATCTCTTGCCCTGCCAGTACACTTTACACCTAATCTCTGCCTATTACCATCTCGTCTATCTTCTAATACCTTTTATTGTCTCTTTTTTCCTTCTTTTGTTTCTTTTATTCTTTTGTCCGATCGCAGCCCTGCCTCCGATCTCTATTTTCTTTCCAGTTTTGAAGAAGGGTTCGACCCGAAACGTCAACTCAAATTTCTGTCCACGGATGTTGCTTGACCTGCTGAGTTTTTCCAGCATTTTCTGTTGTTATTTCGGATTTCCAACATCCGCAGTATTTTGCTATCGTACTTGAAATGAGCCAACACCTCTTTTAATGTGATCAATGCTTTGCTCTTCTGGAAAGCTCGTTTACATTTGTCACTCCACTTCCATGGTACCCCCGTTTGCAGTAGGGTGTTCAGTGGGTGTAGTACTGTAGACAAATTCGGCAAGAACTTATGGTAGTAGTTCACCAGCCCGAGGAACGACCTCAGTTGTGACACATTTTCCGGTGCTGGAGCCTTGACTACTGCCTCAATCTTTTCAGGGGACTTATGTAACCCCTCTTTATCAATAACGTGGCCACAATACAAGATCTGCTTCTGGAAAAACTCACATTTGTGGCGATTAGCTCGGAGCCCATATTCCTTCAATCTAGTGAGCACCTGCTCCAGGTTGGCGAGGTGATCACTGTCATTTTCGCCCGTGACCAGGATGTCGTCCAAATAACACTGGGTCCCTGGAATCCCTTGCAGGACTTGTTCCATTGCCCTTTGCCAAATAGCCAGAGCTGATGCTACCCCGAACACCAGCCAGTTGTATTGGTAGAGACCTTTATGAGTGTTGATCGTGAGGTACTTTTTAGAGGCTTCTTCTACCTCCATTTGCAGGTACGCCTGGGGCAGATCAATCTTAGTGAAGCGTTTCCCTCCAGATAGCGAGGCGAAAATATCTTCAATCCGCAGAAGCAGATATTGTACAGTGTGAAGGACTGGGTTCACTGTCACCTTAAAGTCCCCACAGATGCGAACCTTCTTTGGTTCCCCAGGCGTATTACTCAACAACCTCTTCATTACAGGAATGATGGGTGTAGCCCACTCGCTCCAGTCCACTTTGGACAGTACTCCTGAATGTTCCAAACTTTCCAGCTCTGCTTCGACGGCTGGGCGGATCGCATAAGGTACCGGTCTGGCCTTAAAAAACTTTGGGCTTGCATTTTCCTCTATTTTGATCGTCGCTGTTATGCCTTTTAGTGTTCCGAGTCCCTGCTGGAATACTTCTTGTGCGTCAGTTAGCATTTTTGACAGTCGTCCAGGTGTGACGTCGTCATCCTTTTTGGCATCTACAGTCAGTGCTTGAATGGAATGCCAATCTAGCTGTATCTTCCGGATCCATTCACGTCCTAGTAGTGGTGGTCCTCCATCTGGCACTACATATAGGTCCATTTTTGGTGTTTCCTTGCCGTTATATATAACGTTCACCCTTATTTTTCCTTTGGGGTAGACTTTTTGCCCCATGTACGTCTTCAAGACAATCTTTGTATCTCTCAAGGGTATATGTGAGAATAGTAGCTTGTAGTCCCTTCGGTTTATGACTGTTAGGGCTGATCCTGTGTCCAATTCCATTTTCACTTGGACTCCTGCTATCTTGAGCGTGACCCAGATAGTTTGGTGATCCTCCGTTTTGATCACATTATGTAGTTTCAGACAACCCAGCTCCTTGCTTCCGGAGTCTGTATCACTTTTCTGTTCGTCTGAACTACTCTCCGTCACCTTATGTACTTTCTTGTACTTCTCCTGTGGAGCTTTCTTGCTGCTGGTTTTCTTTCCCGACCTGCAGACTCTTGCTATGTGTCCTACTTTTCCACACTGTCTGCACACTTTGTCCTTGAACCAGCAATCATTATGGTCGTGTGTTGTTCTGCCGCAGCGATAGCACTTCACTGTTCCGTATGACATTTCATTTGTGCCATATTCTTGCGGTCTCCATTGTATCTCTGCAGCGCCCCGTGCTGCTGCTTCGTGTGATACTGCAATGCTGAAACCTTGTCCAGCGTAAGATCCTTTTCTGATAGAAGCCGTTTCTGGGTTCCTTCACTTTGAAGCCCACACACAAACTTGTCCCTTAAAGTATCTGCTAGTCCCGTTCCAAACTGGCAGTGTTTCGATAGCTTGTGCAGTTCCGTTAAATACTCAGCATTACTTTCATCTTTATGCTGGTTCCTTTTGTGAAACTTAAATCTTTCTGCTATCAGCAGCGGTGTGGGGTTTAAGTTGGATTGACACTATGTTTTCAAAATCCTTTTCTACTGGCTTCTCTGGGGTTACTAGGTTTCGTAGTAAGCCATACGTTTTTGCACCCATTGAATTCAACAATTCCAACGCTTTCTTGTCATCTGGCACTTCATTCGCCTTGCAGTATACTTCTATGCGTTCGACATATGTCGCCCAATCTTCGACTTCATTGTCGAACGCTGTGATACTGCCACTCTTTGGCATTTTTGGGTGTGGTTAGACTGGCTTAAAATGGCGTCTCCCGCGCTTTCCTTTCTTCCCCACTGCGACTTAAAATGGCGTCTCCCGCGCTGCTGCCAACGCCGCTCTCGGTGGTCGTCGTGGCAAATGGTGACGTCCTGTGGGTTTCGTGCGCTGCTCCTGCGCTGCTGCCAATGCCGCTCTCTGCGGTCCTCGTGGCAATGGCAGCGCCTCGCGTTTTCCTGTGCGCCTCTCTCCCCCGTTGACGCTGCTCGGCCCTTGAACACCGGCTGCACTCTGCTCTCTCTCGTCTCTCTCCCCCATTGAAGCTGCTCAGCCCTTGAACACTGGTTGCGCTCTGCTCTCTCTCCTCTCTCTCCCCGTTGACACCGCTCGGTCCTGAACACCGGCTGCGCCCTGTGCGCTCTGCCCTCTCTCTCTCCCCCGTCAACGCTGCTCGGCCTTTTTCTGTGCCGCTCGGTCGGCTCTAGCCGCCGCTGTCCGGGAAGGGTCTGCACAGTACCTGTTGCCAGCCCGTTTCGCTGGACCACCGTGACTGGAAAGCCAAGCCTGGCTCTCGACAGCCTCCCCTGCGATGCTCAAATCTCCGCTGGATGACTGGGCGGTTGCCCGTGGTCGATGCCCGTGCTTCTGGACTGGACCTCCTTCCACTGTTCTCCAGGAGCGAATCCCTGGGAGGTGATGCAGAGTTGCAGGTAGGTTCGAATCTGCTCGTCGCCAATGTTGTGTCTGTGTATAATAAGACACAGACTGCAGGCGAAACGGTACAACAGGTGTTTACTGAATGAGGGTTGCTCTAGAACTAACTGTACAGGTCACTACTCAGGGTTTATATACAGGTGTGGTCACTGCTGGTACTACAGTATACAGGAGCTGTAAAAAGTAGTTCTCTCCCTTAAGGTATATATATACATTACATACATTACACCTTTAAATACTGGAGTTGGGATCGCGTCATGCGGGTCCTCATCACGCCCGCTGCCGCACCGGATCCGGAAATAAAATGCTAATGAGCTGGCCTAGTTAAAAAGCAATTGACAGACACGCTGATCTTCCGGGTTTCTCACGCAATATCAGAACCCGCCCCCCCGCTCCCAATGCGCCTCCGAGTTAATACCGGGGCCTATATATCTATATTTTTTGCTTGAGTGTGATTTTATAATTTAGGAACAGGAACAAAGTCAAAATCTCTTCTGGTGCAGAACTGACATTACCTTCACTCTGGAAGGCTGCTGCTTGTGGAAGGAACACTTCTGGGGAACGAGCAGACTCGAGCTATTAATCAATGCGAACTGCAGACTGTCATTGCCTTTGACACTTCCTTGCATCAACAATTCCCAACCTTAGAACATTCACATCTTGTTCTGAGGAGGAAGCCTGTGCAAATTAGCCAGTGACACAAGATGCCCTCAGGCAGACAAGCAAGGACATGTTAAAGGAAATTCTTTTTAACCAATATTACCTATGGAATATGACTCAGCAGTTTTGTTTGACTTTTGTACAATTTCAGAAGGTTGCTATGAATCTTTTAAACACTGAAGCTTGTACTACCTGCAAACAAACACATTGTAATGCAAGTTGAGACACTGGGATTAAATTGTTTCGGACGCAGGTAGAAAGGCACTTTAAGTGGATTTACATACCTCAGGAAGAAAAAAAAACTTTTGCCCAGCATTTTCTGCTATATTGTCCACAAACATTTTCAAGGCTGAAAGATATTTGCCATTGGCAGAAAATTAATACATCCAATAATACAAAGGGAACAACTAAGATAGATTCAGAATGATACAATATGGAAACAGGCCATTCAGTCCATCAAGTGTGCAATGGCATTTTTCTCAACACGAGCTACCTACTCTGATCTTACTTTCCTGCTTGTACCCCATACTTTTTAATATTCCTCTTTTGCAAGCAACTATCTAATGCCCTTTTTAAAAACATGTCATGGACTCTGCTTCACCAATGGCTTGTGACACATTCTAACCACTGTGTAAAGATGTTGGCCTGGCAACTCTCTGGGGCATGACCCCGGCATTTACACTGGGATCGCACCCACTGTGGAACTCTGCCACTGAACCCACTGACGCTTGCGGGGTCAGGAGGAGGGGCCTGCGGAGGCAGGTGCTGCAGGAGTCAACCTATGGCACCTGCCCCCCTTTTTGAGGTAATAGCAACAGTAGCTGACCACCCTGCGTCAGGGGTACCGTGTTCCCCCCACCACTCCCAGAAAGACTTGCATTTATATAGCACCTTTCACGACCACCAGACGTCTCAAAGCGCTTTACAGCCAATGAAGTACAGTCACTGTTGTAATGTGGGAAATGCAGCAGCCAATTTGCACAAAGCAAAGTCCCACAAACAGCAATGTGATAATGACCAGATAATCTGTTTGTTTTTGTTATGTTGGTTGAGGAATAAATATTGGCCAGGACACCAGGGATAACTCCCCTGCTCTTCTTCGAAATAGTGCCATGGGATCTTTTACGTCCACCTGAGAGAGCAGACAGGGCCTTGGTTCAACGTCTCATCTGAAAGACGCACCTCCGACAGTGCAGCGCTCCTTCAGCACTGCACTGGAGAGTCAGCCTAGCTTTATGTACTCAAGTCCCTGGAGTTGGACTTGATCCCACAACCTTCTGACTCATAGGCAAGTGTGCTACCCACTGAGCCACAGCTGACAGCTGACCAGAAGGACAATCTCAGTGCCTGAGCACCCACATACAAAGGAGGCAGCTTCATCACCCCCTCAAATTCTTTTTGGCCTCCTCATCTTCAGGGATCAAGACCCTCACCTTGACCAAGGTAGGCCCCACATCTGCTAGTTTTGGGCAGGTATGTCTGGCGATATTGTACACTGATCCCAACTTAAGGAGTCGCCGTCCCTGGTTCTGCCCCCACCCCCCACTTCTTATATTGATGGCCTTGTAGAGACATATGAAGGCTCTGCCTCTAGATGATCATCCCAGAAACTTGCACATAAGGCATAGTCAGATCCGTACTGGATTTATGGCTGCTCTGGTGGACTCTTGCCAGACTTATATCAGGAGTCCACCATAGCAGCTGTGCAATTTTGTGGCTATGGCCCCGATATTTAGTGGGGTGGGATTTTCAAGCAGGATAGAGGAGTCTGGTCGGGAATCAACACTGTGGAGTTGAGTGTGTGTTTTTTTTAAACAGATTCCCCGCCCGGAAGCCAGCCTGATTGACAGGCTTGACTCTCCATTGAGTGGTCAGTGCTCCAGAACAGGCAAAAGCCAAGGAGCAGGTAGGTTTCCCGCTCCTCGGGGTAGAGATCACAAGGGGTGGTGGAGTGGGTCCAGAGTGATTTGGAGGGTCTGCGGGGTGATCGTGCGGGGTCAGAGAGAGATCAGGGGCAGCGATGGGAGGTCAGTGATCTCAGGGAGGGTGTTGGTGATCATGTGGGGCGGGGTCCGATTGTGGGGGTGGGGTGGTGTCTGATCGTGGAGGGGGGGTGTCCAAGGGGGAAACAGGTTTGCTTGAGGAAGAACTCTTTCTCCTCCTGGCTCACAAGCAGTGCTGGAAAGGCATTTAGCGCATCCAGGCAGCATTCCTCGCCTCCCTTTAGCTGCCAGGTTTCCCGAGGCCCGGGAAACATGGTCGACCAGCATTAAAGCTGGAAGAGACATAGAGCTGGTTTTAAATTCAGGGGCGGGCTGGGGTCGTGTAATCCGCATTTCGTGTTATCCACCCGAATCTAAATTGATGTGGGAGATTGATGCGATTTTAACTTAATTGGCCAATTGAGTTCCAACGTGTGGGAACCCATGGCAAATGAGTTTTTCCAGTCTGAAAGTCGCCTCCGATGATGTCATCATTGCTGCTGCATTTAAGGTCTGCAACAAGCCTTGCTTCTTCAGCAGACTGCCAACCTTTTGGCCTTTCATGCTACAGGGACCTGGAGGAAGAATGGCCAGCCAGAGACCAAGGGCTGCTCCCAGGTTTGATGATGTTGCCTTGCAGGCTTTAGTGGAGGGAGCAAGAGCTTATAAAGAGGTGCTCTTCCCTTCCTCAGGGAGGAAGAAGCCTCCCCAGCAGACCAAGGCTGTGTGGATACAGGTGGCTGGGGAGGTCAACTCCTTGGGGGTCACATGGCACACCTGGATACAGTGCAGGAAAAGATTCCATGACCTTCAACACACTGGAAAAGTAAGTATGAAGTTTCCATCACCCTCAATCTGATCCCCATTGCCTTTCCACACCAGCTCTCAGCTTTAGCAATCTCTTCCTCCACATCCCACATGACACTGACATCCATGCACCCTTACCCATTCCCTCTCACTCTATGGTCACATTCACCTAACTATTTGACTATGCAGCCCTCACACTCCCCATCACTGTGATGCTATGAAAACAACTGACAACACACAGGGAGGGCCCTTGGTCTTGCCACTTCACTCCATCTTTGTCTCCTTCTAAGTATCTATGCTATGGAATCTCTACACTCACTCCTTCATTCTCACTCAACCTCCACTTGTCTCCCTCATTGCAGGAAAAGAGAGCTCACACTAGGCGAGAAAGAACGAGGACAGGAGGAGGGCCACCCTCTGTAGCCCACCTCACACCCTGGGAGGAGGCGGTCCTGGAGATCGTAGGAGTGGAGGAAGGTGCGCGAGTGGGGGATGGACAGAGGGGTGCATCACAGCAAGCTAGTGACAGAATAGTTTTCCATCTCTCTCATTAACATTGCATGAGTCGCTGATAATGATTCTGAAGCTCTAACAGATGGACTAATGATCATCTGCAATATGCAATGTGCATGTAACCTTGGCATCACATCTCTGACTCTTTCCTTTACTCCCCCACAGGACCATCGCAAGCACCAGTCCCCACTAGCCAGGAGGAACAGCATGAGCCTCAAGACTCTTCAGAGGAAGCTGTAACCTCTGAGGGCACAGCATGAGCAGAATCCAGCGCACCCAGCGCCAGCGCAGACACTCACACCTCGGTGGGACCATCGGGACATAGAGTAGTGTTGTCACCTGGTGTATCACAGCTCACAAGTGAGCATCAGCAGATTGTGGAGACAGGGACAGCAGTGGAGAGTCCTACTCAGAGGGCGCAGGACTCTGCCAGCTCGGCTCAGCTCCATGTCGACCCTCTACCTCTGGGTCCATCCATCAGATCAGCGGTGCTGGAACTCCAGGAACAGGTGCAGGAGTCTCTGGCAGGTTTTGTCTCTAGGGTCGCTGCGAGTGTGGAGCGAATGGAGGAGTCCATAGCGACCATGAGCAGAGCCTTTGTGGAGTCATTGGCGCATGAGCGCATCTCCATAGAAAAGATGGCAACCTCCATGGAGGTGATAAATCACCAGAGTGCAGAAAAGATGGTGAGTGTTCAGAATAGAATAGCATCTCTGGAGGAGCAATTGTCATCTATTGAACAGAGAAACCAGACCTTCATGGTAGTCCTTCTGAGTAGGACTGTCAGTGCAGACACGGGTCCCCATGGCCCCCTGATGTGCAGCAAGCTGCTCTCAAGCCACTTGCAAGTGCAGAAGGGGACCTGACCCATGAGAGGGAAGTAGGTGGCAGACATCAAGGAAGTGAGTGCTCCTCTCCAAGCGCTCACACTTCCATGCCACTGCAGAGCCCTTGGTCAGAGCCCCACCAGAGCCCACACCCAACTGAGATTGGCGTCTCAACCCCTCCACAGCCGCAGGAGCAGCAGACTGTTGCCGAGCCCTCACAGGTTCGCAACCCCAGAGGACGCCCGCCAAAGGTGTCGAGACAGGAGCAGCAGGAAAGTGAGCAAGGGGCCTCCACGCCTGCTGAAGCCACAGGGGAAGCACTACGTAGGAGCACGCATAAGAGAAAGATATTGCACAAATAGTCACAAGAGTAGTCACTTGGGTGAAATTTGATGTTTTCTGTGAAAAAGCCATCAGATGAATAATGTAAATAAAAAATCTGATGGCTACTGCTGTAGTTCTGGCATGTGTCATTTCGCGAATGGGACTTTCACATTGAGGGCTTAGGATTACTTACAATTGTCAGTATGGTGGTCAACTTGCTAGGAATCCGCTGGTCCTTGGCCATTGTCGATGCTCAGGTAAGAAGCTGCAAGGCAAAAGTGCTTGATTGGCTAGGCTAAGCAAATCAAGCCAAGATGAGTGCGTTCCTTGTATCCCGGGCAGCAATGTTCTCGCGTACTGCTGCCGCTGGTTGATTGGCCTCTGCCAGATGTTCGTTTTCGCTCTCCTCCTCCTCCTCATCTGAGGAGGATATGTGAGGAGCCACTTGGTCCTCAGGAATCTGCAAGCCACGACGCTGTGCCATGTTGTGAAGTGCACAGCAAACAACGACAATTCTGGAGACCCTGGCTGCTGAGTATTGCAGGGCTCCACCTGATCTATCCAGGCATCTGAAGCGCATCTTCAGTAAACCGATGGTTTGCTAGATTATGGCTCTGGTGGACATGTGGCTGGAGTTGTAGCTCTCCTCAACTTCGTTGGATTGTCTCCTCAACGGCGTCATTAGCCACGTTTTCAGGGCATAGCCCTTGTCTCCAAGTAGCCATCCGTTAAGTTGGTCTGGCGGACTGAATAGCGGAGACACACTAGACTGGCGCAGTATGAAGGAGTCATGGCAACTGCCAGGGTACTTGGCACAAACATGCAAATTTCCTTCTTGTGGTCACACACCAGCTGAACGTTAAGGGAGTGGAAGCCCTTGCGGTTGACAGAAATACCTGGATTGTGATGGGGTGCCCTAAGGGCCACATGTGTGCAGTCAACGACACCCTGCACCCTTGGAAAGCCTGCCAGATTAGCTAATCCAACCGCACGTGCCGTGACACTTGCTTGATCCTTGGTGAAATATGTTTCTATGAAATGGATGTGATTGTGCACGATGGCAAAGAGGGCATCGGTTACCTGCATGATGCAAGTGTGTGCGGCCGCCTGGGAGATGCCGCTGATGTCTGCTGCTGATCCCTGGACTGAACCGGAGGCAAAAAAGTTGAGTGCGGTGGTGACTTTGACGGCCACTGGTAAGGGTTGTCCACCTGGTCCTCTGGCCTGCAGGTGTTGTTGCAGCATTGCGCAGATGTCACCCACTACCTCTCGCGAAAGTCGGAGCTGCCTTTGGCACTGTTGAGGTAGCTGACCCTGTGTCTGTAGACCCTGTTTGGGTGGTATCTCCTGCACCGACAGGCTTCCATGCGTTGGCCCCTTCTCGCCTGTGCAGCTTCAGGTGGGTGAGCAGCAGCTTGGCGCTCCTGTTGGTGCTGCTGCTGTTGGTGCTGCTGCTGTTGGTGCTGCTGTTGTTCCTGGTTCTGCTGGTGCCATGGCTGGTCTTCATCCTCATCTAATGTCCAGAAGGGAAGGAAATAAATGGCTCCCATGCTTCTGGTATATGCCTCAGTTAGGGAAGCGTTCAGTGAAGGTGGCGAGAGGGGTTTCCCAGGAGGTCACACTGGAGATGGGTGTCAGGCTCCAAACTTCCACAGCTGTGGTTATGCCTTCTAAAAGTTCCCCAGACCTGAGACTACAAAGTCCTGCCACCTGCAAATGATGGCTGATCAAATCTCCTCTTTAATGGTTGAGCTGCAGTTGATAGTCAGCAATCCAATAGTGCTCCTGCAGGTTTCACCGTCGTGTTTCAGAACAGGCATGTTTCACGTGAAAAGGGTTAAAATCGCAAAGGCCTTTCAAAATGGCATTATAGAGGCAACTTAGTGCTTGTTAAGGGCGTTAATGGCCTATCCCACCTCATGGAGGCGGGACTGAGGCGGGACCATTAGACACGAATGAATGAAAATTGCTTGGAGGCGGGATGGAGCCCGCACGCCAGTTTTTGCAATTTTAATCCCCCACACGCCTCCAATCCCGCCTCCACGGCCCAATGAAAATCCTGCCCATAGAATCTGAGACACACAGCTTCATTAAAATATTTAAATGAACAACCCGCCTCCTGGGAGCAGCTTGGTTGCCCGCTTCCCCGTCCCGCCTCCGTTGAAAACGGAAGTGGGCGGGTTCGAGACGGTTCGGGTTCAGGTTACAGATTTTAAAATTTTAACATCCCACCCGGCCCAACCCCACCAATATTTGGGGGTTAAAATGACCCCCTATTTTTCTAATCTTTTTGCAATTATCTTGAATTTTTGCCCTCATTATTGCATCAGCAACCATTGGAAACAATCCATGACTACTTACTTTATCAAAGCCCTTTGTAATCTTGAAGACATCTGTTTAGGTCACCCCATAACTTCTCTAGTGAATAAAGCCCTAACTTCTCAAATCTCTCTTCATTCTAACACAGGATCCCTGGTTAACATCCTAATATATCTTCAGTGCACTTTTTCCATTGCTTTTATATCCTTCCTATGGGGTGCTAAACACTGCACACCATACTCCAAACTATACCTAATTAAGCACTTGTGCAAGTTCAGTATCACTGCTATCATAGAATCATAGAATGATACAGCACAGAAGGAGGCTATTTGGCCCATCGTGCCTGTGCCGGCTTTTTGAAAGAGCTATCCAATTAGTCCCACTCCCCTGCTCTTTCCCCATAGCCCTGCAATATTTTCCCTTCAAGTATTTATCCAATTCTCTTTTGAAGTTACTATTGAATCTGCTTCCGCCACCCTTTCAGGCAATGAATTCCAGGTCACAACAACTCGCAGTCTTAATAAAAAAGTTTCCTCTTGCCGCCTCTGGTTCTTTTGCCAATGTCTTTATTATCTTTTTGTAATGTCTCTAGATAAGGCCTTGTTTAAGGCCTTGGCTGTGAATTTACTCAACGAAATTATGGCAGCGACGTGAAAGCTGCTTCAAGGAAATTCTTGGTCCTTATATATATTTGTGCTGCTACCTTTAAGGATCTGTGTATCTGCACATCAAGGTCCGTCTTTTCCTACAACTGTAGAAATTTACAGCATGGAAGGAAGCCGTCTGACCTATTAGCCTCAATTTTTACAGGGAGGCGGGAAGGGTGCGCGGAAGCCTGGTAGTGGGTGACGGACGCAGAATGGTTGGGGATGTGGAGGCCGGAGGCCCATCCGAGCTTAACAGCAGGGTCTCATAACCTCGCCACAGTCTCGCCCAACACCCAGCCAGATTGACTACCTGTCCAGCAGGCAGGAGTAGCCAACTGGAGGCAGGAGGCAGGAGGCCGCAGCCGGAGACCCGTGGGTGTGAAGGAATAGCCATATTCAGAAAAATACACCATCCTATGAACAGAATTTTGACTTATTAAAACATGACATACTGGGTCTGGAAGTCTGGAAGCCTTAACAATCAAAAGATGTAAATAGCATACAGGCTTTTGAGATAAGATAGGTTGTTGACACTGAAACAATAGCCCTATTGAAGCAGCTGGTTGGAGGTTCCAGGAAGTCTGCAGCTTGGAAAGAACACAATAGCTATACCCAGTTAAGTGTTATAAACCAACACTTCAGGAAGAAACACAGAACATTAAAGAAACATGTGCCTTTGTAAAAATTACATCAGATGAAACATGGAGACATGAATCTGTGGTACAACCAACTGAGGTAAATAAGAATTGCATAGATCACCCTAGTTGAGGTGTTCTTAATTTACACGTTGTAAAAAGAATTGCACAGAATGCCTTCGTAAAAATAACATCAAATGAAACACGGGAGGCAACAGCCATCACATTGTTTTTGTGTTGAACTTGGAACACCTAGGAGACATGAAGTCTGTGGTACAACCAGTTGAGGTGTTCTAAATGCAAAAGATACAAACAGGAGTCTTTGATAAAAATGAAATCAAATAGAACCACTACTGTCACATTGTTTTTATGAAAAGCTTCGAACACCTAAAGGAGGAGACATAATTCTGCAAGCTAACAGCTGAACTGACAGTAAGAATAGAAGAAGTCAACAGAAAAATGACTAGAGATAATTAGCTTACATCAGCAGAAAACTTCAAAGGATATACCACTGCAGAAAGGGTATAAATATAGAACTTTCAAATGGGAAGATAGAATTCACTGAAAGGGGCAAAGCGATTCTCACGCTTCAGTGGCAGGCTCTGTAAGTTTTTAACTCTTTGAGTCTCGGGTATCAAAGGTATTTGATTTTGGTGGATATCCTGGAAAATAGACTAAGAAATGTAAAAATGTAACGAAGTTAAGATTTGAGAATAAGGATCTCTGATAAGAATTGTAAGCTATTTGTATTTGGAACTGTTAATATTGTGACTGAATCACCAGCTGTAAGTTATATGTCAGTTCTTTAATAAATCTATATTTTTTTAGAATTGTCTCACATAGTACTTCTGTATCAAACTCGCGAACTCAATCTCTGTACACTCTTTGGTGAGGAGTTGCAGAATTCTGGAGTTTTCCGGACCCTCATAATATCCGGAAGGTTACAGTCTAGTTAAACTTATTAAAAGTGCTATCTGGAGGATGGTAACATCTTCAGGACGTTACTTTCCTTTAGGGAGAGATAGTCTGAACCCTTAGACCCAATTAAGCGTCTTTAGGATTCGGCTACATCTAACTTTAGTTGAAGGTGAATGTCTGGGGAATACGCCTGATCTGGGGTAGCCTGAAAGGGGCTAGGACTAGTAACAATCCTTTCATGGGAACAAACCCCGGCAGCCAGTCGGGAAGAGGGGGGGATGGTGGGGTCTGGTGTCTGGCTGCAATCGGGAGTGGGGAGGAATGCTCTGGCCATGATTGGAAGGGGTGTAACCTGGTGCAAGGGAGGCCCAAGGCTTCCCTGTGAGGGCTGGTGGAACACTCCTGCCCCTTCTGGCCCACAAGAAAACCTAAAATAAATCTTTAAAACTTACCTCGTGGGCCTCTTGTGGCCCAGGCTCCGGCTCCGACAGGTTTGACTAACAGTGAAGGCATCACTGCTCCCCCACTCAGGCCTTCAACTAAAATCACAGACCGGGTCCTTATGACCTCATCGGACCTGTAACTTAATCTGCTTCAAATGTTTCTCTACTATTCCTATTTTTTACGTTTTTCTGTTCCCTTGTCTGCATTTTGGTCAATGGATTGCTGGGTTTTGCTGTGAAAACCTCAATTTTTGCATTTTGGGGTCTTTCCCATCCAGTATCTTTGTTTAATACTTTTTCTGCTTGCTTTGATGTGGCACTGTACAAAGAGGCGAGAATGGGTAAACCTTCAGGTGTCCCGAACATTCTGCATAATAGCAATGAAGAGGAGGAACTCATGAAGGGTCTAACAATGTAGATGCAATAACACAACAACAAGGCACTTCACAGGAGCGATTATCAAATAAAATTTGACACCAAGCCACATAAGGAGATATTAGGGCAGGTGACTAAAAGCTTGGTCAAAGAGGTAGGTTTTAAGCAGTGTCTTCAAAGAGGAGAGAGAGGTAGAGAGGCAGAGAGGTATAGGGAGGGAATTCCAGAGCTTAGGGCCTAGGCAGCTGAAGGCACGGTCACCAATAGTGGAGTGATTAAAATCAGGGATCCACAAGAGGCCAGGATTGGAAAAGAGCAGAGATATCAGAGGGTTGTAGAGCTGGAGGAGGAAACAGAAATAGGGAGGGGTGAGGCCATGGAGGGATTTGAAAACAAGGATGAGAATTTTAAAATCGAAGCATTGCTTAACTGGGAGCCAATGTAGGTCTGCGAGCACAGGGGTGATGGGTGAACGGGACTTGGTGTGTGTTAGGAAACGGGCAGCAGAGTTTTGGATGAGTTCAAGTTTATGGAGAGTCTAAGTTGGGAGGCTGGCCTGGAGAGCATTGGAATAGTCAAGTCTAGAGGTAACAAAGGCATGGATGAGGGTTTCAGCAGCAGATGAGCTAAGTCAGGGATGGAGACAGGTGATGTTACAGAGATGGAAGTGGGCGGCCTTGGTGGTGGAGAGGATATGTGTTCGGAAGCTCAACTCCAGGTTAAATATGACACCAAGGTTGTGAACAGTCTGGTTTCGCCTCAGACAGAGGCCAAGGAAGGGGAGGGAGCCGATGGCTAGGGAACAGAGTTTGTGGAGGGGACCAAAGACAATGGTTTCGGTCTTCCCAATAATTAATTGGAGGAAATTTCTGCTCATTCAATACTGGATGTCGGACAAGCAGCATGACAAATCACAGGCAGTGGAGGGGTCAAGAGAGATGGTGGTGAGGTAGAGCTGGATGTTGTCAACCTACATATGGAAGCTGATGTTGTGGTTTCGGATGATGTCGCCAAGGGGCAGCATGTAGATGAGAAATAAGAGGCGACCAGTTCCATTGGCTGGCAGGAATCCCTCGAGGGCACGGAGTCACACATGGAAATGACGCAAGTGTCAGTGTTCTTTTTCTCAACTCATACCTTTCAAGGTTTGCACTCAATTAATGTTCAGGTTTGAAAATAATTGAAATACAAATTGGATGGTAAATTTGAATAGGTTTTTAACTTAAAATATAATGATAGCTATTAGTTTAATCGTTTTACTTCAGAAAGCTTAACAAGCTGAGGCAGAGAAAGAGAGAGGGAGAGAGACATCAGGTGGATTGCCACCAGAGCGATAGCCGTGCAGCTGGCCAGAGGAATGTGTTGGTTGGCTACCTGGTAGTCCTGCCGGGAGACCAGGATTCACTTGCATTGGGCCAGCGAGCTGCGGCCAGAAACCAACACCCCAGGGCATTGCCCCCCAGCTTCGGGCCTCTGCAATATCACACAGCCCAGCCGCCCCCCGAGCCAGAGCAAGGGAGGTTGCTGGGGCAGAGCCTAAATCTGCAGACGGGTGAAGCCAGAGCAGCAGAGGCCCAGGTCGGGTTTTGTGGGGCTGGGAGAAGCACCTTCTCCCACCCACCAGTTGATACGTGCACGACGCACATTCTGGCTAGTCATAGTCATAGAGTCAAAACAGCACAGAAGGAGGCCATTCGGCCCATCGAGTCCATGCCGGCTCTCTGCAGAGCAATCCAGTCAGTCCCATTCCCCCGCTCTATCCCCGTAGCCCTGCAAGTTTATTTCCCTCATGCCTATCCAGTCGCCCCTTGAAAACATTGATTGTCTCCGCTTCCACCACTTCCGTCGGCAGCGGGTTCCAAGTCCTCATCACTCGCTGCGTAAAAAAGTTTTTCCTCACATCCCCCTGTATCTCTTGCCCAAAACCTTAAATCTGTGTCTTCTAGTCCTTGTACCATCAACTAGTGGGAACAGCCTTTCCCCGTCTAGCCTATCCAAACCCGTCATAATCTTGTACTCCTCTATCAAATCACCCCTCAACCTCCTTTGCTCTAATGAAAACAAATCCAGCTTCTCCAACCTGTCCTTGTAGCTTAGATCCCCCATCCCCAGAACCATTCTGATAAATCTCCTCTGCACTCTCTCAAGGGCCTTTACATCCTTCCTAAAGTGTGGTGACCAGAACTGGACACAATACTCCAGTTGTGGCCTAGCGTGTCCAACATGGCAATTCGGATCCTATTGAAATCATAGGACGCTGATAAGTATGAATGGGAATACCCGACAAAATACCACTACACTTCAAGCAAATAAAAAAAATCCATCACATATTTAAAATTAACTAAAATGGCATTTAATTAAATATTTAAAATAAAAATTTTAATTTTTTGAAAAATAAATTTAAATTTTAAAGGGGCTAAGAATAAACTTACCTAATTTCACAGGTTTTTAAATGTATAAATTATTGATAAAATTTAGTTTTCTGTCTTTTAAAACACTTACACTGGTAAAAGCAGGCCTTACACCTGCTTTTACCAGGCATAAGGATGTCACAGGCATTCGCTGGGCAGAAGTTGGGCAAATAGCCCAACTCTCCGCCCACGGATGTCCTTTTCCCAGGGATGCGGAGGATCTGGGTGTTAGCGCATGCGCAGCGCACGCCTAAACCTGAATCTTGCACGGCCCTTATGGGTGCATACACACCTCGTACGTACCCGTAGGGGCCGGAAACTACAGCCCATTGTTTTGTTTTAGGCTAAAATGGAAATGGGCTGCTCACATTGAATTTTTATTGGGCATTTCATTGGCATAACTTTAGGATTCTAAAGAGTCGACTAGTGATAGGAGAGGAAGATTGCGTCTTAGTCAAATTTAAAGGGATGTGAACACTTAAAGGGGAGTTTCACATTAGGTGAACAAAAATTCTGAAAGCCTTTGCAGAGTCTCAAGACTCTTTTCCAAGTGTGAAGGAAATTAAGATAATGGCAAAAAATGAAACTCAAGCTGCAGGCAGGAATCCGCAGGAACATAAAAGAGCAGCCAAACTTCCAAGCCCCTGTTTGATGGTTGCTGAAGTGGAACTGGTCACATGGAGGTTGGCCCTCTCTGCCACTCCCTAATATCTGGCCCATAGGCCAGCATTGTGCATGCTTGTGAGGAGATGCAACCATGGCACGGCTGACCATTACTCTCTCTGCATGTGCTAAATGTGTGCCATGGTAGCTGCAGATGTCCTTGCACTAGATGAAAAGAGAGCAGAAGTTGCATGTTTTATAATCCTTTTCCCATTCTCAGAACATTCAAAAGCAATTCACAGCCAATTCATTACTTGTTTGAATTATGTAGACGAATGCAAATAGTGAAGTCTCATATAGTCAATAGTGAAGAACAGCAAACGTGATAAATGAGCTCCTAATTTGTTTTTTCTTTGATGGCGTTGGTTGGCCAAGACACAGGAAAGATCCCCATCTCTTCTTCGAATAGTGCCATAGAATTTTGTACATTCACCTGCAGAAGCAGATAGGGTATTGGTTTAACATCTTATATGAAAGATGGCACTGCTGACAGGCCCAGCATTTCGTCAGAACACACTGGAGTGTCAGCCTAGATTATACGCTTGCGGCTGGAAATCAGGCTTGAGGTCAGCCAGTGCTACCAATTGAGCCAAGCTCACACCTTAAAGGATTAAAAGATTAAAGTGGTGGATCAATTGAAGATGATTGAAAATCAGTAGTGGGTAAAAGAATTGAAACATATAAAAGAGTAGGCTGGAGGAATAACTATGTAGCAATTGCTGAATAGGTATCAGCCAGCATAGATTCAAAGGGTCCTGCTTGACAAATCAGCTCAAATTCTTCATCATTATAAGGAAGGTAGATAGTACAGTTCTCCAATTTTACAGTATAGTCAGATTCCCATAAAAGCATTAGCAAAGTCTCAGATGAGGGAATACTAATAAAAATAAAATACATGCGAATTCAAGGTAAAATGTAGAGCTGGATAAGAAGTTGGATTTTTAAAAATAGGGAGCTAAAAATTCAGGGGCTTTAGGGCACCCGTTACCGGCAAAATGTAGCGAGAAGGTGGCGGCCGCCGCTCTTTCGCCAGCTGGAGGTTGGTCCTGCGGCGTCCGCCATTTGCCGAGGTCCGGCAATACGGTCAGTAAGAGTAAGAGCGATGATCATGCAAATTTAAATTAGGGAGAGGTGACATCCGTCGGCTTGCAACACCGACAGCATCACCTCGGTGAACTTGGACCTTGGCGCTGAGTTCAGTGCGGGGTCCTACGCTCGCCATGGAAACCCAGCGTTCAGCAAACTGACAGAGGCACTCTCAGCACCTCTTAAAGGGACACACACATCTTTCAGGTAAGTCTGCATTTAAGCTTTTGGACTGGATTTTTTTTGATTTTATTGAAGTAGTGGCTTGCTGCAATACATGTTAAAAATTTGTTAAGTGTGCAGGGAGTGCTGCTGGATGCTTGCAAGGCCATGAATGGCAAAGGAAGGCCTCTGAGAAGACAGAAAATGCCGGAAATACTCAGCAGGTCAGGCAATATCCGTCGAGAGAGAAACAGAGTTCACGTCTCTCGTCGAGATGCTGCCTGGCCTGCTGAGTATTTCCAGCATTTTATGCTTTTATTTCAGATTTACAGCATCTGCTTGCAGAGGGAAGAGAAAGACGCAGAAGAGGAAGATGCAGAAGAGGAAGATGCAGAAGAGGAAGATGCAGAAGAGGAAGACGCAGAAGAGGAAGACGCAGAAGAGGAAGATGCAGAAGAGGAAGATGCAGAAGAGGAAGATGCAGACAAGGAAGATGCAGAAGAGGCAGATGCAGAAGCGGAAGATGCAGACGAGGAAGAAGCAGAAGAGGAAGATGCAGAAGAGGAAGATGCAGAAGAGGGAGATGCAGAAGAGCAAGATGCAGAAGAGGAAGATGCAGAAGAGGAAGATGCAGAAGCGGAAGACGCAGAAGCGGAAGATGCAGACGAGGAAGAAGCAGAAGAGGAAGATGCAGAAGAGGAAGATGCAGAAGAGGGAGATGCAGAAGAGCAAGATGCAGAAGAGGAAGATGCAGAAGAGGAAGATGCAGAAGAGGAAGATGCAGAAGCGGAAGACGCAGAAGCGGAAGATGCAGACGAGGAAGAAGCAGAAGAGGAAGATGCAGAAGAGGAAGATGCAGAAGAGGAAGATGCAGAAGAGGAAGACGCAGAAGCGGAAGATGCAGACGAGGAAGAAGCAGAAGAGGAAGATGCAGAAGAGGGAGATGCAGAAGAGGGAGATGCAGAAGAGGAAGATGCAGAAGAGGAAGATGCAGAAGAGGAAGATGCAGAAGAGGAAGATGCAGAAGCAGAAGACGCAGAAGCGGAAGATGCAGACGAGGAAGAAGCAGAAGAGGAAGATGCAGAAGAGGAAGATGCAGAAGAGGAAGATGCAGATGAGGAAGATGCAGAAGAGGAAGATGCAGAAGAGGAAGATGCAGAAGAGGAAGATGCAGAAGAGGAATATGCAGATGAGAAAGACGCAGACGAGGAAGAAGCAGAAGAGGAAGATGCAGAAGGAAGGATGCAACCCAGACAGCTCATTTGTGGCCGGAATATCCGGGATAAAATGATCCAACTGCAGAAAGTGACCACAACCCCAATTCAAATTTCAACATTTGTCCCACACCCTACCTTCCCTCTGTTACTGACCATCAGTGTCCTCTCGACCACGATGCTGACATAAAAGCCACCACAAAGCAAAGTTTCCAAACTAACTTTATACATCTAGCCATCCAATATGACATCAAGAAATCAACTCATCACCCTTATGCATTCTCTTAGTGACTGTCTTGTGTGTGCCTTTGCCTATCCTACTGATGTCATGCAGTGCATCTCTAGTGGCTGCAGCGTGGCAGGTGGAAGGCTGCTGACTTTCTAGAAGTGATTATTTGCATGGCATTTTTTGACTCCCTCTGCGCATGCGCGCCTGTTTGGTACTGCACCTGTGCACTCGATCCAGTTACACATGCGCAGTATGATATATGAGGAGGCCAGAAGTGGGGCCGAACCACTGTAAGGGGTTTTCCTTGAGAGATTTCCCTGAGGTTTCCCTCTCTAGAGGCCTCTCTCTCTTGCACAGTAAAACCTTGAGTGGTTCGACCCACTCGCCCCTTAGATTCTATACTCTGGACTTAGGGGCAGGAACTACAATGTAGAGAAAACTCTTGTAGACCAAGTTTGATGAAACAAAATGAAATTTTATTGCATAAGGAAAAATATCAAATCAAATGCAAGCAGATAAGGGAGTACATGGGAGGGAAAAACACACAAACAAATCATAACGACACAGTACTAACTAAGGCAAATACAGGCATCTTATACTCTACAAAGATCATCATGAAATAAGGAAACACACGGAACATCGAGGGACAACAACTCATGTTAATTGTACCCTTAAAATCCACCCCCTTATTAAACCTATCTAGATCTGATTGTGAAGGGCCAGAAACATGCTCACCAATCCAACTAGGAAGTGCAAGGTTTTGAAATTGAGCCTGTGTTTGGTCCTTTCAGGCGTTTCATCTCCATGTGGATCGTGGGGCCCCTGCGAGCTGCGCCACACCTCTCTCCTGAGGTGGGGGTCGGGGGCGGCTGGACACCGGTGGGCCTGGATGTCGGCGGGGTCGAGGATCGTCAGCTCAACCCTGGTCAGAGGAGCCTTGGGCTGGTTCCCATCACTTCTTCCGTTTCTTTTTATCTCTTCTCCCGAGCCGGGGTGGCTGGAAGGTTTCTTCTCTTGGGATTTTATTTTTTTGTTTCTTCTCCCAAGTTGGGTTGATGGCCTCTCGTTCCGGCAACGGCCCGGGGATAGTCGATGATCTCCTGATGTGTTTCCCCGGGGCGGGACGCCGGCTTCGAGATGGCCTTCTCGATGTTGGTTTTCTTCTTCCTCCTGCGAGTGCTTGCTTCTTCTTCTGGCTGTGATTCAAACTCTCGTCCAGCTGCCACTGTCTCCAAGCTTTGTCTGTGTTCCAGCTCTCCTCAACTGCTGAAAAGTCTCTCTGATATACCTTTCTCCCAGAAACTTCCGTCTCCCGCCCAAAATCAGGTTAGTCTTTGTTTTACTTTTGGCAGGCTGGGAGCACAGCAGGGTAGTTATTATATTTTAAAATGTCTTAAACGGCCGGTAAAGGCCCATCTCTGGTCTGGAATTACCTTCATTGTTTTTAATGTCCTGCTGATCTCGTTATCTAGTCCTGGGTGCTGTTCTCATGAATATGAAATTGTCCCCTTTTGTCTGGGTCAACATTTAGATGGCCTTTGTCTCCAGGCCGATCTCTGATCTCGACTGAATCTGCATCTAATCCATGTGGGTCTGGTTTCGTTCTCTTAGAAACGGCTTCCAGAACTTACTGTGGGTTGAATCCACAAAGCTGTCTGAGGTTGCGCAGGAACCATTTTAAAGTGTCCCAATAAGCTGGTCACATGGTATGGTGGCCATTTTGTATGCCCCTTTTTCTGGGCTTCTTTTAAAAGTGATTAAAATCATGGCCTCTTCTGCCATTTGACCCTTATTAATATAAAGCCCAATTTTGCGACTCCTACACCACGTTACTGAGCCTGGAGCTGCTGCCATTGCTGCTCGAGCCTGAACCTGAGCCTGTTACTTGGGCCTTTGAGTTATCATTCAGAAATCAATGACTAGACTAAAGGAGCCTCCAAGACTATCACCTAGAATATCGCTGTTATTATCGACACGAACATTTTTGCGGTCATCAGAGAGAGTGAGGGAATTGGCGGGGGAGAGAGAAGATCAGAGGGAGGAGAGAGAGGGGGGATCAGAGGGGGGAGAGAGAGAGGGGATCGGAGGGGGGAGAGAGAGAGGGGATCGGAGGAGGGCGAGAGAGAGGGGATCAGAGGGGGGAGAGAAAGAGGGAATCGGTGGGGGGAGAGAGAGGGGATCGGAGAGGGCAGAGAGAGAGGGGATCGGAGAGGGGAGAGAGAGAAGATTGGAGCGGGGAGAGAGAGAAGATCAGAGGGAGGCGAGAGAGAGGGGATCGGAGGGGGGAGAGAGAGAGGGGATCGGAGGGAGAGAGAGAGAGGGGATCAGAAGGGGGAGAGAAAGGGGGTCGGAGAGGGGAGAGAGGGGATCGGAGGGGAGAGAGAGAGAGAGAAGATCGGAGGGGGAGAGAGAGAAGATCAGAGGGAGGAGAGAGAGGGGATCAGAGGGTGGAGAGAGGGGATCAGAGGGGGGAGAGAGAGAGGGGATCGGAGGGGGGAGAGAGAGGGGATCGGAGGGGGGGAGAGAGAGAGGATCAGAGGATCGGAGGGGGAGAGAGAGAGAAGATCGAAGGAGAGAGAGGGGATCGTGGGGGCAACAAGAGGGGAGTGGAAGAGAGAGGCAGGAGGTTAGGAACTCGGGGAGCGAAGGTCAGGAACTCAGGGCGGGGTAAAGAACACGGAGGGCACAGTGGGGATGGGGGAAGAACATGATCCAGGTCTAAAGGGGGGGGAGGGTGAAAGCGAGAACGTGATCCAGATGGTAAGACGGATCACATTCTTCCAACCCCACCCCCTTTACACCCGCACCACGTTCTCCCTCTCCTCCCCATAGACCTGGTTGATTTCTCGGAAAGCTGTCACTATTCACTTCATACCCAATAAACCTGTTCACAATCTGCGACCCACGCACATTGCCCTATCTATGGTGGGGGGGAGGTCAGGAACTTGTTGGGGGGAGGTCAGGAACCCGGGAAGGAGGAATCTGGGCAGCGAGAGGTCAGGAATCTGGGGAAGCAGGAACTTGGGCAGGGGGAGAAGGTTAGGAACTTGGGTGGGGGGGTGGTCAGCAACTCGGTGGTGGGGAGGTCAGGCACTTGGGCAAGGGGAGAATGTCAGAAACCTGGGGGGGAGGTCAGGAACTTGGGCAGTGGGGGCAGGAACTTGTTTGGGGGGTGGGAGAATGTCTTAACCCGCAAGGGTGAGCCCTGTCTGTTCCAAGTGCGCTCTGTTCTGTCTGGCGTAATTAATCAGAATGGCTCAAATTACACTTTGCAAAGTAACTGATTACGTACGCAGGGAGGATCTAATTACACATTCCAGAGAAACTGCTGGGTGTGTCTTATCCTCCAAGGGGACCAATCAGCAATCAGGTCTTGTCATCCAAGAGGACCAATCAGAACTTTGGTGTTGCGAATAGACACGTCCGACTTTCAGTGGGGGACACTGCAAATGGCCTTGCTGGTCAACCTTGAGGAGCTGATGGCTGGGAGTATGAAATCGAGTGACAGTGTTTCTTCTTCTTCTTTACTCTCCTCTCCCTCTTCTTGGTCAACCATTGGCTGGTCAGGCTGCATTTCTTGAGTGTATGAAATGAGGAAGGCATAAGAGTGGAGTTGTGGTGAGGAGAGGGCGGGAAAGCAAGAGGTACATGCGAGAAGGAGGATAACGTATGAGGATACCAGCATCTCGTATCCTTTCAAACTCGCCGCTGGCCAAGGGCTCATCCATGTCCCTGCCACGAATAGCAGCACCATTTTCTCCAAGGGGGTGAGGTGAGACTAGGAATGGTACAGATTGTTGGTAGGTGAGTGATTGGGGTGGGGGGGAAGTCGTGCAATGAGCAGTATGTGAGGCTAGTGATTCAGTTGGTAGGAGATGGCTTTTGAAGATGCATTCACTGACCTTGATCACTGGTCTGAGGTCATGAAGCTTCTTTGGGCACTGGAGCCAAGTCATGGGGGCGACACTGCTGGCAGTGACAGCCTCAGTGATGTGGTCCCACATACTTCTTTCTGGAGGGCCTCCTGGCCCCTGTGGGTAGAGGATCTCTCTTGCAGTGTTGACCCCCTGCACCAAGCTGGAGTGCTACGTGTGAGACCCTGGGTGCCCCTTCCCTGACTTGTGTTAATGCTGAAGCACTTTTCCCATTTTTTAAGGTGCGGGAGGGAATTCAGCTTTAAGAGCTGAAGATTCGCATTTGGGACTTCTTTTAATTATATATTTTTTTAAGGCAGAAAGGGCTGAAAACTGCATTATTTTACTTAATTTTTATTTTTATCAGTTCAGAAGGCATTGCCCTTTTAATGCATTGCCCATTTTAATGTCCCACAATACATAGCAAACTCATTGCCTCGCTTCCAGAGGCTGTTGGAAGATGGAACGCTGCTTATGGATGCCAACTTCGCTACCGATGCCTGCACTAAAGCCAACAGGAGGGCATTACGTGGTCAGCTTAGCACTGAGCTACTAATCTTTAGTCCCCAGCGCAAATTTTTCTCCATTTTCGGTGGCCGTTAACACAAGGCTGTGGTGATACCGGCAACTTTCGTGGCAGCCACGAATTTCAAGGCCAGGGTGTAGAGGGCACTTATGGGAGGTGTAGTTTTTGTTTTATTCATTCACAGGATCTGGGCGTCACTGGCAAGGCCAGCATTTATTGCCCATCCCTAGTTTCCCTTGAGAAGGTGGTGGTGAGCTGCCTTCTTGAACTGCTGCAGTCTGTGTGGTGAAGGTACTCCCACAGCACTGTTAGGGAGGGAGTTCCAGAATTTTGACCCAGCCACGATGAAGGATCAGCGATATACTTCTAAATCAGGATGGTGTGGGACTTGGAGTGGAACTTGGAGGCAGTGGAGTTCCCATGCTCCTTCGAGGTGGTAGAGGTCATGAGTTTGGGAGGTGCTGTCGAAGAAGCCTTGGCAAGTTACTGCAGTGCATCTTGTAGATGGTACACACTGCAGCCACGGTGGAGGGAGTGAATGTTTAAGGTGGTGGATGGGGTGCCAATCAAATGGGCTGCTTTGTCCTGGATGCTTCTTGAGTGTTGTTGCAGCTGCACTCATCCAGGCAAGTGGAGAGTATTCCATCACAATCCTGACTTGTGCCTTGTGGATGGTTGAAAGGCTTTGGGGAGTTAGGAGGTCAATCACTCGCCGCATAATACCCAGCCTCTAACCTGCACTTGTAGACACAGTATTTATGTGGCTAGTCCAGTTAAGTTTCTGGTCAATGGCGACCCCCAGGATGTTGATGGTGGGGGATTCGCTGATGGTAATGCTATTGAATGTCAAGGGGCGCTGGTTAGACTTTCTCATGTTGGAGATGGTTACTGCCTGACACTTGTGTGGTGCAAATGTTACCTGCCACTTATCAGCCCAAGCCTGAATGTTGTCCAGGTCTTGCTCCATGCAGGCACGGACTGCTACATTATCGGAGGAGTTGTGAATGGCACTGAACACTGTGCAGTCATCAGCAAACATCCCCACTTCTGACCTTATGGTGGAGGGAAGGTCATTGATAAAGCAGCTGAAGATGGTTGGGCCTAGGACACTGCCCTGAGGAACTCCTGCAGCGATGTCCTGGGGCTGAGATGATTGGCCTCCAACAACCACAATCACCTTCCTTTGTGTTAGGTATGATTCCAGCCAGTGCAGGGTTTTCCCCCTGATTCCCATTGACTTCAATTTTACTAGGTCTCCTTGATGCCACACTCGGTCAAATGCCATCAAGGGCAGTCACTCTCACATCACCTCTAGAATTCTGCTATTTCTCCATGTTTGGACCAAGGTTGTAATGAGGTCTGGAGCTGGGTGGTCCTGGCGGAACCCAAATTGAGCATTAATGAGCAAGTTAGTGGTGAGTAAGTGCCGCTTGATAGCACTGTTGATGACACCTTCCATCACTTTGCTGATGATTGAGAGTAGACTGATGGGACAGTAATTGGGTGGATTGGATTTGTTCTGCTTTTTGTGGACGGGACGTACCTGGGTAATTTTCCACTTTGTCAGATAGATGCCAGTGTTGTAGCTGTACTGGAAGAGCTTAGCTAGAGGCGCAGCTATTTCTGGAGCACAAGTCTTCAGCACTACAGCCAGGATGTTATTGGGCTCCTAGCCTTTGCTGTATCCAGTGCACTCAGCCATTTCTTGATATTACGTGGAATGAATCGAATTGACTAAAGACTGGATTCTGTGATGGTGGGGACCTCAGGAGGAGGCCGAGATGGATCATCGACTCAGCACTTCTGGCTGAAGGTGGTTGCAAATGCTTTAGCCTTGTCTTTTGCACTCACGTGCTGGGCTCCGCCATCATTGAGGATGGGGGATGTTCATGAAGCCTCCTCCTCCCATTAGTTATGTAATTGTCCACCATCATTCATGACTGGATATGGCAGGACTGCAGAGCTTTGATCTGATTCGTTGGTTGTGGGATCGCTTAGCTCTGTTTATAGCATGCTGCTTCTGCTGTTCAGCATGCATCTGGTCCTGTGTTTTAACTTCACCAGTTTGGCACCTAAATTTTTATGTATGCCTGGTGCTTCTCTTCTACACTCCTCATTGAACCAGGGATGGTCCCCTGGCTTGATGGTAATGGTAGAGTGGGGGATATGCTGGGACATGAGGTTAGATTGTGGTGGAATACAATTCTGCTGCTGCTGATGGCCTACAGTGCCTCATGGATGCCCAGTTTTGAGCTGCTAGATCTGTTTTGAATCTATCCCATTTAGAGTGCCCTTGGTGTGAAGACAGGACTTTGTCTCCACCAGGACTGTGCGGTGGTCACTCCTACCAATACTGTCATGGACAGATGCATCTGTGACAGGTAGATTGGTGAGGATGAAGTTGTAGCTGTACTGGAACAGCTTGGCTAAAGGCGCGGCTACTTCTGGAGCACAAGTCTTTTCCCATGTGTTGGTTCTCTCACCACCTCCCAGTCTGGCAGCTGTGTCCTTCAGGACTTGGCCAGCTCGGTCAGTATTGGTGCTACCGAGCCACTCTTGGTGATGAACACTGAAGTCCTCTACTCGGAGTACATTCTCTTGCTACCCTCGGTGCTTCTTCCAAGTGGTGTTCAACACTGGAGGAGTACTGATTCATCAGCTGAGGGATGGCGGTAGGTGGTAATCAGCAGGAGGTTTCCTTGCCCATGCTTGACCTGAAGCCTTGAGACTTCATGGGGTCCGGAGTGAATGTTGAGGACTCCCCAGGCCACCCCTTCCTGACTGTATATCATTGTGCCACCAACACTAGTGAGTCTGTCCTGCCGGTGGGACAGGACATACCCAGGGATGGTGATGGAGGAGTTTGGGACATTGGCTAAAAGGTATGATTCTGTGAGTATGACTATGTCAGGCTGTTGCTTGACTAGTCTGTGGGACAGCTCTCCCAATTTTGGCATCAAGTCCCCAGATGTTGGTGAGGAGGACCTTGCAGGGTGAACTGTGCTGGGTGTGCCGTTGTTGTGTCCGAATCCGGTGCCTAGTTTTGCAATGTTCTGCTCCCATTGCATAGCTTCATTAATGTGCAAGTCATATGCAAGGTAGTGGACTCAATTGTCAGCATATCGCATTTCACAGCAAATAAAATTTGTCGGGAGCAGCGGCAATGGAGGGCATTCGGGAGCAGTGATCAGGTTCTTTAATTTGGGGTTGGGAGGAGCACTCTTGCTGCACCCGGCTCCACATTCAGGTAAGTTACTTACCTTCTTGGTTTGCAAGCATTCAGTAGGACTGGTTTCCCTGAGTGCAGCCTGCAAAGGCACAGGCTGCCTCAGGGTAAACCAATATTGGAGCGAGGCCCTCAAACAGGTGTTAGGCCACTTATTTGCATATGCAAAGGACTAAAGCACCTCTTGTTTGTCCTTACCCAATATGATGGTCAGTGCACTTCTGGCCGGTAGTGTGCACACGCTTCCTGTGCGCCATTTTGGGGCCTTAGTAAAGCCGTGTAGCACCTGAAAAACAAGCACTACATGACTCTATTTCTAGGCTATGTTCTCCTTACAGAAATGCCATCAAGCCATGTGTACAACAAAAAGGTGGTTGAGTGCTAGAGGATGCCCAAAATGTCACCAGTGGACTCTGAGACTGTTAATGTTTGCAGAGGTTCCCCCACACATAAACTTGTAAACAATGTTCTAGACTTCAGGATGAGTCATCTGAGAAAATCACAGCTTACAGATATTGCCCTTGCGCTAGTACACATAAGAGATGGCTCCAAACTGAATGCAGAGACACATGGGAATGCATACCCATTGCCATGGATTGAAAAGATTCTAGCGGGTGTTAATGGGGCCAAGCTGTTCTCCTCCTTTGACTTGGCTAACCATTATTGACAAGTAAATGTTCACACCATGGATTCAGAAAAATCATCTTAACAATCTGCAACTTTAATTGGATGCCATTTGATTTGTGCAATGTCTTCGACATCTTTCAGAATTTCACAGAGTGTAGATTGGGAGGCCTACATTTTAAATCTTTACTCTTCAATTTGAATGATGTTGTGGAGAGTTTGCTAACAACTTTTGGCAACTACCTGGAAGAGCTGGTTCAAAATGTTCAACTGCTTGTATTAGTCTAGGACTGAAGTTGCAGCTTACTTTTGTAACATGCAGGGATCAACCTCATGTCTGTTATCAGCCCCATTGAGTGTGAGATAGCTCATGGACACCGATCTAGGGACAAACTACTGATAAAGTCTTAGCCGACAGGCTCCTTCTAAACTAATACAGATTTCTTCCTTGATCTGTCTGGAGCAATTCCCAGCATCAGAATTAAAGTGCAAAACAATCCACTTGGTGGCAAAAACAGGAAGGCAGATTATTATCTGAACAGCAATAGATTGGGAAAAGGGGAGGTGCAATGAGACCTGGGTGTCCTTGTGCACCAGTCGCTGAAGGTAACCATGCAGGTGCAGCAGCCGGTTAAGAAGGCAAATGGTATGTTGGCCTTCATAGCGAGAGGATTCGAGTACAGGAGCAGGGATGTCTTGCTGCAGTTGTACAGGGCCTTGGTGAGACCTCACCTTGAGTATTGTGTGCAGTTTTGGTCGCCTTATCTGAGGAAGGATGTTCTTGCCATGGAGGGAGTGCAGCGAAGATTCACCAGACTGATACCTGGGATGGCAGGGATGACGTATGAAGAGAGATTGGGTCGATTGGGCTTATACTCGCTAGAGTTTAGAAGAATGAGAGGGGATCTCATTGAAACTTATAACATTCTAACAGGACTAGATGCAGGAAGGATGTTCCCAATGGCGGGTGAGTCCTGAACCAGGGGTCACAGTCTAAGGATAAGGGGTAGGCCATTTAGGACTGAGATGAGGAATTTCTTCACCCAGAGACTGGTGAACCTGTGGAATTCTCTACCACAGAAGGCAGTTGAGGCCAAATCATTAAATATATTCAAGAAGGAGTTAGATATAGTTCTTAAGGCTAAAGGGACATGGGGAAAAAGCAGGGACAGGGTACTGAATTTGGATGATCAGCCATGATTTCATTGAATGGTGGAGCAGGCTTGAAGGGCCGAATGGCCTACTCCTGCTCCTATCTTTTATGTTTCTATGTTTCAATGATCACTGTTCCAAGACCCGAGACATGCTAACCACATATATGGAGTCCATTTTTACATTTATTAAACAGTTTCACAAATAATCATCCAAGGTTTATTAACTGATGGAAGCTTCATCAACAAATTTCTTCCAGGAACCACATTCCTCAGCTGACATTCAAAAACAAGACGTCTCTGCAAGTTCCTTTTTTGATGGGGACAATTTAACAGAATTAGATGATCCAAATGAACATATTTGTATGAAGGCAAAATTCTGACTTTATGGTGTCCGAATAATGCCAAGTAGTTTATCTCAATAGCAAGTGTATTCTATTCTGAAGGTAAAAGTTCACCAAACTTGTTGAATATAAGCAAAACAGGAGAATAGAGGTCCATGGGAGCCCTATGTTGGGCAGCCTTGTTACAACCAATTATATTTTAACAGTACCATCTACAGTTTACTTATTTATTCTTAAAGATTGTTCCATTAAAATACAAATCTTTGTGGCAAATCATCAAGTTGTATAAATTAAACGATCAAATATATTGAGGCTACATCTGCATTCAAAAGAAAAAAATGTAATTAGTATGAAAACAACCAACACCAATTTTCAAAACAATTGCTTGTAACTAGGCTGATTTCATATTGAAAATATTAGGATGTGTAACTGAAAACTGTTGGGAAACCAAAATGAGAAAGCATAGAATGACCTAGAATTTACAGCACCGAAACAGGCCATTCAACGCGACTGGTTCATACTCCACACTGACCTCCTCCCATCCTACTTCATGTAACCCTATTAACATATCCTTCAATTCCTTTCTCCCTCATGTACTTATCTAGCATCCACTTAAAGGCATTTATGCTATCCACCTCAACTACTCCCTGTGGTAGCAGGTTCCGCATTCTAACCATTCTCTGGTTAAAGAAGTTTCTCCAAAATTCCTTATTGGATTTTGTAATGACTATCTAATACTTAAAACCTCTAGTTTTGGACTAACCACAAGTGGAAACAATTTCTCTACGCCCACCCTATCAAACCCCTTCATAATTTTCAAGACCTGTATTAGGTCACCCTCAGGCTTCTCTTTTCTAGAGGAAAGAGCCCCAGCCTGTTCAGTCTTTCCTGATAGTTATAACCTCTCAGTTCAGGTATCAGCCTCATAAATCATTTTTGCACCTTCTCCAGTGCCTCTATATCCTTTTTGTAATATAGAGACCAGCAGTGCACAAAGTACTTTAAGTATGGTCTAACCAAGGTTCGATATAAGTTTAATGTAACTTTTCTGCTTTTCAATTCTATTCTTGTAGAAATGAACTTCAGTGCTGTGTTTGCATTTTTGTGGCCTTGTTAACCCACGTAGCATTGCTACTTTTAATGATTTGTGAATCTGTACCCCTGGATCTCTTTTCTCCTCTACCCAATTTAGACTCTTATTTTCCAAGGAGCATGTGGCCTCCTTATTCCTCCTACCAAAATGCACCATCTGATACTTATCTATATTGAAATTCATTTGCCATTCACACAACATTCTGCAAGGTTATTAATGTCTTCTTGTATTTTGTTACAGTCATCCTCAGTATTAACTATACTTCCCAATTTGGTGGCACCCGTAAATTTTGAAATTGTACTTCTGATTCCCAAGTCCAAATCATTTATGTAACTCACCTTCTCTCAAGGGCAATTAGGGATGGGCAATAAATGATGTTCTTGCCAATGACGCCCACATCCCAGGAACGAATAAAAAAAAGCTTCCAGAAGGCATTTGATAAAGTCCCTCATGAGAAACTGTTAGCTAAAGTTGAACCTCATGGAACTGAAGGCAAAGTATTGACCCGGTTAGAAAATTGGCTGAGCAGCAGGAGACAGAGAGTAGGGATAATGGGTAGGTACTCAAATTGGCAGGATGTGACTAGTGGTGTCCCGCAGGGATCTGTGTTGGGGCCTCAGCTATTCACAGTATTTATTAACAACTTAGATGATGGATGAGATGGAGCATTGCAGCAAGGAAGATCGACAAGCGCGTTGGTGCGATGGACGGGTCACATCGTCCGCATGCCCGATACGACACTCCCAAAACAAGCGATCTACTCGGAGCTCCGACATGGCAGGAGAGCCCCAGGTGGGCAGTGGAAACACTTCAAGGACACCCTCAAAGCCTCCTTGAAAAAGTGCAACATCCCCACCGACACCTGGGAATCCCTGGCCCAAGACCGCACAAAGTGGAGGAGAAGCATCCGGGAAAGTGCCAAAAACATCGAGTCTCTTCGCCGGGAGCAAGCGGAAGCCAAGCGCAAACAGCGCAAGGAGCGCACGTCAACCCAAGCACCCCACCCACCCGCCCCTTCAACCACCGTCTGCCCCACCTGTGACAGAGACTGTAGGTCCCACATTGGACTCATCAGTCACCTGCGAGCTCATTTTTAAATGTGGAATCAAGTCATCCTAGGTTCCGAGGGACTGCCTAAGAAGAAGAGAAGAAGAGATGATGGGATAGAAAGCCACATATCCAAGTTTGCCAATGACACAAAGATAGGTGGCATTGTAAGCAGTGTAATGGAAGCATAAAATTACAAAGAGATATTAATAGATTAAGCGAATGGGCAAAACTGTGGCAAATGGATTTCAATGTAAGCAAGTGTGAGGTCATCCACTTTGGACCTAAAAAGGATAGATCAGAGTTCTTTCTAAATGGTGAAAAGCTAGAAACAGTTTACGTCCAAAGAGACTTGGGGGTCCATGTACATAGATCGTTAAAATATCGTGAACAGGTACAGAAAATGATCAAAAATGCTAATGGAATGCTGGCTTTTGCATCTAGAGGACTAGAATACAAGGCGGTTGGGGGGGGGTAGAAGTTATACTACAGCTCTACAAAGCTCTGATACAATAACAAAATACTGCGGATGCTGGAAATCTGAAATAACAACAGAAAATGCTGGAAATACTCAGCAGGCCAAGCAGCAACCGTGGAGAGAGAAACAGAGTTAACATTTCAGGTCTGGGACCCTTCATCAGAACTGGAAAAAGCTGGAAATGTAACAGATACTAAGCAGGTGCAGAGACGGGGGGGGGGGGGGCGGTGCGGGGTGGGGGTGTTTAGGAGGGGAGGAAGGAATTGAAAGAACATACTGTGAAAATGTTGCAAATGGGAATGGCAAAATCATACAGCATGAAAAATGGGGGCAGGGATTATTATCTGAAATTGTTGAACTCGATATTGAGTCCGGAAGGCTGTTTAGTGCCTAATCGAAAGAGCAGGTGCTGTTCCTCAAGCTTACGTTGAGCTTCATTGGTACTGTGTAATAGGCCGAGGACGGATAGATCAGAGTGGCAGTGAAGCGGTGAATTAAAGTGACAGGCGACCGGGAGCTCAGGGTCACCCTTACGGACTGAACGGAGGTGTTCCGCAAAGCGGTAGCCCAATCTGCGTTTGGTCTCCCCAGTGTAGAGGAGACCGCATCGTGAGCAGCGAATACACTATATTAAATTGCAAGAAGTACAAGTAAATCGCTGTTTCACTTGGAAGGGGTGTTTGGGGCCCTGGACAGTGGGAAGGGAGGAGGTAAAAGGGCATGTGTTGCATCTCCTGCGCTTGCATGGGAAGGTGCCAGGTGAAGGAGAAGGGCTGTTAGGGGTGATTGAGGAGTGGACCAGGGTGTTGCGGAGGGAGCGGTCCCTTCGGAATGCTGAAAGGGGAGGTGAGGGGAAGATGTGTTTGGTGGTGGGATCGCGTTGGAGGTGGTGGAAATGGTGGAGGATGATCCCTTGAATGTGGAGGGTGGTGGGGTGAAAGGTGAGGACAAGGGGAACCCTATCGTGGTTCTGGGAGGGAGGGGAAGGAGTGAGAGCAGAAGTGCGGGAAATGGAACGGACACGGTCAAGGGCCGTGTCAACCACAGTAGAGGGGAATCCTCGGTTGAGGAAAAAGGAAGACATGTCGGAAGCACTGGTATGGAAGGTGGCATCGTCAGGACAGACGCGGCGGAGACGGAGAAACTGGGAAATGGAATAAAGTCCTTACAGGAAGCGGGGTGGGAGGACGTGTAATCCAGGTAGCTGTGGGAGTCGGTGGGCTTGTAGTGGATGTTTGTCGAAAGCCGATCGCCAGAAATGGAGAGGGAGAAGTCAAGGAAGGGAAGGGAAGAGTCGGAGATGGACCATGTGAAGGTGTTCCATTTCATCTTTCGACTCATCTGACGCTTCAACAAAAAACTTTTTTCTTCCTTTCTGATGTCAAGGATCATAAGCTTCATCAACTCTTGAACACCAACGCCCCTCCGAAACCTTCTTCCCCTTCACTTTCCTCTGACCCCCCTTCTCCCAATCTCACCCCCTGCCGTGTTTTCACTATCCCCTCTGATCTTCCCCTCTCTGACCCCGAACGATCAGTCCTCAGCAAAGGCCTGAGCTTCATCCCCTTACGCCCCCATCTGAATGAATTTCGAGGTCGGAACGATGCTGAGCTCTTTTTCCGTCACCTTCATCTCCGTGCACACTTCTTTGGCCAGGAGCCTTCCCCCCACACTGCTGACCATTTCTCCCGCTTTCTAAATTCTTGTTCTACTTGGACCCTCCCTCTGGCCTCTTATCCTCTGTAGATCTTTTCATTGCTAACTGCCGACGTGACATCGGCCATCTCAATTTCTCTGCTCCCCTCACTCACTCCAACCTACCTCCCTCTGAACTTGCAGCACTCCATTCTCTCCGATCCAACCCTAACATTATCATTAAACCTGCTGATAAGGGTGGTGCTGTTGTCATTTGGCGAACCGACCTCTACCGTGCGGAAGCTGAACGCCAACTCTCCAACACCTCCTCCTACCTCCGCCTGGACCATGACCCCACTAGCAAACATCAAGCCATTGTTTCCAAGGCTGTCACTGACCTCATCTCCTCTGGAGATCTTCCCTCCATGGCCGCCAACCTCATAGTCCCCCAACCCCGCACAGCCCGCTTCTACCTCCTTCCTAAGATCCACAAACAGGACTGCCCTGGTAGACCCATCATTTCAGCCTGTTCTTGCCCCACGGAACTTATCTCTTCCCATCTCAACTCTATTTTTTCTCCCCTTGTCCAGTCTCTTCCCACCTACATTCGCGACTCTTCCGACGTCCTCCGTCACTTTAACAGTTTCCAGTTTCCTGGCTCCAACCATGTCATTTTCACTATGGACATACAATCCCTCTACACCTCCATTCCCCACCAGGACGGCCTTAGGGCGCTCCGTTTCTTCCTTGAACAGAGGCCCAACCAGTCCCCATCCACCACCACCCACCTCCATCTGGCTGAACTTGTTCTCACATTGAACAACTTCTCCTCTGACTCCACTCACTTCCTCCAAATTACAGGTGTTGCTATGGGAACCCGCATGGGCCCTAGCTATGCCTGCCTGTTCATGGGATATGTGGAACACTCTTTGTTCCAGTCCTACTCAGGTCCCCTCCCTCACCTCTTTGTCTGGTACATCGATGACTGTGTTGGTGCCGTTTCCTGCTCTCGCCCTGAACTAGATAAGTTCATTCACTTTACTTCCAATTTCCACCCTTCCCTCACCTTCACATGGTCCATCTCCGACTCTTTCCTTCCCTTCCTTGACTTCTCCCTCTCCATTTCTGGCGATCAGCATTCGCCAAACATCCACTACAAGCCCACCGACTCCCACAGCTACCTGGACTACATTTCCTCCCATCCCGCTTCCTGTAAGGACTCTATTCCATTCTCCCAGTTTCTCCGTCTCCGCCGCATCTGTTCTGACGATGCCACCTTCCATACCAGTGCTTCTGACATGTCTTCCTTTTCCCTCAACCGAGGATTCCCCGCTACTGTAGTTGACACAGCCCTTGACCGTGTCTGTTCCATTTCCCGCACTTCTGCTTTCACCCCTTCCCCCCCCAGAACCACGATAGGGTTCCCCTTGTCCTCACCTTTCACCCCACCAGCCTCCACATTCAACGGATCATCCTCCGCCAATTCCGCCACCTCCAACGCGATCCCACCACCAAACATATCTTCCCCTCACCTCCCCTTTCAGCATTCCGAAGGGACCGCTCCCTCCGCAACACCCTGGTCCACTCCTCAATCACCCCTAACAGCCCTTCTCCTTCACCTGGCACCTTCCCATACAAGCACAGGAGATGCAACACATGCCCTTTTACCTCCTCCCTTCCCACTGTCCAGGGCCCCAAACACCCCTTCCAGGTGAAACAGCGATTTACTTGTACTTCTTGCAATTTAATATATTTAGTATACTGTATTCGCTGCTCACGATGCGGTCTCCTCTACATTGGGGAGACCAAACACAGATTGGGCGACCGCTTTGCGGAACACCTCCGTTCAGTCCATAAGGGTGACCCTGAGCTTCCGGTCGCCTATCACTTTAATTCTCCGCTTCACTCCCACCCTGACCTCACTGTCCTCGGCCTATTACATTGTTCCAATGTAGCTCAACGTAAGCTCGAGGAACAGCACCTCATCTTTTGATTGGGTACTTTACAACCTTCCGGACTCAATATCGAGTTCAACAATTTCAGACTATAACCCCTACCCCCATTTTTCAGGCTGTTTATATTTTTGCCATCCCCATTTGCAACATTTTATCCCTCCTGCCTCCTACATTAGTACAGAATATTCCTTCCTCCACCCCCCCCTTCCCTTTCCCTTCCTCTGCACCTGCTTAAAATCTGTTACATCTCCAGCTTTTTCCAGTTCTGATGAAGGGTCCCAGACCTGAAACATTAACTCTGTTTCTCTCTCCACGGATGCTGCCTGGCCTGCTGAGTGTTTCAAGCATTTCTGTTGTTATTTAAGGTTGTTAATTACTTGGGCCTAGATATTCTGGCATGAGCAGGGAAGAGGCGAAAAATGGGCACTGCGTGATGCAATTTTTAGGACTTGTACTCAGAGATATCCTTGATTAAGTTTTTAGTGCTTTGGGTGCCCAACACTTGGTTATTGGATATGGAGGCCTAGCACAACCCAATGAAGGTGGCTAGCTCAAGCTGTGCACAAAGCTTATTAGGTTCCTGAAAAATATTAAAATTAGGAGTTTCCCCATAATGTGACTGCCGTGGCTGCAATTTAAAAGAATATCCTCCCTCGCCCTTTGACCTTCCCTCTCATGTTTGAAAATCTCCTGACACGGAAAGGTCAGCCAGCAGAGCTGCAGTGGCCACTGACACCTGAAGGTCCATCCTAGTGTTCTTGGCATGTCATTAGAATGCATTCAGACAGCTGGAAAATGTTTGAAATGAGCTGACAGTTACTCAGTAGCAATGCCCAGGTGGCAGGTCATCGGCCCCTGAACTGAATACTAAAACTGATTTTATAAAAACAGAGGTTGCAGAACACTTGGAATTTTGTTTACTGGATTTTGAAGGTTTTAACAATTTATAAGTGGAATAACTTGCTTGTTGATAACCGCTGAAAGGATCACAACTGTGGAACAGAAGGATGCCTGGCACAGAGGATTACCATAGATTTCATAGGATAATGAGATGCAAACAAGCTACAGTTCAGAATAGCAACGTTGCGTGACCAATTGATTTTACTTCCCTTTCCTGCAGTAAAGAAGCAGCTTTGATTACATTGCCTTATAACATTTCTATTATATTATAATAAGGTGGGTCTTCCAAATATCGCAGCTGTAGCAATTATATTCTTTTGCCATTTAGTTTTGACTTCTGAATAAAATGGTCCTACTCTCAATATTTTTAGAGACGAGTAGATATCCCATAGCATTGCCCTTGGGCAGAAGATAAGAAATAAGAGCAGGAGCAGGTCATTCGGCCCTTCGAGCCTGCTCCATCATTTAATGAGATCATGGCTGATCCGATTTTGGCCTCAACTCCACTTTCCTGCCTGCTCCCCATAACCTTTTGACTCCCCTGTTGCTCAAAAATCTGTCTATCTGAGCCTTGAATATTTTCAAAGACTCTGCCTCCACAGCTCTCTGGGGTAAAGAATTCCAAAGGTTCACGACCCTCTGAGAAAAGAAATTCCTCCTCATCTCCGTCTTAAATGGGCGACCCCTTATTCTGAGACTATGCCCCTCGTTCTAGATTCCCTCACTAGGGGAAACATCCTCTCAGCATCTACCCTGTCCAACCCCCTCAGAATCCTATGTTTCAATAAGATCACCTCTCATTCTTCTAAACTCCAATGAGTATAGGCCCAACCTGCTCAACCTTTCCTCATAAGACAACCCTTCCATCCCAGGAATCAACCTAGTGAACCTTCTCTGAACTGCCTCCAATGCAACTATATCCCTCCTTAAATAAGGGGACCAAAACTATACGCAGTGCTCCAGGTGTGGTCTCACCAATGCCCTGTACAGGAGTCAATTGTAATCTTAAGGCGAAACAGGGTGAGAGGGCAGGAAACAATTGGGTCAAAGTGCGCAGAGAGAGCCCTGATATCATAGATATTAATTATGTAGAACTAAGAGGAAGAGGCATCCACCTTGAAAAGCTGCATTGTCCTTTGACTTACAACCAGTAGGAGGGGTGCTACTTTTTAAGTCACTTGTCAAAAATGATTTCCCAGATGTGGTGTATGTAACCATTCCACCTTTAAGAGAACTATTTTAAGAGATGCACTACTTTATCTTGGCTGCTGTATACTGTAATACCGGTGGTGACCACACCGGTATATAAGTGCTGTGTAATGATTTATTGGGCAGTTCAGCCTGACCTCCGGCTAGTAAAGACCTGTTGAATTTATTCTTGTGGTCTGTGTGCAGTGATTCTTATTAACAATAACTAGAACACACAGACTTAACAGTGGCGACGATGACGATCTTACCCTGCGGCAGAGATATATCCAAGGCAGTTTAACGGGCGTCGAGAAGAGGCATCCGCCCTCATCATCCTGCTGAGAAAAGACTCAGGTCTGAAGAGCAAGGAAGAACCCTGACATGAAGCCTTCCATCAGCAACAGGCAGTGATCATCCCTTCTATCACGGTGGTGGGTAAGCCGATCAGCGACGAGCAGCAAGTCGGCCACGTTGGCTGTGAAGTAGGGGAGGGAAAAACGGAGGATATAAGGGCAGAGAACTCGACCACGGCCGGGGAAAAGAGCCGGGCAGAAGTCGGGGCCAGAGGCACTGAGACTGGGGCAGCGTAAGGCACGGGAGCCGCGGTGAATGCAAACGCAGCCGGTGCAAAAGACCGGGCTGCAAGCGGGCTGGGAGACGCAACAGCGTCGAGAGAGAGCTCGACCACGACCAGGGAAAAAGGCCGGGCAGCTACCAAGGCCGCGAGGCGCGGGATAAAATTTTTAAAAAACGCGGAGAACTCAGCCGCAGCCGGGGGAAAGGACCGGACTGCAAGAGGGGCTGGGAGGCACGATTTGAGAACTGCTGGGGAGGGCGAATGCAGCAATACGGCAATCGCCATTACAGCCAGCGGGGGAGCAAGGCAAACGCGGGAAGCCGCCATTTTCGTAGGCGGGGGAAGAAGACAAGCGCGGGAAACTGCCATTTTGAAAAAAAATAAAAATTTCTTTTTGTTTCTCAAGAAGATTGCGAGGATGCCAAAGCGTGGTAACATCAACGATTTTGATCCCGATGTTGAAGATTGGGCCACGTATGTAGAACGCATAGAGATTTATTGTAAGGCAAATAAAATATCAGATGAAGATAAAGCACTAACCTTACTAAACTCAATGGGTGCGAAGACATACGGGCTATTGAAGCATCTTCTATCACCAGCTAAACCGGCGGATCAGGCTTTCGCTAATATTGTTGCTGTCCTGAGAAATCATTTGAACCCCACACCGCTGATGTTAGCGGAACGATTTAAATTTTATGCGAGAACGCAACTGAAAGAGGAAAGCAACGCGGAGTATTTAATTGAACTGCGTAAGCTAGCGAAATACTGTCAGTTTGGGGAAAGACTGACAGAGGCACTGAGAGACAAATTCGTGTGTGGATTGTCGAAAGAAGGAACACAAAAGCGGCTGCTTGAAGAGAATGATCTTACACTTGATAAGGCTGTCACTATTGCAGCATCGCACGAAGCTGCAGCGAGAGGCACTGCGGAAATGCAGCTGAAGGCAGCGGTACTCAGCGTAGATCAAATGGCTTTGGGTACCGCGAAATTTTATCGTTGTGGAAAGACAACACACGATCAGAACCAATGCTGGTTTAAAAATCAGGAATGTAGAAAATGTGGCAAGCTTGGTCACATAGCTAAAGTATGCCGGTCAGGAAAGAAGACCAGCAACAAAAAGTCACCGCAGGAAAAGTGCAGAAAGGTACATAAGGTGGCTGAGAAGAGTTCGGATGAACAGAATTCGGATTCAGACTCCAACAGCAAGGAACTGGGTAGTCTGAGAATTCACAATGTGAGTAAGGAAGCTGACCTACAAACTATCTGGGTCACACTTCAGATAGCAGGAGTTCAAGTGAAGATGGAATTGGACACCGGATCGGCGTTGACGGTCATGAATAAGCAAGATTACAAAAGGTTATTCACACATATTCCCCTACGGGATACGGAGATAGTATTGCAGACATACACGGGGCAAAGAGTATACCCCATCGGAAAGATAAAAGTCAAGGTGGTACACAAGGGCAAAGAACACCAAGGAATGGACTTATATGTACTACCTGAGGGAGGTCCACCACTTCTGGGACGGGAGTGGATCAGGAAAATAAATATGGACTGGCACTCCCTAAAAGCAATAATGGTAGATTCCGGAAAAAAAGATGTCAAACCTGAACGATTGTCCAGAATATTGGATGAGGTTAAAGAGGTGTTCCAACAGGGACTGGGAACACTGAGAGGAATTACGGCAAAAATCAAGATTGCAGAACTTGCAAACCCAAAATTTTTCAAAGCCAGACCGGTACCTTATGCGATACGACCTGCTGTGGAAGCTGAGCTGGAAGGGCTAGAACGTTCAGGAGTACTGTCTAAGGTGGACTGGAGTGAGTGGGCCACGCCCATTGTTCCCGTCATGAAGCGTTCATCGAGTAACAAGCCAGGGGAACCGGGGAAGGTCCGCATCTGTGGAGACTTCAAGATCACGGTTAATCCGGTGCTTCACACGGTGCAATATCCGCTTCCGCGGATTGAGGATATCTTTGCTTCATTGTCTGGCGGGAAACACTTCACCAAGATAGACCTGGCGCAAGCGTACTTACAGATGGAAGTTGAGGAAGAGTCGCGCCAGTATCTCACAATCAACACGCACAGAGGCTTGTATCGATATAATAGACTGGTTTTTGGAGTGGCTTCGGCTCCAGCAATTTGGCAGAGGGCCATGGAGCAGGTATTACAGGGAATTCCAAGCACTCAATGTTACTTGGACGATATCCTGATTACAGGAGATGACGATGAGGAACACCTTGCAAATTTGAAACTGGTGCTCACCAGATTGAAGGAATATGGACTTCGAGTTAATCGCCAGAAATGTGAGTTCTTTCAGAAACGGATCTCGTACTGTGGTCATGTCATTGACCAGGGGGGGCTGCACAAGTCACCTGACAAGATCGAAGCTGTTGTGAAGGCTCCCGCTCCGGAAAATGTATCCCAGTTGAGGTCGTTCCTAGGGTTGATTAACTATTACCATAAGTTTCTGCCAAATCTATCCACGGTGCTGCACCCGCTGAACGCTCTTTTGCAGAAAGAAGGACCATGGAAGTGGAGCGAGGGCTGTAAGAAGGCCTTTCGCAAAAGCAAGGCATTGATCACCTCAGAGGAAGTGTTGGCTCACTTCAACCCAAAGCTACCTATTCGTTTAGCTTGTGATGCTTCTCCTTATGGTATTGGAGCAGTACTCTCACACAAGTTGCCAAATGGCTTGGAAAGGCCAGTCGCATTTGCATCCAGATCATTGACCTCCGCTGAGCGCAACTATGCTCAGGTAGATAGGGAGGCTCTCAGCCTTGTGTGGGGAGTAAAGAAGTTTAATCATTACCTGCAGGGCCAGAAGTTTACACTGCTGACAGACCACCAGCCGTTGGTATCCATTTTTAACCCTAAGAAGGGTGTTTCGGTGATGACAGCACAGAGGCTCCAGAGATGGTCCCTTTTCCTAGGGGCACATCAATATCAGATAGAATTCAAAGGTACAAAGCAGCATGGTAATGCTGATGGGCTGTCGCGCCTGCCACTACCTACTGAGGAGGAGGCACCGACGGTTGACCCGGTGGAGTTATTTCACTCGACCATCATCGAATGTTTACCTGTCACCAATGCAAATATTGAAAGGGAGACTAGGAATGACCCGACACTGTCCCAGGTCTACGAATTGACAGTAAAGGGTTGGCCAGCCCATGGTGATCCACTGTTACCGGCATTCTCAGCAAGACGAGAACAGCTGTCCATCTGTCAGGGAACATTGATGTATGGAACAAGGGTGATTATCCCTCCTAAGTTAAGACAGAGAGTTCTAAAAGAACTACATGAAGGTCATCTGGGGGGAGTCAAGATGAAAAGCCTTGCTAGGGCTTATGTGTGGTGGCCGGGTATCGACCAACAGATAGAGGATCTGACGAAAAGCTGCTCAGGGTGCCAAAAAGTGCAAAATGCACCTCCGATTGCACCGCTGCATCCATGGGAATGGCCTTCAACCCCATGGCAACGTGTACATATTGACTTTGCTGGTCCATTCATGGACTCCATGTTTTTAATTGCGCTGGACGCACATTCTAAATGGCCAGAAGT
The DNA here is from genome assembly GCF_052327205.1 of Somniosus microcephalus. Classification (NCBI taxonomy): domain Eukaryota; kingdom Metazoa; phylum Chordata; class Chondrichthyes; order Squaliformes; family Somniosidae; genus Somniosus; species Somniosus microcephalus. The sequence continues at coordinate 69,608,509 of NC_140997.1, forward strand.
GATTAAGATGACTACCACTACCTCGGAAAAGACGATCGCGGTGCTAAGAACGATATTTGCAAGAAATGGATTGCCAGAGCAAATATGTTCAGACAACGGACCACAGTTCGTGTCAGAGGAATTCCAGAAATTCCTGAAGAAGAATGGGGTGAAACATTATACCTCTGCCCCATATCATCCAGCTACAAATGGGCTGGCCGAGAGGTTTGTACAGACGTTCAAAAAGGCAATAAAGGCCATGAGCGAAGATCAGATTCCACTGCAACACAAGGTGGACAATTTCCTACCGGCATATCGAAACGTCACCCATGCAACAACAAACCAAAGTCCTGCCATGATGTTCTATAACAGGAGGTTGCGGTCCAGGTTGGACTTGTTAAAACCAAATGTGCGGAGGGAAGTCGAAAACAAACAGTTCCAGCATATCAATAACAAGCCCACTCGGAGTTTTGAAATAGGACAACCGGTGTTAGCCAGGGACTATAAAAACGAGAAATGGCAATCTGGAACAATTCGGGCCAGACAAGGACCCCTGATGTACACGGTAGATGTTGGTGAAAATGTAATGCGACGTCATGGTGACCAACTGGTGGGATCGAGAACAAGGGTCGAGCCCATGGTTACGACAGAGACAACCGTGGAGGAAGTTAGTGAACCTGAAGCATCTACCTCAGAAGTGAATATACCTGATGATGATGTCGTATCCATAGGGGATCAACTAGATGAGTCACCCCAGCAACGAGAACCAGAGACCCCTGAAAGGCGTTATCTGTCTCGGATCAGGAGGCCTCCTCAGAGACTGAGTCTGTGAACTGTTTTTACATGAAGTTGTGTATATATGTTATTATGTTATGTTTAATGGGGAATATATACTGTTAAGCTAAAAAGGGAGGATTGTGGTGTATGTAACCGTTCCACCTTTAAGAGAACTATTTTAAGAGATGCACTAATTTATCTTGGCTGCTGTATACTCTAATACCGGTGGTGACCACACCGGTATATAAGTGCTGTGTAATGATTTATTGGGCAGTTCAGCCTGACCTCCGACTAGTAAAGACCTGTTGAATTTACTCTTGTGGTCTGTGTGCAGTGATTCTTATTAACAATAACTAGAACACACAGACTTAACACCAGACAAGTTGCTTAACTAAGCATAGATGGCAACGTTCATAAAAGCTAAAAATTAATGTTAACCTTTCTTCTTCAGAAAGATGATCTAGTTACTCATCTACCACTTTTGAGGAGGACTGCAATTGAAGAGGATGAAACTAAAATCTCAAAATTACACTTCTGAACACTTCACAAGAGAAACAATCTGGGTAAAAATTATTTTAGAGGCTTCCAATAATAAATTATCACAGCTTGACAATAAGAAAATCAGAGCACGAGTTCTGCAAAAAAGGTTCCCAGATGAGTGGGAGTTTAAAGCCTTCAACAGGATGTTAAAATCCACTTACTGGCAATAGATAGTCACTGAACAAAGACATTAGGGCCCCGATTTTAATTTTTCAATGCGCTGGGAGCAGGCTGGGGAGGGTTCGACAGCACGCGGGAAACCCAGAATAAGTGCAGCACATTTGTCAGTGGCTTTTTAACTCAGCCACCTCATTTAAATTTCACTTCCGAGTTTCCTGTTCAATCAGCGGCAGCGGGTGTAATGTGGACCCGCCTGACGAGATCTCAACTCCAATATTGAAAGGGACACGCCAAACAGGGGAGATGGGGAGCTCCCAGCTACCTGGTTACACCATTAAGCAAAAGTCACCCACATGTCATACGGCACTCGGTCATGTTGACTTGGTTTGTAAGATTCGAAATTTTCAGCAATAATCACGCAAGAAAACAGGATAAAATAAGACAGTTTATTGACCAAAGTAAGCTTGCACAGAAAAATCTTTGATAAAAGGGCATACAAAATGGCCGCCGGGCCTCGTGATCAGTTTTCTGGACCATTTGATTTCTGTTACTGCAAGCCAGACAGGCTTGTGGATTGAAGACAGTAAGCCCGCGAAAGCCAGTATCTGGGAACCGAAACTCAGGGAAACAGCATACATATTCAATGGATTCTAAGTACAGGATGGGGCCCATCAAGATATGGGCGGACAATGCAAAAACACTTATACCCATTTAATGTACAAAGGAGAAACCGTTTAACAGCCATCAAGGAAAATCTCCAGACCGATCAATATGCGAACCGAGTCGCGGTGACAATGTAAAAGACATTAAAAGACATTATCGGCCAGGAAGCCAGTTAAGTTATCACCGGCTCCCGTTACAAGACAAAGCGCCCCTGCAGAGATTTCTGCCCGCCAAAATTAATACAAAGACAGGACTATGATTTGGCGGGAGATAAGACTGTCCCAAAAGGGTATAACTATGGATTGAAAGTCCATCAACGAAGGACGGAACGAACGGACGAACGGTGACGGTTACACAGATCTAGGATCGGAGCCTCTTCTACCTCGGTAGCTTCGGAATCGATGAAGACGCTTCGTCTTTTTTTAAAGACGCTTCGGACGTTCAATTTCGGTGAAAAGACAACGTGGTCGGTGTTCAGCCAGACAAGGCTCGGTGACGACGGGAAGACGACGAGGGTGGCCCGGGTACTGTTGTCGGGAGATCATCGACGACCCAGGCCGAAGGAGAAGACACCCTCAGGAAAACCGACGATCCAGGCCGGAGAGAAAGGACATTCCGGGCCTGACACTTCCGTGTCTCAACATCCCATCGGGTTGTTGGTCTGCTCCATGAACAAAAATCGACAACAGACCTAGTGGATCTTCAACCTTGACGAGCGCTCATCGAGGCTGTGTCTACCCCGCCACCTCGAGAGAGAGAGAGAGAGAGAGAATATCGACTGCGCCAGAAGTTTCCAAATCCACGTGACGACGGAAAGCTGTGCCAAAAGGCTGCGAACCCCTTTTTCGCGATTTTGAAAGTGGTGAGCATGATCCCAAGTTCCTCAGGTCGAAACTTAGTTTAGGTATAGGGGAGGGAGTTAAGGGTAATCATAATGTGTTTTCCCTTTTACGATGTGCCGTGTGTTCCCCATTTCCATAGAGTCAAGTTCATAAATTTGTGCATGATTGTAGTTACTTTAATCTGTGCCTATGACATGTATTTTGTAATGCTTCAAACTGTTTAAAAATAAAAGCATCCATTTCGTGCTATTCAACCTGGTCTATTGAGTCCTTTCTCTGCACTACAGTTCTCTGCATCTAAGTCCAAGGTCTAGAACCGTAGGGGGAGTGGGTCGAACCACTCAAGGGTAATTATTGCACAAAGCCTGGCAGGAGACCAGAACGAGCAAGAGAAACCCCCTACAGGTTTCAACATAGAATGAAATATGACCATCTTCATTATGATAACTTGTAACATTCTTACCTTACCACGACTAGTTCATGGCTTTTATCTCCCACAGGGCCTTCATGCGGCAGCACGAGTCGGTGGACGTGGCGGATAAGGAGCTGATTCCTTCTGAGGGTGCACCATCACAGGACTCATGCAGACCATGCACCAGCTCAGATACTCACACTTCGGTGGGACAAATAAGGCAGATAGTTGGGTTTTCAGCTGGTGAGTCACATTTTATGAGTGAGCAAGAGCAGCTGGTGGAGACAGGTACAGCAGTGGAGAGTCTGCGTCAGAGGGCGCAGCGCTTTTCAAGCTCTCTTCAAGCTCTGCTCAGCTGGACACACATGTTTTGCCTCAGGGGCCGTTGATGAAGAGAAAAATCATTGAGCAGTAGTATACAATGTGCAATGCACTGACAGACCTGCAATGTGGAATCACCATGACTGCAGAGAAATTGGAGGAGTCCACCTCAAGCATCAGGGGGGTTGATGTCGTCGGCCACTGAGATGATGTCTTCTTCTATGGATAAGTGACCAGTGCCATGGACCATCATAAGCTCCAGCCAAATGAGTCCATACACGCCTTCAACACCACCGTGCAGATGCTGGATGCTAACATGTCTGCCACCTTAATTAGATTGACAGATCTCTTCTCTTAGGCAGTCCCTCGGAAACGAGGATGACTTGCTTCCAAATTAAAAATGAGTTCTCAGGTGACTGATGAGTCCAATGCGGGACCTACAGTCTCTGTCACAGGTGGGGCAGACGGTGGTTGACAGATTGACACATACCTTAGTCTTGGCCTTACAGTGCCCCACTGATCTGCACCAAAGTGTCCTCCAGCACAGTAGCTGGAGTGAAGTGTGGGTGGGACAGGAGAGGGATGATGGCGAAAGGGGTCATGGAAGTGGGGACTCCACTCAACGCGCTTCCACTTCTCACCCACAGCCCCCCTCTCAGCCAGTAGTCCACAGGGTTCCTCAACTCCTAATCTCCGAGTCTGCTCCTGCACAGGTGCAGGTGGAGCAGTCTCTGGTGGGGCCCTCATGGACTCCAAAACCCAGAGGGAAGTCAGCCAAGAGCATCTCAGCAGTCAGAGCAGGGATCTCAGCAGCCTGCCTCTACCTCTGCTGAAACCACACAGGATACACCACGTAGGAGTAGCAGAAAAAGGATGAGTAAGTTTTTGTAGTTGCACAAGGTATGCACACGGGTGTCTCAGAAAATGTTGCGTTGATAAGTTTCTGCTTTTTATTTAGTTCACATAAATGTTATTCTTTCTGACTATTTTCCTGTCTTGTCCATTCTTGGGTGCTGGGTGGTAAGTGACCTTCTAACTTGTTTGATGATGAATGTGAAGACATGAATTGATGGGGACCAATGGGGGGGATGTCCAAGGGATGGTTGGTTGGTTGCAGGACTGCTTTGTGTCAGTGGCATTGGGGTGGGGGGAGGGGAAAGAGTTGCTGTTTGCATTTTCTGGTGACATATTTGCACTGGTGCAACCTAAGTGAACCTTGCATTAATAAGGACATCCTGGGCAGCAATGTGAGCAGCTGGGGATGCATTGAACTCATCACCCTCCTCCTCTCCTTCTTCCTCTTCCCCACCCCCTGAATTGTCAGAGGAGGATCAGAGCTCTCCGCTTTGTTCCACCTGCAGGTCCAAGCCTCATTGTTGCACAATGTTGTGCAGAGCACAGCAAACCACAAGCATTCTGGAGATCCTGGCTGGTACGTACTGAAGGGCACCTCCAGATCTGTGAAGGCACCTGAAGCACATCCTCAGCATGCCGATGGCCTATTCAATCACACATCTGGTGGTAATATGACATTCACTGCGGCGTTGTCGAACTTCTGTAGTTGGGTTTCTGATGGGTGTCATTAGCCAAGTTTGCAGTGGGTATCCCTTGTCACCTGCAGCCACTCCTTAAGTCTGCTTCCAGGTCTGAAGAGATCAGGGAGCGTGGACTGCCGTGGGACGAAAGCACCATGGCAGCTGCCCGGGAATCTTGTGCACACCAGCTGCACATTGATGGAGTGGATGCCCTTACGGTTGACAAATTGTCCTGGTTATTCTGGGGGTGCCCAGATTGCCATGTGTGTGCAGTCGATGGCGCCCTGCACCTCTACGAAGCCAGCCGGAGCCACAAAGCCAAAGGTCCACTCATTCTGACTGGCATCATTGGTGGCAAAGTTGACATAATTGCTGGCCCTGGCGAACAACCCATCAGTCACCTGTCTTATGCATTTGTGGGCAGCCTACTAGGAGATCTTAGATATGTCTGCGGCAGAGCCCTGGAAGGATCCAGAGGCAAAAAAGTTGAGGGTGGTGGTGACTTTAACAGTCACTGGTAACGCGTGGCCACCAGATCCAGCAGGTAGCAGGTCTTCTTCTAGCAGGCTGCAGATGTCTACCATCAGCTGATGTGATATCCTGAGCCTCCTGAGGCACTGCTGTTCAGACATGCCAAGGAAACTTACCTGTTGACCTTGTTTTGTGGGTTGTGCTTCCTGCGAGCTGCACCTCTCTGCTGGTTCCCTCTCTTCTTTTAAATTTATTTTTTATTCGTTTTTATGGGATGTGGGCGTCGATGGCAATGCCAGCATTTATTGCCCATCACTAGTTGCCCTTGAGAAGGTGGTGGTGAGCCGCATTCTGGAACCACTGCAGTCCGCATGGTGAAGGTACTCCCAGTGCTGTTAGGGAGGGAGCTGCAGGATTTTGTCCCAGCGATGATGAAGGATCGGCGATATAATTCCAAGTCAGGATGGTGTGTGACTTGGAGGGGAACTTGGAGGTGGTGGTGTTCCCATGCACCTGCTGCCCTTGTCCTTCTAGGTGGAAGAGGTTGCGGGTTTGGGAGGTGCTGCCGAAGAAGCCTTGGCAAGTTGCTGCAGTGCATCTTGTAGATGGTACACACTGCAGCCACGGTGCGGTGGAGGAAATTAATGTTTAAGGTGGTAGATGGGGTGCCAATCAAGCGGGCTGCTTTGTCCTGGATGGTGTCGAGCTTCTTGAGTGTTGTTGGAGCTGCACTCATCCAGGCAAGTGGAGAGTATTCCATCACACTCCTTACTTGTGCCTTGTAGATGGTGGAAAGGCTTTGGGGAGTCAGGAGGTGAGACACTCGCCACAGAATACCTAGCCTCTGACCTGTTCTTGCTGCCACAGTATTTATGTGGCTGGTCCAGTTAAGTTTCTGGTTAATGGTGACCGCCAGGATGTTGATAGTGGGGGATTCAGCGATGGTAATGCCATTGAATGTCATGGGGAGGTGGTTAGACTCTCGCTTGTTGGAGATAGTCATTGCCTGGCACTTCTGTGGCACGAATGTTACCTGCCACTTATCAGCCCAAGTCTGAACGTCGTCCAGGTCTTGTTGCATGTGGGCATGGACTGCTTCATTATCTGTGGTGTTGTGAATGGCACTGAACACTGTGTAGTCATCAGCGAACATCCCCATTTCTGACCTTACGTTGGAAGGAAGGTCATTGATGAAGATGGTTGGGCCTAGGACACTGCCCTGAGGAACACCTGCAGTGATGTCCTGGGGCTGTGATGATTGACCTTCAACCACCACAACCATCTTCCCTTGTGCTAGGTATGACTCCAGCCAGTGGAGCGTTTTCCGCCTGATTCCCAATGACTTCAGTTTTACTAGGCCTCCTTGATGCCACACTCGGTCAAATGCTGCCTTGATGTCAAGGGTAGTCACTCTCACCTCACCTCTGGAATTCAGCTCCTTTGTCCATGTTTGGACCAAGGCTGTAATGAGTTCACGAGCCATGTGGTCTTGGCAGAACCCAAACTGGGCATCAGTGAGCAGGTTATTGGTGAGTAAGTGCCGCTTGATAGCACTGTCGATGACACCTTCCATCACTTTGCTGATGATTGAGAGTAGACTGATGGGGCGGTAATTGGCCGGGTTGGATTAGTCCTTCTTTTTGTGGACAGGACATACTTTGGCAATTTTCCACGTTGCCAGGTAGATGCCAGTGTTTTAGCTGTACTGGAACAGCTTGGCTATAGTCGGGGCTAGTTCTGGAGCACAAGCTCTGCTGGTACCTTCTCTGGTAGCTGCTTCTCTGCTGTGCAGCTACAGGTCTGTGAGCAGCAGGCTGTTGTGGGTGCTGTTACTGGTCATCTTGGACCTCATCTGAGGTTCAATCTAAGGCAGCAGAAGCAGCACCCATGCTGATGTGATAGAGCAAACCTCCAAAGTGTAGAAAGTAACTTCTAAATTGTAACCTCTCAGCAAAAGTACTGTGAACAAACCTTTTCCCACTAACAGGTAAGAAAGCGGCTGTGAGCACTGAGTATTTATTGGCATCTTTGCCTGAGATTGATTCAGCCAACTCAATTGCCGCTGTGTACTCGCCATGGTTTCACTGGCAAGTTTCAGGAAGCCCGGGCAACACATGGTCCTGATGTTAAACTGAAAACAGCGGGTGAAAAATTCGGCTTCGTGGTGACTGATTTTTCGGCGCTAAAGGGTGTCATTTTGTCATGAAAATGGCATCCGCACACATACACTTTTGATGTGTGCCGCGCCTGATGCCATCTTGGTGAGGGCGTTAGCATTGGCGCTGGGAGCCTGCGCCAGAATTATGTAGAGTAAGCAAATTGTGACATCAATCAGCTTGCAACACTGATTTGACGCCCGCACTGCCATTTTCATCCTCAACGCTGGAGCTAACGCCCTGTCTTAACCTCTCACAGCTGAACACGCATTCAGCTGCAGCAAGGACCCCCCACCAGTGATATTTAAAGGGATCAGCAACCACTCTAAGGTTAGTTGCTGGTTAATTTCTGCTGGCTCTGTGTAAATTTGTAGAAGTGTTTGGAGCTTTCCAGAGTTGTTTAAAGTTGATGAGGTGACAGGGAGTGGTGCTGCAAGTGGATAAGTCCTTGCTTCTGAATTCAAGGGTTCTGCTCAGACCACTTGCTCCCAGTCATGGGGGCTCTAGTTGTCATCCCCCCTGGCCTGCAGCATGACATGGAGATGGAGCAGAGGCAGCAAAGAGGACAAGCTGCTTCCAGAGGGAGGAGGAGAAAGGGGAGAAAGGCTCTCAGCAGGAGGCCTTACCCACCTAGGGATTTCCGAGAATAATTCTCTTACCTCAACCTCAGCCAGGAGCAGTGTGTGAGGTGTCTGCTCTTTACGAAGGAGGTGCTCACAGAACTCTGCTGCCTCTTACAACCAGACCTGCAGCCTCACACCAGGGCAAGGCCCACGCTACCAGTGGCCCTGAATTTTCTCGCATTGGGATCCTTCCAGGTTGGAGTAGGCAAAATCTATAACATCTCCCAGTTCGCCATTCATTCCTGAATAAGAGAGGTGACAGAAGCTCTTTATGCCAGGAGAGGGGTCTTCTTTGAGAGAAGCAGGCAGAATGTGCACATCGCTATGCCAGGATAGCGGGCTTCCCCATGGTGCAGGACGCCATCGATGCAAGCATGTGGCTTTGCAAGTGCTGCATCTGAATGCTGAGATATACCGTAACCTCAAAGGTTATCACTGAATGTGCAGTTGTTGTGTGACCATGCTCAGCACATCATGAAGGTGAATGCCCAGTATCCTGGCAGCAGTCATGATGTTTTATTCTGCGCCAGTCCGCTGTTCCCTCAGTCTTTGAGCCACCACAACAAACCAGAGGGTGGCTACTGGGTGACAAGGGCTATCCGCTGACCACCTGGCTCATGACTCTGATCCGCAACCCAACCACACATGGGCAGCATGCGTACAACGAGAGCCATGCTGCCACACAGAATCTGATAGAGCAGGCCATTAGCATCCTTAAACAATGCTTCCGCTGCCTGGACCACTCTGGAGGAGCCCTGCAGTACTCAGCAAAGCTCATCCCAAAATTCATCATGGTCTGCTGCATGCTCCACAACCTCAACAGCATGAGGGCACAACACTTGTCACCAGGCATACAGCGACCAGCTGAGGAGGAAGAGAAGGAGGATGACAAAGCGGAAGAGGAGAAGGAAGCAGAGGAGGAGGAAGTGGCAGGGAGGAGGCAACCCAGACAGTCCCTTTCTGCCCGGCTGTCTGTGAACCACTCATCTGACTGCTGTACCAGTGAAAGCAACCCCAATTCCCCATTCAACAATAGTCCCATACCTTACCTTCACTGTTACTGACCATCACATTGTCCTCTTGGCCACAATGCTGAAATAAAAGCCACCACAAAAGAAACATTCTAATCCAACTTTATACATCAATCCATCCAATATTACATAACAAAATCAACTAATCACCCTTGTGCATTCCCTTAGTGCCTGTCTTCCATGTGCCTTTAATATCCTAGTGCTCCTACGCAGTGCTACCCCAGTGGCTGCTGCATGGCTGGTGGAAGGCTGCTGGTTTTCAGTGGGAGAGACTGAATATGGCCTTGCAGGACGACCTCAAGCAGCTGTGGGCCTAGAAGGCTCAGCTGTAGACTGCACCCACCTCATCATGGGCGGCAACAGTCTGGGTTGGCTGGCTGACAGGCAACAACAAGGGCACTGGTGGAGTGGCAGTGGTGGGAGGACGAATGCTGTCATCCTGAGAGGGGGCAGCAGGTTCGTGCTCCACGAAGCCACAGCCACTCCCCCAGGGCGGCACTTTAGCATCGCTAGTAATCTGTTGGAGGAGAGATTGCTTGACTGCTGTGACACCCTGCAGGCCCCTTTCCACACTGCTAACCGCAGCCACGATGGCAGCAGTCTGAGCTTGCAAGGCAGCACTCAGACGTAGGGTGGCTTGTGCTTGTGCTGCAATGGAAGCTGAGACATCAGCCATTAGACACGTGCGCTAATGGAGATTCCCATCATTTCTATGTTGGAACTCATGGGCTCCAAGCTCTGTGCAAAGCCCTGTGTAAGGTTGGTGCTAGAGTCCTCCATGCTCCTTGACAGTGACAACAGGCTTTCTGGCAGGCCTGCCAATGCACCAAGCATTTCATTGTGCATACCCATCAGCATTCTTCTGTAGGCTGGCCCATCAAAGTCCTCATCTGAGTCCCCTGCAGCAGAACTCATGTGCAACCTCGCCCTCCGGTGAGCTGGCACCTGCTCTACCCTTTCCCCCTGCCCTGGCTGCAGGCCTCTCGTGCCTTGTGCAGATCCTGTGTCTAATCTCTCCTCTAGATTATGTGGTGTAAGGGGTGGTGTGTGTGGTCAGCTTCACCTCTGACTCCCTGAGCAGTTTGAATCGCTCCCTCTTTTGGTTCTAGACTTTGGACTTATTTGGGGGTTGTAATGAAATTGCAAGACACCTGGGTTGGTCAAAAGAATTGAGATCTTTATTTTGAGACAGGAAAATATACAATACAATAAAACTTATACTCTAAAAGGGTGGGGAACACTCAGACTATGCGAGGGAGAATTACAATAAACAAAAATCCCTTACCCTCCCAACCCCACTACCCTAAATAGGTTGAAATCCAGAGGACCAGGAAATGCTCACCAAACGACTTTCTTGACAGATTGTAGAGGTTCACGATTTCAGGGTTCTCCTTCGTTGTGGTGGGTCGGGCCTACCGTACCCCGGACATGGTAGAAGACTGCACCTACGTTGGGTCTTCAGTTTGGGTTTGTCCACTGATGCTGTTAGCTGCGTAGTTGGATGTGTCGGGTAAGTACCCAACTTTCTTTGGCTAGGTAAAGTTTTTAGGGTCTTTTGTGTCAAAATCTTACCCAGGGGTAAGTCAGACTAGCCTGTAGAGTGGAAACAAGTTTTGATTTTTGAATTTTCAGTGGTTGGTTTCTTGTTGGTCGCGGTGGCCCAATATTACCTGGTTGGCGATAATATTGGTAGTTGTTGGTTTCTTGAGGCCTTTGGTTGCCACAACTTTCTTTTTCTTCTTCTTTCTTCAAGTCTCCGATTCTCCGACTAAGTATGGTAATGATGATAACCTTTTCTGAACCATACTTTCTCTCCTGCACTGAACTTATGCTCTGATCTTACTCGAACTGTACTGAACTCCTTCTCCGATCTTACTGACTGAACGTACTGACTCACTGAACAAGCAGGCCTCAATTATACTGGTTTGAGGCCTGGCTTATCTGACCACCAAATCTCTGGTTCCTTTAAATTTGGCGGGCTCATTATTTATAATGTTTTAAAACTTTAACGAGCTTCAGGGATGGTCCATCTATTCTTAATTGGCCTTTAACTGGTTTCAGGATTGCCTTGAAACCAGTTTAAAAATGTAAAATATTTTGGAAATCTCTCTGATTGGTTTTGAACTGCTGTTTGATTGTTGTTTCCTGCTGGGCCATGTTCTTTCTTTTGACTCGCTGTGGGCATGTACTGTTTTATTCATGTACTTGGTGGCTCTGCGAGTTTCGGCGGGAACAGGTTTTATTGTCTTTATGTAAAGGTTGGGGTGGCCCAGAACATTCCCAGATGGCCCAATACTCAAACTGTCTGTTTCGGGGGCCCATCCCACCTCCTTTTTGTCACAGTTTTTCACAGGTCTGAACATGCCTTTTAAACCAGCCAAACCTTCCTGGGGTTTTGATTTTTAAATCCCTTTGGCCCAATATTAATTCAAACAGTCCAATATCTCTTCTTTCTTACTTTGGGGGAAATTGTGTAATTTTGCGAGCCTTACACACCCCCGTGATACTTTATAACTACAGTATCATGCAGTTGTGAGCAAAATTTTCTGATCCTCGGGAGCCAACCTTCCCCTGTATTATCTAAACTAATACCCAAAACAAAACACTCTCTCCCGTTCCGTTTAGGTGTAGTGTTTAACAAAAATACACAAGGTACAGAACTTTTATTACAATCACATCCAAGTACGGAGGGGTCCAACACCCCAGCACCACTTGGAAAAAATAACATAGGAAATATAATTGACACACACACTCATCAAACTTTATTTTTAATAATGGTCAAGGTTTGTTTTATACCTGGTCATAGACTTTATTTTTGTTTTTGTCCCATGCTCCCTCATGTTGAGAGCAGAGCATCTGGTCCCTTCCTTTGCACTTTGTACACAACAGGTAGAAAACTATGCCCAGCTGACAAACCACTAAAATGTGTGAAGCCAGCCTAATCCAAGAGGGGACCTCTATATTTTCAAAAATGTCCCACCAGGATGGAACTACAATATCCAAGATCTTGGCCCCTATCTTGACTGTCTTCTGCTCTAATGTATAGAAATGTTTCTGTGAGATGACCACTGCTTTTAATAGGGCGGTAAGATGTTCTGGTAGAGGGGGAATTTCATAGCCGAAATGTGTTACGTAATTCTGCAGGTTGGTAATGTTTTCCCTGACAATGAGGTGAACAGTTGAGGGTTCAGGGATGGGTACAATCCGTTCCTGGGCCGCTTGAACTTCTGTCTCGGGTTTAAAACAGAAACTGCTGTCACTCACCGGACACCAGATGTGCTATCCAATCCGGTAGTGGGGCGCACTTGTGGTGACACAATATGTCCCACCCACTATGAATGCTACCTGTGGGGAAACATGGTTTTGTGCCATTATCTCCATGGTACAGATCACAGGTTGTGCACCAGTAGCTTTAAACCCGCACTGTGGTCTCGAATAGGCATTCAAGTGCTGGGGACACAGTATTGTGTGTGCTCCCCAGCTCCGGCACCCCGAGAGGTCTGTACCTATCAGCATGCTCCCACTTTATGACATAAGGTGGGACCTCTGCAAAATGGACGTGTGCACCCCCTTGAATGATCCCAATGTTCTCCACCCTGTATACCGGTGCGGGTCGGGCTGTCCTACCCATGACTGGCATCCTCACTACTATCCCCATGATAGTGTGATTGGAACGTCCACAATCCACTGGGACAGGGTAGGCTTCAGAGGCTAGGCGGAGCTGACACGGGCTCAGCGAATTACTAAACGGGTGGAGGGCTGCGAGGTGCTTGTTGCTAATCCAGGAGGGGACTAAACCTTATTTTAAATCCTCCAGGTTGCTGCGGCCCTCGCCCAGCAACCATGCCCCGTATAGCACGCACACCCTCATTCTGTGCAGCTTGATCCGAAGCATTCCTGTCCTCCCGTATAAGTGCATTTACTGTTTTGGCATGTCTCTCCAGCTCAGCTATTATCTCTTTTAAATGGACGGTCATGGCCTGGTCCTCATGCAGCTCTGAGCCCACCACTGTGTTCTCCTCTGTTAGGAGTTTTCTCAACTGGGTCTTTAAACCATTTATCTGTGTCTGTAATTCTATATCGTCTAGGCTGTTTATCACTGAGGATCCTGTACTATAAGCTGTAAAAATATCATTCCAGGTTCCCCTTCTTTGTCTCCCCACACCCATATTATGTTCAGGATGTAAACTGTGCAGTTTTGCTTTGTCCACATTGGCAAAGTCGAATTCATAAAACTTTCTAAACATTTCCTCCAACAGGGCTTGGTACAACCATTGTCTCTTTAGGGCACCACTCAGGTAAGTGCACCTCGGTCAGGTTCAGGATCACTGAGGCCACTGCATAGTGTACCCCCTGGTACAGCAGCTTATTGGTTGGTACTAAGACTAAACCATTCCCTAGTCCCTTGGTGGTGGTAGGACACCTCTGGACTATAGTCCGTGATGTTGTGGTCGTGGGCAGGGGCTTTCGGGGGCGGGTTACAAGTTTGGTGGCATTCACTGGGATCGGGGAGTGTGGGACCGCGCACGCATGCAGGCTAGAATCCCACCCCATCCCCTCCCTGGCATCTTGCCATTGCCGGTGGAAAATGATGGATATGCCTGTGGGCAGACTTCCTCTGACCACCACATACAAACATAAATCCCCTGATCCGGCTCCCACCACTTGTCCCAGCACACACTCAGTCCCCCTCTGGTCCCTGTAATCGGCCGATGGCTATTGTTCCCCAATCGTTCCCAACTGACTGCAGGCTTTCCTATATCCTTGCTCAGCTTTCTGAGCCACCATCACCTATCCAAAGGAATCTGTCCCTTACATGTCAAACACACACGTTTCCCCTCAGTGACACTGACCCTTGTGGCCACGATCTGTACCCTGGGGCACGGGATGGAGGCCTCCCCGTACGTGAACCCAGTCTGGCTGGAGTACTGAGTGGAGTTAAACCCCAGCCACCCTGGCCACCTTCCCTCATGGAAGTAGATGGCAAGTTCCTCCACACCCCGTTCGCCACCCCCTGCGGTAACGATCAGTGCTCTCTCTCCCGAGCACCCATAGATGTGGGAGTTCTCCACGTCTCCTTGATCACTGATGCTCACCCCTACCAGGGCGAGCAGGAGCAGAACCTTCCTCATCCCGATTTCCTTTCTGTAGGGACACAGAAACAAAATAGCCATGTCCCCAGAAGGTTCTCTGGCCTGACACAGTTATCAAAATTCAAAACTTAAACTTATCCTCTACTAAAATTAAACCACTAAAATCCCAAACTTCCAAATTGTAAAAACACACTTTAAATACTTCAGAAAGCTATATACATCCGCCGCCCATCTCCGGACGGCCAGGCTAATTCCTGATTGGCCTGTACCTTTTGTGGAATCTGGGCAGCTTGTACGCCTGGGCGTAAGGTGTCCTATGCCACCGGACTCGAAGAGTCCTCCTTAAAAGACCTGGGAGTTTTCCTGACTCCCAGTTAACCAGGGGAGTGTGTCCTTCTGTGCTGCAGCACACTACCCCTTTCTGTGTGGCTGCCGAGTCCCTATCCTGTCCTGTGGGTTCCCCGCAGCCTGATGCCGCAGGCTGGGAACCCCTCTCTCTCTCTTTGCCCAACACTACCTCTCCTGTGAGTCCCTCACCTTTGGAGGCTGCAGGCTGGGGATCCGTATCCCTAGACTGGTCCCTGACCTTGGTTTTTCCCTTTCTGTTGAGGGTTCTCCTGGGGCTAGACCATTTAAAATAATACTCGGGTGACCAAGGTAGTCTAGGCTGTGGTGTGCGAGGAGATCTTCTTAAGGCTCCGGCTACTCGGGGGGGGGGGGGGGGGGGGTACCTGAATCCCACTTAATTGGTGGGAGGGCCTCTCCAGTCACACACGTCACTGCCCTCACTTTTGCGGTCTGTGAGCCTGTCACAGCTGCAGGCCGCTGCTCTCTAGCTTTAGTGCGGTTAACCCTTGCTGACCGTTCTCCACTCTCAGCCTTAAACAGCTTACACGGATTAATGTGGAACCACTTTGTGCGGCGGGGCATCTTGATGGCATACTTCATGGGGCTTGCCTTGTCCACAATGCTGTACGGCCCCATATACAATGGTTCGAAACTTCCCAACCGGGCAAAGTTCCTTACCATGACCTGATCCCCTATCTCCCACTCGTGGTGCCTGTTGGGTTCTAGCAACAATCGGTTACTCCGATGCTGTTTTCACACATTACTAGCAGCCTGTCAGTGAATCTGTTTAAGGTGTTCAGACAGATTCCTGACAAAACTGTCCCGGTTCACCTCTCTTGAGCTGACCTTCCGTGAGCACCGGGGCTAGCACATGGGTGGGGGTCCGCATAACCCTGCCAGTCATCAGCTCGTGTGGGGAATACCCCGTGCTTTTTGACTGGCTGGCTCGGATCCCCATTAGGACCAACGGTAAGGCTTCCACCCACTTCTTGGGTGAGTCTCCCGTCTCCATGCGCAGCTTTTCCTTTATAGTGCGGTTTAAACGCTCTACAGGACCCGATGACTGTGGGTTGTAGGCGACGTGCCATTTCCCTTCAATGCCGAAATACCATGAGAGTCTCCTGCATGACCAGCCCAGTAAAGTGACTTCCTTGGTCAGACACCACATACTGTGGGAGTCCCCATTGTGAGAACACTTCCCTGACCAGGATCTTAGCTGTACCCAATGCGGTAGCTGTACGGCAGGGAAAAGCTTCTACCCACTTTGAGAACACATCCACCAGGACTAGGCAATACTTGTAGCCTCCCTGGGCAGTGGGTAGGGGCCCGATGTAATCGATCTGGATCAACTGCTATGGTTCCTCTACCCTCCTGGTGTGTCCCAAAGAAACCACCTTTTTCTGGGGGTCAAATACTGTGCTGGAACCGTCCACATAGATTTTGCGGCCTGTGGGGTGTATCCCGGCCCTAAAACCTATGTTGACTTCCCATACTCCTTCAATGGAGGTGGGCCGTCCCTGGATAAATCATGTTGGCTGCGAGCTTGGGCTCGCAGAGACCTTTCACCCTTAGGTCCATCTGGGAGAGAAGCAGGGTCCAGCGAGCAATGCGGGCACTGCTCACTGTCCCATCTTTAATTCTCCCATCTAGGAGCATCTGGGTGGGCGTGTGATGGGTGAGGAGGGTGATGGGCGAGGTGCCTGTGAAGATCAATGATCTTTTCACAGTGAGTGGCGAGGAGATGCCTCTCACAGTTGGAATAGCCCTTCTCCACATCTGTGAGTATCCTGGAGGAGTAAACCACCAGTCTCAGCTGACTGTGCTGCTCCTGGAGCAGCACTGCTCTCAGACTGTCCCCGCTGGCTGCTACCTCCAAGAAAAACTCTTTCTCCCCATCAATGGCCCCTAGAGCTGGTGCGGTCTGCAGATTTTGCTTGAGGCTTACAAATGCTGCCTCGCAACCCTCATCCCAAACCCACTCCACTCCCTTGTGTAGGAGTCAGAGCAGAGGGGCTGCTGTGGCGGTGTAATCTTCAATAAAATCCCTGCAGTACCCTGTCAGCCCTAGAAAAGATCTTACTCCTGTCACTGTATTGGGGGCTGGTAACTCCTGCACTGCTTCCCTTCTGGCTTTATCTATGGCCCTTTCCCCTGCTCATACAGCCAGCCCTAGGAACTTTACTTCTTTTTGACCGATCTGTACCTTCTTGGGGTTTACCTTAAAACCTTCCTGCTTAAGCAACTCTAACAGTTCAGCCAGTAGTGGACCGTGTTCCTCTCCTTCATCAGTGAATAGGAGCAGGTCATCCACATACTGGCCTAACTGTCAGGGTCAGCTGAAGCTTTTTAAGCAATCTGCCATACACTGGTGGAAGATGCTGGGGCTATTGTGGAACCCCTGTGGTAGGCAGTTCCAGGTGTATTGTTGGCCCTTAAACGTAAAGGCGAACTTGTACTGGTCCTCTCTCCGTAGAGGGATGGACCAAAACCTGTTGGAAATATCCAGCACCGTGAAGGTGGTCACAGAGGCTGGAATACTTCCAACGAGGTCGGCGACAGCTGCGACCGTGGTTGCACAGGCAGGGATGTTCCTATTGTGTGATAAATCCATGTAGTGAAACAAGAACTCGAAGAGGTGAGATATTAGAATTAGTCTGTATACTTTAACAACTGCGTAGCAAACATACAGGCCTGCATCCTGGCATTCCACCTTTGCTGACCTTAACAGGAAGCAACCCCCTGACCTTAACTAGTGGCAGCACTAGCTACAGCACCACCTGGTGGATAACCTTAATCATAACATCCCAGATTACTATATTCCTCCCCCCTTAAGATTTCAGTATGAATTTCTTAACAAACAACCATTCCTAAGGGTCACATAAGAAGTCTCCATTCACTATGTTCCATACTTGACAAATCTAACAGGTCAGTATCAATCTCTCTGGTGGTTTGCGAGCCCTTTGTGAACGTCTAACAGTAAAGTCCCTGCTTGTTTGTGGTGAAGCCACCAGCTGCTCCTGAGCAGTGCGCAGAGTATCTGACTCTGCAACGATAGTTTCCTCTTGACGAATAGGTTCCTGTGGAATTGTCTCTGTCCATGGTGGTGGCACCACAGATGCACTTGGATAACTGGGGGCAACCCTGGCCTCAGCCATTGCATCTGGAACCTCAATTTCAATTTCCCCTTGTTTGGTAAGTATCTGATTTACATGTCTGCGTACTATCCTACCATCTCCCAACATGACCTTGTATGATACTGGACCTGTCATTGAGTCTATGAAGCCAGGAATCCACTTTGGTCCATAACTGAAATTCCTGGTAAGGACCGCATCTCCTTCTCCAAAACTTCGGCTCCTTGTTCTTTTGTCATGGTTCTCTTTTTGTTTGTTTTGTCTGTTTTCCATTTTCCTTTTTAGGTCTGGGTGGACAAGGTCAAGAGTGGAGCGTAGTCTACGACCTAATAACATCTCAGCAGGAGAGAGTCCTGTGGTGGATTGAGGTGTTATTCTGTAGCTGAACAGAACCCGTGATACTAATGGCTGCTAAACTCCCTTCTGCACTTTTTTTCATCATCTCTTTAAATGTTTGTACGGCTCTCTCCGCAAGTCCATTTGAGGACGGATGATATGGAGCCGAGGTCACCTGCACTATGCCATTTTTTCTCATGAACTCTTTTGTCTCTGTACTCACAAAACAAGTGGCATTGTCACTTACCACGATCTCCGGTAACCCTTGATTACTGAAGCTCTGACGCAGGCAGTCTATAGTAGTAGTGGAGGAAGCAGAATTAACAGGATAAACATCCATCCATTTGGAATGTGCATCAATGATTATGAGGAACATCTTCCCCATGAATGGATCCACATAATCTAAGTGCAATCTTCTCCATGGTTTATCCGGCCACTCCCAGGGGTGGAGAGGCGCCGCTGCTGGTGCCTTCCTGTGTACCTGACAAATGCTGCATATCTTGACTAGATTTTCTATCTCCTCATCTAGCTTTGGCCACCACAAGTAACTCTTAGCCAAGGCTTTCATACGAGAGACCCCAGGATGACACTGATGTAGTTGCTCTAGGATAGACGTGCTGGCTGTGGAATAATCACTCGTGCTCCCCACAACACGCAACCATCCTGCACACTCAGCTCTGTTTTCCTGACACTGTAGGGTGTGAAGTCAGTCCCTTCCGGATGTTGTGGCCATCCCCTCACCACATATTCTCGAACTCTAGACAGTACTGGATCTTTACCTGTCCATGTTCTTACTTGCTCTGCAGTCACAAGTGCCGTGTCAGTGTCCTCCAACATCAAAACTCTATCCTCTGGAGCTGCAAGGATAGGTGTGCCTGGCAGTGGAAGACGGCTCAAGGCATCTGCGTTCCCATGGTACTTGCCCGCCTTGTAGACGATGACATACTCATATGTCTTCAACGTCACTGCCCACCTCTGGATCCAGGGTGACACCATCTGTGGAACTGCTTTCATTTCATTGAAAAGAGAGATAAGAGGTTTATGATCGGTGCATATGGTGAACTTCCTGCCATATACGTACTTGTGGAACCTCTGTAACCCAAACATTACTGCTAACCCCTCTTTATCTAACTGGGAATAGTTTTTTTCCGCTAGTGTTAGAGTTCGGGACATAAACCCTGTTGGTCTTTCAGTTCCAGCTTCCATGCGGTGTGAAAGAACTGCCCTCACCCCGTAAGGTGAAGCATCACAAGAGAGAATGACATCTTTCTCTGCATTGTAGTGAACCAGCACATCTGACGACAGCATCAGTTTCTTGGACTGTTCAAATGAAACCTCCTGCTCCTCTACCCACTGCCACTGTGTCTCCTTGCGCAGTAGTTTGTGAAGCGGTGCTAACACTGTTGACAAGTTTGGTAAAAACCTGTTATAATAGTTCAGCAGTCCCAGGTAAGCTTTTAACTCAGCCACATTGGTAGGAGTAGGGGCGTCCTGCAGTGCTTGTACCTTCTCCTTGATTGGAAGGAGCCCGGTGGCATCCACTCTGTGTCCCAGGAACACTGCCTCATTCCCCAAGAAATTGCACTTACTCCTCTTGAGCCGTAACCCTGCCCTCTCCAATCTCTGTAGTACCTCTCTCAGAGTGCTCAGATGCTCCTGGTCGGTTCTTCCCGTCACCAGAATGTCATCCAGATAGATGGAAACATGCGGAATCCCTTGCAGTATACCTTTGATTGTCCTCTGGAAGATAGCTGGACTAGATGAGACACCAAACGGTAAGCGGTTATATGTAAACAAGCCCTTGTGTGCATTTATGGTGACATACTTCTTTGATTCGTCATGCAGTGTAATCTGCAAGTATGCATGACTCATATCCAATTTTCTGAATTTTTTTCCTCCAGCCAGGTTTGCAAAGAGATCCTCTGTTTTGGGAATAGGATACTGCTCTAATTTGGACACCCGATTGACCGTCAATTTATAATCTCCACAGAGTGTTACCGAATTGTCCGGTTTCTGAACATTTCACTGGCTCCAGTATGTTCTCTCTCAATAGACGGTCAAGCTCACCCTCTACCTTTGGTTTCATGGCATAAGGCACAGGTCGTTGTTTAAAAAACCTTGGCGGTGCCTCCTTGTCTACATAAATCTTAGCTGGGGGGCCATTAAATGTGCCAAGTTCCTCCTTGAACACATTCTCATGTTCACGCAACACTTCTTGCAAAGTCAACTGTTTGCCCTCATCTATTTGATTTACTGCTCCCCAGTCTAATTTAAGTTCTTTTATCCAGCCCCGACCTAACAGGTTTGGTCCGGTGCCCGATAATATAACTACAGGTAGCTGTTTCACTGTGTCCCTGTGCTGCACAGTCACATTAGCTGCACCTAATGTCGCTACTCGTTCACCAGTATATGTTTTGAGATGTAGAGAGCAAGACTTTAACTCCAGAACTTTTGCACGGTTCCACAATTTTGAGTACTCTGCCTTGTTCATTATGGTTACACCGCACCCCGTATCAACCTCAATGTTCACCTTAGAGTCATTTACTGTCAGTTGCAATGTGATAGGAGCCACTTTTGAAATGTTCTCTAACATGCTATACATTATGAACATGTCCTCTTCTTCCTCAGCTCCCCTGCTGATGTGGTGTGCTCCATGTTTTTTCACTTCTCTTCCTTGGTTTTGCTTTCCTCCCCCTTTTGGTTTGGATTCCTCCACAGGTGATTTTGCCCTGCATACTCGTTTAATGTGTCCTTTTACCTCGTCGCCAAATGTGATAAATCCACGTAGTGAAACAAGAACTCGAAGAGGTGAGATATTAGAATTAGTCTGTATACTTTATTAACACCTGCGTAGCAAACATACAGGCCTGCATCCTGCAATTCCACCTTTGCTGACCTTGACAGGAAGCAACCCTTAACTAGTGGCAGCACTAGCTACAGCACCACCTGGTGGACCTGTATGTTTGCTATGCAGTTGTTAATAAAGTATACAGACTAATTCTAATATCTCACCTCTTCGAGTTCTTGTTTCACTACATAGATTTATCACATTTGGCGACGAGGATGGGATATTAGAATTAGTCTATATACTTTATTAACAACTGCGTAGCAAACATACAGGCCTGCATCCTGCATCCTGGCATTCCACCTTTGCTGACCTTAACAGGAAGCAACCCCCTGACCTTAACTAGTGGCAGCACTAGCTACAGCACCACCTGGTGGATAACCTTAATCATAACATCCCAGATTACTATATATTGAGTACCCGATAGTCCACCGTGGCTCTCCAGGAGTTGTCCGGTTTCCTAACCGGCCACAGCGGAGAGTTTACGTGGGTGGCTATTGGTCTCAATACCCCCTATTTGACCAGAGAGGTCATGGCCGTTTCCATGTCTGCCTCCGCCTCTTTGGGGAAATTATACTGCTTTTGTGGTCGGGTCATGGGGTCCCCATCTACACTCACTTCGACCTCGTTCACCCTCCCACAATCATGCTTGTGAGTGGCAAATGCACCGAGGTGTGCTCCCACAAATGCCTGGTACTCCACTGGAGTGTTACTGACCATTTGCTCGAGGTCGTAACCCTCCTTGGGTTTTAGGGTATACAAGTTCCCCTTGCCCCATTTTCCTGGGATAACTGCCACTTCACTCTCTTTGCCGGTGCATGCTCCCCACAGACAGTGGTTCCTGAGAGCCACTAGAATCCTGTGGCCTATAATAAAATCAGCCCCCAGGATCCCTTTCCCTTCCTGCTCCCACTTCATTAAAACACAAGTCCACTTGGTGTGGAGTGCTCCTAAATGAATGGACAGCGGGATAGAGAACGAGCCAACCTGCTCGTTACCTGTGAACCCCACTAAGCTGTACGGGGCCCCGTTAGACAGAATTGAGGCACTGGGGTTATCGGAATAGACTATGGTGCTCGAAGCTCCCGTGTCCAACAGATAGGTCCCTTTTATCTTTTCCACTTCCATCTTAACAAGCGGTCTTTTCCATACATCGTACTCAAGGGGACACAGATAGACAGGCTGCGCTGGCTCTAGTCATAAGTCTGTGTTAACTGGGGCAGATGGAGTTAAAGCACCTGTGGCTGTGGCTACCTGCCCTGGGCCAGCCAACAAAACTCGAAGTGCAGCTACTAATGAATCAACTGTGGGGGGAGAGATCGGTGTTTCTGCCTTTGGGGCGGGAGCTGGGGCATTCTTTCCTGCACTATCCTTCCAAGGATTTCTACAGTCCCTTCTCCAATGCCCACTCTTCCCACACCCGAAGCAGTTACGCCTCATATCGGAAGGGTTACCCCCTTCCTGGTGCCGTTCCTTCTTACCCTGGCTGGGTTTTAACTCGTGAACTTTCCCTTTAGCTTGTGGTTCTTCCACCCCTCTACCGTTATGGTAAGCCAGGGTCAGTTGTCTGACCACTGTCCCCTCGGTGATTTGGGGGCCCTTTGGGTCGAACCACAGCTCGGCCTTGGCTCTGATCTGTGGCAAGCTGTTTGCCACCAGACTTCGGAGCCAGTGAGCCAGCTCATCCTGGTTCAAGTTAGCCCGGTCGAGATCCCCATTACAGGCACTCCTGTACACAGACCGCAGCCTGTCTACGAAAGCCTGTGGGATCTCACCTGCTAACCGAGTAGTCTTCTCCACCCGGGAGAACAGACTATCATTCATCCCCATTGCCTCCAGAACTTGATCCCGGATGGCAGCGTACCCTCCCTGTCCCTTGCACTCAGCAGTGAGGGACTGGTACAGCTTGCCATCCAAGGTGAACAGAAGAATCTTGGCCATTTCTGAGTCGTCGCACTCATTAATGCCTGCTGCTTGTTCCACTTCCATAAAGTGGACTGAGGGGTCTCCCTTGTGGGTGAGCTTGCTCAGGTGGCTTACCATAGCCCTAAGTTGTTGGGTCCCATGGGAAATC
Source organism: Somniosus microcephalus (assembly GCF_052327205.1). Taxonomy (NCBI): domain Eukaryota; kingdom Metazoa; phylum Chordata; class Chondrichthyes; order Squaliformes; family Somniosidae; genus Somniosus; species Somniosus microcephalus. The sequence goes on from NC_140997.1 coordinate 69,631,806, forward strand.
ACGAATTGGCTTTCAAGGGGCCCCTGGCCCCCACCTATCCCAGGTGGGCCAAACCATTGCTGCCAAGCCGGGCACATCAGCCCCGGCTCCGACCTTTCCTGCATTGGTTTGCCCCCTGCTGCCTGCTGCCAAAACCTGGCGCCACAGGTGGTGGTGGTGGTGTGCACTCCTCCCTGCAGATTACTTGTCCCTCCTGCTGACCAACCGAGTTGTTCCCCGGCGCCACAGGTGACGTCTGCACAGTTTCTACTTCTACTTCCAGGTCAACCCGGGCCGCACCTGGGCTTACTCGGCATACCATGCCTTTTGCCCTGGACAGAGCAAGTTTTAAACTGTCGATCTGCTTTTGACAGGGGCCGTGATCTCCCGCTTCAAAATCCCTAGTGCTTGCTACTTTATAAGCTGCCTTCACATCTCTGAACTTTTCCTCCTGTTCTTTTAACTGTCTGGTTAGGCGAGCGTTCTCCTCTTTCAGTACTAGCTCATTGCTTTTTGCTTCAGTGACTTGACACCGAAAATACTCATGCCTGTTCCTGTGTTTCTCTACTAGCTGTAATTTCTCTTGATTTTGGGCTTGTAATTCCTGCAAAAGTTCTTCCCTTGCTGTAGCTCTTGCCCGAGACAGTTTGGCTGCCTCCTGCAGCTCTGCTATCAATGCTTTCACATGCTGATCTAAAAGCTGGATCTGTCATAGGACGCAGACTAACCAGATGGCCTTTTCTACCGACTTCTTATGATCCTTGCTCTCAGTCCATTTGGCTGCAGTGTCCATGGGATGCCCAGCACGCAACAGACTGGCCACCCATTTCTTGGTGATATTCACCTTCTCCAAAACGTAAGAAGAAATCCTCTCTTCCATCTTTGTTCTTTCATCAAACACAGGGTCTATTGCATTACCTCCCTTTTGCCAAAGCCCTGCCGCAGTCGCCATTCTGTAAGGGGTGGTGTGTGTGGTCAGCTTCACCTCTGACTCACTGAGCGGTTCAAATCGCTCCCACTCTTTTGGTTCTAAACTTTGGACTTATTTGGGGGTTGTAATGGGTTGGTCAAAAGAATTGAGATCTTTATTTTGAGACAGGAAAATATACAATATAATAAAACTTATACTCTAAAAGGGTGGGGAACACTCAGAATATGCGAGGGAGAATTGCAATAGACAAAAATCCCTTACCCTCCCAACCCCACTATCCTAACTAGGTTGAAATCCAGAGGACCAGGAAATGCTCACCAAACGACTTTCTTGGCAGATTGTAGAGGTTCACGATTTCAGGGTTCTCCTTAGTTGTGGCGGGTGGGGCCTGCCGTACCCCGGACGTGGTAGAAGACTGCACCTGTGTTGGGTCTTCAGTTTGGGTTTGTCCGCTGATGCGGTTAGCTGCGTAGTTGGATGTATCGGGTAAGTACCCAACTTTCTTTGGTTAGGTAAAGTTTTTAGGGTCTTTTGTGTCAAAATCTTACCCAGGGGTAAGTCAGACTAGCCTGTAGAGTGGAAACAAGTTTTGATTTTTGAATTTTCGGTGGTTAGTTTCTTGTTGGTTGCGGTGGCCCAACATTACCTGGTTGGTAGTAATATTAGTAGTTGTTGGTTTCTTGAGGCCTTTGGTTGCCGTGACTTTCATTTTCTTCTTCTTTCTTCAAGTCTCCGATTCTCCGACTAAATACGGTAATGATGATAATCTTTTCTGAACCATACAGGTAACATCCTGGTAAATCTCCTCTGCACCTTCTCCAAAGCAATCACATCCTTCCTATAGTGTGCCGACCAGAACTGCACACAGTATTCCAGCTGTGGCCTAACTAGCGTTTTGTACAGCTCCATCATAACCTCCCTGCTCTTATATTCTATGCCTCGGCTAATGAAGGCAAGTATCCCATATGCCTTTTTAACCACCTTATCCACCTGTTCTGCTGCCTTCAGGGATCTATGTACATGCACACCAAGGTCCCTCTGATCCTCTGTCTTTCCTAGGGTCTTACCATTCATTGTGTATTCCCTTGCCTTGTTAGTCCGTCCAAAATGCATCACCTCACACTTTTCTGGGTTAAATTCCATTAGCCACTGTTCCGCCCATCTGACCAACCCATCTATATCGTCCTGCAGACTGAGGCTACCCTCCTCGCTATTTACCACCCCACCAATTTTCGTGTCATCTGCGAACTTACTGATCATCCCTTTTACATTCACATCCAAATCATTAATGTAGACCACAAACAGCAAGGGACCCAGCACCGATCCCTGCGGTACCCCACTGGACACAGGCTTCCAGTCACAAAAGGTTGGGGTGGACCAGAACATTCCCAGACGGCCCAATACTCAAACTGTCTGTTTTGGGGGCCCATCCCACCTCCTTTTTGTCACAGTTTTCGCAGGTCTGAACATGCCTTTTAAACCAGCCAAATCTTCCTGGGGTTTTGATTTTTAAATCCCTTTGGCCCAATATTAATTCAAACAGTCCAAAATCTCTTCTTTCTTACTTTGGGGGAAATTGTGTAATTTTGTGAGCCTTACAGTGGGGTGTCAGTATCTGAGCTGGTGGCTGGGAGTGTGAAATCGAGTGACGGTGCTGTGTCTTCATGATCACTGTCTTCCTGTTCCTCCACCAGTACGAGGCCAGGTAGCAGTTCTTGGCTCTCTGAAAGGAGAAAGGGACAAGGGGTAAGGTTGTGGTGAGGGGGAAGGAAAGCAAGAGGTACATGCTTATACCATGTGCAGCTTGTAACTCAGAAGAGGTTGTAGGATGAGGGGGAAGTGGGATGTGAGAACAAGGATTAGGTATGAGGATACCGGCATCTTGGATTGCTTCAGCCCTGCCGCTGGCCACGGGCTCAGAGATTGCCCTCCCAAGAATAGCCAGCACCGTCTCCTCCATGGGGGTAAGAGTATGTAGTCATGCCTGTGCCCCTTCGTGTAGCCTCTGCTGGCTTTGATTGTGAGCCAACTAGTTCTGCAAGAGAAAGGGGAGTGTGTCAGTGAGTGTGGTACAATGTGTTTGGGTGAAGTGTGTGTCAGTGAGCGTGGTGCAATGTGTTTGGGTGATGTGTGTGTGTCAGTGAGTGTGGTGCAATGTGTTTGGGTAATATGCCTGTCATGGTTAAATAGCCGACAGTGTGTGCAAGCTGTGAGATGTGGGTTTGAGGCTTGCAACAGTGGTAAGTGTGTGAGGGTGAGGTGAAGTTATGAATGGGAGATATGAGTCGTGTTTGGTAAAGATTGTTGGTAAGTGAGTGATGGGAGTGTGGTGCATTGAACAGCGTGTGAGGCTAGTGGTGCAGATGGTGAGATATGGCATTTGAAGATGAATTCACTGGCCTTGACCACTTGTGTGAGGTCATTAAACTTTTTCCTGCACTGCAGCCAGGTCCTCGGGGCTACACTGCTGGCATTGACAGCTATGGCTATCTGCGCCCATTGCTGTTTGCGACTTTGCCTGGAGGGCCCCCTGTGGAAACAGGACCATTCTCCTCCTATACACCTCCTATACCAAGGCCTCCAGTACTGCATCAGAGAACCTTGGTGCACACTCTCTCCCCTGTTGTGCCATCATTAGTTGTTGTTCACTGACTTCCCCAGCCAGTTGCATGAGCTGGTGTGGGCAGAATACACCTCCCCTTTAAGAGGTGCAGACTGCCTTTAAGTAGTGCAGGCTAGCTTTAAGTACAGCTAGCCACACATGAACTTGAGCCCCCTGCTGAGCGTTCAGCCACTCAACAGTGCATTCAGCGCTGGGCTGAACGCCGCAATCATGGAAATGAGCAGGCAGCATGAAGTTCGGGTGCTGCCTATATTCCTCTGAACGGGCGCAGGTTGATGGGGCATCGCTAACGAATTTCTAGGCCAGTGTGTCAATATCGTTCTAATTGAGCAATTGGCATATGGAACTCCCGAGGGGGTTGCACGCACACAGCTTAATGAGCTCCAGTCAAATGTGGAAGTTGGTGGGTTGGAGCCTGCTTTCCGACGTGCTGCCAATTTCACTGGTTTTAACCCCCCACCTGCTCCCAAACCCAGGCACTCCTGCAGATTAAAATTCAGCCCCAGATTTCCCCCAGTCTTGTTGATGAGCTGCAAGAAGTCAGCTGAGTTTTAAAATGCTCCAATTCTTAATCTTAATGATGCTGACTGGGTTACTGAGAATAACTATCCATCAATGAGAATGTTCTATAGTAAGTTATTTCAGATAAATCAAAAACAGCCAAGCCATATTGGGAAGAGAAGAAAACCAGCAGTGCTGGTAATTCACTGCTCCTTCACTGCTACACAGATTGTGCGGGGCCTTTAACTAATGAAAATTAAATTGCAAACTACCAGAAGCTGCACTTATTATGTGTAGGCCCATGTGAAACACCGACAAGACACCGTCAGCAGCTGGTTACACAGCTCAAAGATTTTGCAAGCACCTTCAGCCTTAAGCTTCAAATATCAGAACTCCGATATCCCTAATGCTTTAGTCTTTCTGGGCTGTGAATTCTGGCTGAATTTGTTGATCCAAATTAATGGCTTCCAACTGCTGGAGGAAAAATGCATCAGAAAGAATAAAGCAGGTTCAAAGAGAGGAAAGTTACAATGAATAGGATCGCCAGTATGGTAAGAAGTGGGAGTGGCCATGTCATACTTCAAAATATCGCAGGAAACAGAATAAAGGCACAATAATCTGGGATTGAGAAGGGGCTGATCAAATTGGAAGGAGTTAAAAGCAATGACAGCTGTCTCAGCATTCAGCAGGATTGTATTCCTACTTTCTATACTTGCCAACCTCTCCATTTACTCATGTATTTATATACTAGCTGAAGTGCCCGGCGGTGCCAAGGCTTTTTCGAGGGCATGTTGTTGTTGGAAGAGAGAGAGAGAGCGACTGGGGGGAAGAGAGAGAGCGACTGGGGGGAAGAGAGAGAGCGACTGGGGGAAGAGAGAGAGCGACTGGGGGGAAGAGAGGGAGGGGAGGGGTGGGGGGAAGAGAGGGAGGGGAGGGGAGGGGGAGGGAGGGGAGGGGAGGGGGGAGGGAGGGGAGGGGGAGGGGAAGGGAGGGCGGGGGAGGGGGAGGGCGGGGAAGGGAGGGCGGGGGAGGGGAGGGGGAAGGAAGGGAGGGAGGGGGAAGGGAGGGAGGGGGGAAGGGAGGGAGGGGGGAAGGGAGGGCAGGGGAGGGGAAGGGAGGGAGGGGGGGGAAGGGAGGGCAGGGGAGGGGAAGGGAGGGCGGAGGGGAGGGAGGGCGGCGGGCGCCCCCCCCCGAGGGTCGCGCCCCCCCCCCCCCCCCGGAGGTGAAGACCGCCGATTGCGCGCGCAGCAGGAGCTGAGACGCGGCGTCTCTCTCGGCCGGCGGGCCCGGTTGCCAGGGCAACCGTGACGCTGACCAAGCCAGAGAGAGAGACGCCGCGTCTCAGCTGCTCCTGCTGCACGCGCGGCCCCCCCCCCCCCGAGGGTCGCGGCCCCCCCCCCCCCGAGGGTCGCGGCCCCCCCCCCCGAGGGTCGCGGCCGCCCCCCCTCCCCCCGAGGTGAAGACCGCCGATTGCGCCCGTTGCCAGGGTAACGCTGGACGCTCAGCAAGCCCCGGCAGAGAGAGATGTCTCAGCTCCTGCTGCGCGCGCACCCTAGCGGCGCTGGGCTGAGGCTCGGCCCTCCAGCCTTCGAGTGGGGCCGGGAGGTGCCTAGCTCGGGCGTGGGTGCGGAGGAGACGCCGAGGCTTCTAGGCCTACCTGGAAAAACGGGGAAAGGTAGGAAAATTAATGAGATTAGATAAGTTAATTACTTTCTAAATCATTTTTTTAAAAAACAATATGTGTTTTAAAAGCAACGTTTTTTTTTAAAGACGCAGAAAGCGGGAAAAAGAAAGGAAAAGTTTGGAATCAAGATGGCGGCGACTCACCTCGGTTCAGAACGATAAAGCCCGGCCACACGCGCACCGATTGGCCTGGCGGCACACGCCAGCAACCCGGCGTACGATTGGTCGAGCTCGAGGTCACTCTGTCGCTAATGAGCGGATAATGAGATGCTAATGAGCGGAACGTTGAAGGTTTTTGGGATACCGCGGGCGCAATTTTAGCCCAGCCGAAACGTAAATACGCTTAAAACCGTCTCGGAAGCGTAAGCTTTCTTTGGAGGTAACGCGCGCATAGGTACGCCCTGTAACTTTCGAGTGCATACCCGCAACGCACACGCGATGACAGACAGATAGACAGATAGACAGAATGACAGAAGTACCGATTTATATATATAGATAGACTAGCTGGGGGAGCCCGGCGGTGCCGAGGCTTTCTCGAGGGCATGTTGTTGTTGGAAGAGAGAGAGGGAGCGACTGGGGGGAAGAGAGAGAGGGAAGGAGAGAGGGAGAGAGGGAATGAGAGAGAGGGAAGGAGAGAGAGAGGGAAGGAGAGAGAGAGAGAGGGAAGGAGAGAGAGAGAGAGGGGGGAAGGAGAGAGAGAGAGGGGGGAAGGAGAGAGAGAGAGAGAGAGGGGGAAGGAGAGAGAGAGAGATGGAAGGAAAGAGAGAGAGATGGAAGGAGAGAGAGAGAGAGGGAAGGGGAAAGAGAGGGAAGGAGAGAGAGACAGAGAGAGGGAAGGAGAGAGAGAGAGAGAGAGAGAGAGGGAAGGAGAGAGAGATTGGGAGTGTGAGAGAGAGAGAGATTGGGAGTGTGAGAGAGATTGGGAGTGAGAGAGAGAGAGATTGGGAGTGAGAGAGAGAGAGATTGGGAGTGAGAGAGAGAGAGATTGGGAGTGTGAGAGAGATTGGGAGTGAGAGAGAGAGAGAGAGATTGGGAGTGAGAGAGAGATTGGGAGTGTGAGAGAGAGAGAGAGATTGGGAGTGTGAGAGAGAGAGAGATTGGGAGTGTGAGAGAGAGAGATTGGGAGTGTGAGAGAGAGAGAGATTGGGAGTGTGAGAGAGAGAGAGATTGGGAGTGTGTGAGAGAGAGAGATTGGGAGTGTGTGAGAGAGAGAGACTGGGAGTGTGAGAGAGAGATTGGGAGTGTGAGAGAGAGAGATTGGGAGTGAGAGAGAGAGAGAGAGATTGGGAGTGTGTGAGAGAGATTGGGAGTGTGAGAGAGAGAGAGATTGGGAGTGTGTGAGAGAGAGAGAGATTGGGAGTGTGTGAGAGAGAGAGATTGGGAGTGTGTGAGAGAGAGAGATTGGGAGTGTGAGAGAGAGAGATTGGGAGTGTGAGAGAGAGATTGGGTGTGTGAGAGAGAGAGATTGGGAGTGTGTGAGAGAGAGAGACTGGGAGTGTGAGAGAGATTGGGAGTGTGAGAGAGAGAGAGATTGGGAGTGTGTGAGAGAGAGAGATTGGGAGTGTGTGAGAGAGAGAGATTGGGAGTGTGTGAGAGAGAGAGATTGGGAGTGAGAGAGAGAGAGATTGGGAGTGAGAGAGAGATTGGGAGTGTGAGAGAGAGAGAGATTGGGAGTGAGAGAGAGAGAGATTGGGAGTGTGAGAGAGAGAGAGACTGGGAGTGTGAGAGAGAGAGAGATTGGGAGTGTGAGAGAGAGAGATTGGGAGTGTGAGAGAGAGAGAGATTGGGAGTGTGAGAGAGAGAGATTGGGAGTGTGAGAGAGAGAGAGAGATTGGGAGTCTGAGAGAGAGAGATTGGGAGTGTGAGAGAGAGAGACTGGGAGTGAGAGAGAGAGAGATTGGGAATGTGTGAGAGAGAGAGATTGGGAGTGTGAGAGAGAGAGATTGGGAGTGAGAGAGAGAGAGAGATTGGGAGTCTGAGAGAGAGATTGGGAGTGTGAGAGAGAGAGACTGGAGTGAGAGAGAGAGAGATTGGGAATGTGTGAGAGAGAGAGATTGGGAGTGTGAGAGAGAGAGATTGGGAGTGAGAGAGAGAGAGATTGGGAATGTGAGAGAGAGAGAGATTGGGAGTGAGAGAGAGAGAGACTGGGAATGTGAGAGAGAGAGAGATTGGGAGTGTGAGAGAGAGAGACTGGGAGTGTGAGAGAGAGACTGGGAGTGTGAGAGAGAGATTGGGAGTGTGTGAGAGAGAGAGATTGGGAGTGTGAGAGAGAGAGACTGGGAGTGTGAGAGAGAGAGAGATTGGGAGTGTGAGAGAGAGAGACTGGGGGGGAGATAGAGAGAGAGAGAGAGATTGGGAGTGAGAGAGAGAGAGATTGGGAGTGTGAGAGACAGAGATTGGGAGTGTGAGAGAGAGACTGGGAGTGTGAGAGAGAGAGATTGGGAGTGTGAGAGAGAGAGACTGGGGAGAGAGAGAGAGAATGGGGAGATAGAGAGAGAGAGCGACTGAGGGGGAGAGAGAGAGCGACTGAGGGGTGAGAGAGAGAGATGTGGAGAGAGAGAGAGAGAGGGAGAGACTGGGGAGATAGAGAGAGAGACTGAGGGGGAGAGAGAGAAAGACTGAGGGGGGAGAGAGAGAGCGACTGAGGGAGAGAGAGAGGGAGACTGGGGAGAGAGAGAGAGATGGGGGAGAGAGAGAGAGACGGGGGAGAGAGAGGAGAGAGACTTTTTCGAGGGCATGTTGTTGTTGGAAGAGAGAGAGCGAGTGGGGGGGGAAGAGAGAGAGAGAGAGACCGTGTGGGGGGGGGGAAGAGAGAGAGAGAGAGAGAGAGTGGGGGGGGCGGTGCAGAGGCTTTTTTGAGGGCATGTTGTTGGAAGAGAGAGAGGGAGCGACTGGGGGGAGAAGCGAGAGAACGACTGGGGGGGGGAAGCGAGAGAGCGACTGGGGGGGAAGAGAGAGAGCGACTGGGGGGAAGAGAGAGAGCGACTGGGGGGAAGAGAGAGAGCGACTGGGGGGGAAGAGAGAGAGCGACTGGGGGGAAGAGAGAGAGCGACTGGGGGGGAAGAGAGAGAGCGACTGGGGGGGGAAGAGAGAGAGCGACTGGGGGGGGAAGAGAGAGAGCGACTGGGGGGGAAGAGAGAGCGCGACGGGGGGGAAGAGAGAGAGCGACCGGGGGGGGGAAGAGAGAGAGCGACGGGGGGGGGGGGGAAAGAGAGAGCGCGACGGGGGGGGAAGAGAGAGCGCGCGACGGGGGGGGAAGAGAGAGAGCGCGACGGGGGGGGAAGAGAGAGAGCGCGACGGGGGGGGAGAGAGAGAGCGCGACGGGGGGGAAGAGAGCGCGACGGGGGGGAAGAGAGAGCGCGACGGGGGGGAAGAGAGAGCGCGACGGGGGGGAAGAGAGAGCGCGACGGGGGGGAAGAGAGAGCGCGACGGGGGGGAAGAGAGAGCGCGACGGGGGGGAAGAGAGAGCGCGACGGGGGGAAGAGAGAGCGCGACGGGGGGAAGAGAGAGCGCGACGGGGGGAAGAGAGAGCGCGACGCGGGGTGAAGAGAGAGCGCGACGGGGGTGAAGAGAGAGCGCGACGGGGGGGAAGAGAGAGCGCGACGGGGGGGAAGAGAGAGCGCGACGGGGGGGAAGAGAGAGCGCGACGGGGGGGAAGAGAGAGCGCGACGGGGGGGAAGAGAGAGCGCGACGGGGGGGAAGAGAGAGCGCGACGGGGGGAAGAGAGAGCGCGACGGGGGGGAAGAGAGAGCGCGACGGGGGGGAAGAGAGAGCGACGGGGGGAAGAGAGAGCGCGACGGGGGGAGAGCCGGGGGAAGAGAGAGCGCGACGGGGGGGAAGAGAGAGCGCGACGGGGGGGAAGAGAGAGCGCGACGGGGGGAAGAGAGAGCGCGACGGGGGGGAAGAGAGAGCGCGACGGGGGGGAAGAGAGAGCGCGACGGGGGGGAAGAGAGAGCGCGACGGGGGGAAGAGAGAGCGCGACGGGGGGAAGAGAGAGCGCGACGGGGGGGAAGAGAGAGCGCGACGGGGGGGAAGAGAGAGCGCGACGGGGGGGAAGAGAGAGCGCGACGGGGGGGAAGAGAGAGCGCGACGGGGGGGAAGAGAGAGCGCGACGGGGGGAAGAGAGAGCGCGACGGGGGGGAAGAGAGAGCGCGACGGGGGGGAAGAGAGAGCGCGACGGGGGGGAAGAGAGAGCGCGACGGGGGGAAGAGAGAGCGCGACGGGGGGGAAGAGAGAGCGCGACGGGGGGGAAGAGAGAGCGCGACGGGGGGAAGAGAGAGCGCGACGGGGGGGAAGAGAGAGCGCGACGGGGGGAAGAGAGAGCGCGACGGGGGGGGAAGAGAGAGCGCGACGGGGGGGAAGAGAGAGCGCGACGGGGGGGAAGAGAGAGCGCGACGGGGGGGAAGAGAGAGCGCGACGGGGGGAGAGAGAGGGGGAAGAGAGCGCGACGGGGGGGAAGAGAGAGCGCGACGGGGGGGAAGAGAGAGCGCGACGGGGGGGAAGAGAGAGCGCGACGGGGGGAAGAGAGAGCGCGACGGGGGGGAAGAGAGAGCGCGACGGGGGGAAGAGAGAGCGCGACGGGGGGGAAGGGAGAGCGCGACGGGGGGGAAGAGGAGAGCGCGACGGGGGGGAAGGAGAGCGCGACGGGGGGGAAGGAGAGCGCGACGGGGGGGAAGGAGAGCGCGACGGGGGGGAAGAGAGAGCGCGACGGGGGGGAAGGGAGAGCGCGACGGGGGGGAAGGGAGAGCGCGACGGGGGGGAAGAGGAGAGCGCGACGGGGGGGAAGAGAGAGCGCGACGGGGGGGAAGAGAGAGCGCGACGGGGGGGAAGAGAGAGCGCGACGGGGGGGAAGAGAGAGCGCGACGGGGGGAAGAGAGAGCGCGACGGGGGGGAAGAGAGAGCGCGACGGGGGGGAAGAGAGAGCGCGACGGGGGGAAGAGAGAGCGCGACGGGGGGGAAGAGAGAGCGCGACGGGGGGAAGAGAGAGCGCGACGGGGGGAAGAGAGAGCGCGACGGGGGGGAAGAGAGAGCGCGACGGGGGGGAAGAGAGAGCGCGACGGGGGGGAAGAGAGAGCGCGACGGGGGGGAAGAGAGAGCGCGACGGGGGGGAAGAGAGAGCGCGACGGGGGGGAAGAGAGAGCGCGACGGGGGGGAAGAGAGAGCGCGACGGGGGGGAAGAGAGAGCGCGACGGGGGGGAAGAGAGAGCGCGACGGGGGGAAGAGAGAGCGCGACGGGGGGAAGAGAGAGCGCGACGGGGGGGAAGAGAGAGCGCGACGGGGGGAAGAGAGAGCGCGACGGGGGGGAAGAGAGAGCGCGACGGGGGGGAAGAGAGAGCGCGACGGGGGGGAAGAGAGAGCGCGACGGGGGGGAAGAGAGAGCGCGACGGGGGGGAAGAGAGAGCGCGACGGGGGGGAAGAGAGAGCGCGACGGGGGGGAAGAGAGAGCGCGACGGGGGGGAAGAGAGAGCGCGACGGGGGGAAGAGAGAGCGCGACGGGGGGAAGAGAGAGCGCGACGGGGGGGAAGAGAGAGCGCGACGGGGGGAAGAGAGAGCGCGACGGGGGGAAGAGAGAGCGCGACGGGGGGAAGAGAGAGCGCGACGGGGGGGAAGAGAGAGCGCGACGGGGGGAAGAGAGAGCGCGACGGGGGGGAAGAGAGAGCGCGACGGGGGGGAAGAGAGAGCGCGACGGGGGGAAGAGAGAGCGCGACGGGGGGGAAGAGAGAGCGCGACGGGGGGGAAGAGAGAGCGCGACGGGGGGGAAGAGAGAGCGCGCAACGGGGGGAAGAGAGAGCGCGC